>NW_020954560.1:6060180-6144814 GCF_900497805.2 Vombatus ursinus
CTTCTTCTTCTTCTTCTTCTTCTTCTTCTTCTTCTTCTTCTTCTTCTCTCCTCCTCCTCCTCCTCCTTCTCCTCCTCCTTCTTCATCCTCCTTCTTCATCCTCCTTCTTCTTTCATGACTCCTGTGACAGATTTAATGTGGACTTTCTCAGGAAGTATGTTGCAGACAGAAGCTGGGCCAAGTTAAATGGAAAAAGACCTAGGGAAGTAGACGCTGGGCTCTTACTAATAATCCTTGGATTATTTATTCTACTGCACTAGGGATTCAAACTCCTCTCCACCAAACTAAAACATAGAGAGGCATTCTTCAAATCCATTCACCTCCCCTACTAATGAAAATTCATATAGTTAGTTGTCACTTCAAGTATCCGGGAGGGCAATGTAAAGGATAGAGCTAGATGACCTCTGAGGTTCCTGGTGTGGAGATGAGGGAGGCATTGGGAAATCAGTAGATAGCTTAAGAAGATTGGGAGCCTGGGAAAGGGGTGCCCCAACCACAAAGAAGAGCCTAGGGAAGATGGGAGGCAATTGAAGACAAACTTTACCTACTCCATCATTTTGCCAAATAAAAAATCATTGAATCAAGATAAATAAAATCCACAAAAATTTATGAGTATCTATTATGTATGACACTTGTACTTTGAGGCCTACAGGATCACTTAAGATGTAGTCTCTCTTAAAGAGCTTTTAAATATGAGATAGATGTGACCAGTTATTATTATTATTTAGTTGATTATCCGTTAGCACAGGAAAATTAAATAACTTCTATAATACTTCAAAATATCCATGACTTCATCAGTGTGGAAATTCCCTCCATTGATGCAGATTAACAACCTTTATTGTTCTTAGTAGATAGTCATCAAGTTGCTGTGGTTCCCTCCCTCCAAAAAGAAGTTAATCTGAAGTGGCCCACCTTATGGTGATGAGTCCTTCTGAACCTCTAGCTGAGCTAGTCCTCAAACAACTATCGCACTAGGCATAGCCTTGGTTATGCTCAAAATCTTTTTAGCCTGAGAGGATATGCCAGAGTTTGACCCCAGTGGCATAACCGTCAAAAACCCAACATAATCTCCCTGCTCCAATATAACATGGGAGCACACTAGAAAAGGTAAATAACAACAAAACATTTAAATAACAAATGTGAAGCCATAGAAGAAATGTAGAAGCCATAGAAGAAAAGGCATTAAATCAGGGGTCCTGAATCTGGGTTCAGTGAATTTGTTTTCATTTTTGTTATTTTCTATTTTGATAATGATATGTCAATAGGATTTGTTTCCTTTGTAATTCTATGTATTTTATTTTATTCATTTAAAAACTGTATTCTGGGAAGGGATCCGTAGGTTTCACCAGACTGCCAAAGAGGTCCATGACACACTCACAAAAAAAAGTTAAGAAGTCCTGCATTCAATGGTTAATTGACAAATTAATTGAGCAGAACTTAACCTTGCAGGAGGAAGAAGCCGCTACAGGATGCAACAAGGGAAATATTTGCATGGCATGGAGCATTTTTAGAGGTCAGGAGCAAGAATAACTTACAAACAACCGTCAGACTTTTTCTCCTTTCCTTTACTGAAAGCATCAAAGCCTAGAACAAGATGAGCTCAAGGAACCTCAGTTCTTTCCGTAAGCTGCTGAACATGAAGTTGGAAATTATATTTCATTTCTAACTACAGGAAGTCTACTGACACATCACAGGCCTGGCTGGGGGAGGGAGAGTGGGCAGGATTCAAGTGTAGTTTGAGGAAACCAAGTGTCCACTGGCCTCCATCAAATCCTTATGCCTCCACAACTAGCAGGGGAGAAAGGAAATTGCAGTCCTTCCAACTTATGATCTTAAAACTGCAGTTAACAGGCTTCAAACAAATAAAGAGCTGGGGGTGGGGAGAGAGTGAACATGGTGAAGGGTTTATTCTCATTCTTCTTTTTGTGACCAAAAAGTCAGCTCTGAGACAGCAACAGACACAAATTGGGAGTCCCAGCTGCCCCTGCTGGTCACTGCACCGGCTCCCAACTTATGGCCAGTGGGACAGGAGGAAGGAAAGCCTTGCCTTGTGCGTCAGACAATGTGGATTTCTTGGGAAGCTTGGTGCTCTTTGCACCAAGGAATAAAAGTTGGACCCAAGTAAAGGGAAAGAAGGGCAAGGGAACTGGGCATTGGGCCCTTACTTCCCAAGATGGTAACTTCATACCTGTGAATAGCACTCAACAATCATCGACAACAACAATTAAATGCAAGGCATCATTGTGGGCACCATTGGAGTTACAAGGACACATTGTTTAAGTGATCCAGTCTATTAAGGGAGATAAGGCACACATACAAATACCAAGAATGAAGCTCAGACTATAATAGTGTATATGAAAGCAATAAACAATGTATAGATGAGAGGAATCACTACCAACAAAGACAGGTTCTTAAGCTTTGGTGTCCTTATGTATTTTATTTTATGCTTTTCAAAATGTTATTCTAGAGAATGGCTTCACTGGACTACCATTGGGTCTATGACACAAAAAAAGATAAAGAATCCCTGAATTAAGAGGAGCAGGAAAGACTGGAAGGAAGAGGTGCTGGGTTTCTGAAGTGGCTCTTAAACTAAGGAGAGAATTTCAATAGACAAATAGGGAGGACAAGATTGATAGTCTAGATGAAGGGAATGTTGTGGCAAAAGTATGGGGGTTGGAAATAATAGAATTTGTTTCAGGTACAATAAATAGGAGTGTCTGGAATAGGTGAGTATGGATTATCTAATGCACTCATCGTTCATCATGCTTGGCAGATGGGCCATCTCCCTGTTGGAGATTATTCTTCTGATCATTAAGAATTGAAGTGACAGGAGAAGACATCAACACTTTCTGCTTCTTCCTCCTTGGTCTTTCTAGGTCCTTGTCACCTACTCCCTGCCTAAGACCCATACCCATTCTAATCAGGTAGGATATGTATATTACCTAAAGCAACCTAGCTATAGGAACTCAAATGGTGGACTTAGAATGGGGAGGACTGAAATTCAAATTTGGCCTTTGATACTTAGCGGTTAGGTGATCATGGACAGGACATGTGGTCTTTCTGGACCTCAGTTTCCTCATATGTAAAATGGAGATAATAATAGATGTAGCATGGTTCTTGTGTGATGTTCAAATGAGGTAAAGTATATAAAGCAATTTGTAAAACTTAAAGCACTATTTAAATGTTAAATAGTACACTATTGTAGTAGAATGTAAGCTACATGACATAAAAGAGAGTTTTTTTTTCCTTTTTTTCCATATATGCCCAATGCAGTTCCAAATACACAGGAGATAGGAATAGGGTCTGGACCTAAAATTTCATTGGTATGAGTAACGGCAAGATAAAGAAATCCCCTCTACCCAATGCAGGTTGGTGCCTTCTCTGAAATGTATAGTCTTAGAAAATCTCCCAGATTGCTGAGGGAAATTTTTGTCCAAGGTCACACAACCAGTATATATCATAAGTGAGACTTAAATCCAGGTCTCCCTTTCTCCAAGACCAGCAACCTATCCACAATGATGCTTCATTCTTGTCTTTATATCAAGTCTTACTATATAGTAGATGCTTAATGAATGCTACTTGAATTGAACTGAATTGCCATAAAGTTATCATACAAATAAACCAACCAGGACAAGGCAGTGTTTTAATTTTCATTAGACAATAAGCCAATAAGCATTTATTAAGGACCTACTATGTGCTGGTCACAGTTAGGTATTAGGAATACAAAGACAAAAGTCAAACAGTCTCTTTCCTGAGGCAGCTTGCATTTTTTTAAACCAGAATAACAATTGACCATTTAATTTGACTTGACAAGTACTATATCCAAGGCATAGGGCTGCCAAGATGAAAGTGAAACAGTTCCTGACTTTTAAGAGTTTACATTGTACTAGCAGATGCATGTATATAGATAAATACAATAAGGTCCTTTGAGGAGGAGGCAAATACTAACAACTGGGGAGGTGGGGCATAGGAAAGATCTCAGAGAGGTCACACCTTAGTTAAACCTTGAAGAAAAATAAGGATTCTGGGAGGTGAGCAAGATGGTGTCTGTGTGCCAGTCAACCTGGATGGCTTTTGAAAATATATAGTGGAAAGAAATAGAATACAAGGTTCAAGGAACAAGTGGTAGTCCAAATTGGTTTAGGAAGTAAAGTATACAAAAGGGAATAAAGTGACAGGATACTAAAAAGAGATGTTCAGGCCAGATTGTGAAGGACTTTAAATTCCAAGCAAAGTATTTTTTTTTCTTTTGTCCTAGGAGCAATAGGGAATTATTGATGAAGTTTTTTTTTGAGTTGAAGATAATGTGGTCCTATGTTATAGGAATATTAATTTGGCAGTTATGTGTAGGATGGGTCAGAGTGGGAAGAGACTGGAAGCAAGGAAATCAGTTAGGAAGCCATCACAATAGCAGGATGGGTGGAGAGGAGAAACTGGAAGCAGAGAAACCAATTGGTTAGGAAGCTGTCACAATAGTAGGATGAGTCAGAAGGGAAATAGACTGGAAGCAGGGAAATCAATTGGGAAGCTTTCACAATAGACCAAGCAAGAAGTGATGAGAACCTGAACCAGCATGGTGGCTATGTGAGTGAAAAGAAGAGGAAGTGAGAAGAAATGTGGAATTAGAAAAATGAGAACTGAATACTGATTGGCTATGGGTGATGAGGGAGAGGAAACAATCAATGATGAACCTTAAATTACAAAACTTGGCATCTGGAAGGATGGTAATGCCTTCATAGAAGTATGGAATTTTAGAGGCAGGTTTAAGGGAAGGATGAAGATATCACTGATATACTGATCATATTTGAAGGTGACACAGTGCTATGAGGAACAGCTAAAAAAATAAGTGACAGAATCAGTATCCCAATAGACCCTGAGAGATTTTTTTTGTTAGGTCAACTCTAAAATGATGGGAATTAATAAGGATAAAGATAAAGCCTTTCCTTAAAAAAAAAAGGGTAATCTTCACAAATACAAGATGGAGAAGCCTGACAAGAGAGTCATTCCTTTGAAAAAGATGTTTAGTTTTTAGTGTAACTCAAGGTCAACAGCAAGATAGATATGGCAGCTTGAACAGTGTTAATGTGATGATTAGGGAAGCATATGTACTGAAAGTAGAAATTCAGGATTAATGTAGTGTTCAGGACCAGGGTGGTGATTGATAGTCACATGGTCACTGCCCTAGTTGGATAACATCTGGAGCATTGTATTCAGTTATGGACACCACATTTTAAAAAGAGAATTTTAATAAGCTGGTGAACACCCAGAGAAGAATGACCAGATTGATGAAGGATCACTAAATCATGCCAAATGAGTTTTAGTCAAACAAATAAGAAATAGTCGTCTGGCTAAAAGACACATTAGTGGGAGATGTGATAGCCATTTGAAATTATACAACATGGAAAAGGAATTAGACCTGTTCTGCTTAGTTCTGGGGTAGAACTAAGGACAATTGTAGAAGCTGCAAAGAGGCATATTTATATTTTATGCTAGGACAAATTTGCTATTAATTAGAGCAGTCAGAAAGTGGAATGGGCTACCTTAGAAGGTAGTAGGTTCCTCATCATTAGATATCTATAAGAAAAGGTTATACCAAGACTATTTTTTCAGGAATGTTATAAAAGGGATTCTTGTTTAGGTATTAGTTGGATCAGATAGTCTCAGAATTCCCTTCCAACTCCAAGACTCTGTGAGATCTTGTGAGAATAAAGTTGATTTTAAACATGTTGAGTTGGAAGTAAAGTTCTCCATTTGAAAATAGTGTACTGAAATTCAGAAGATTTGGGCTGAATATATTGATTTAAAAGTCATCAGCATAAGAATGATAATCGAGCTCATTGGAGAGGATGAGCTTACCAAGAGATGCCAAAGAGAAGGAAGGGAAGGGAAGAGAAGGAAAGGGAAGGAAGGGAAGGGAAAGGAATGGATCCAAGACAAAAGAGTGTGCAGGAGGCCATAAAGTATAGGAGGTTCCCTCTAATCTAGGCTGGGGGCAGGGTGCTGTAAAAAAAAATTTAAGTAACAGAGTGATCAGTTAGGATAGAGATTGAGAAAAGACTTCTGCACTTGACAATAAAGATCACTTATAATCGTTCAGAGAGCAATTTTAATGGAGTAGTAAGGTCAAGAAACCCAGATTGCAAGGGACTAAGAAATGAGGGAGTGGTGAGGGAGTGGTAGTTGGAGTAAAGGATTCTTTCCAGGAGCTTGGTAGTGAAATGGAGATAACTATAAGATGAAAAAACAAAGAATGATAACATTAATTAATTTTTTTTCTTTTAGATAAGATGTGGAAGACCTGGGCACTTTTATAGACAATGGGAATCAAGCCAATCAAGAGAGAGACTGAAGACAAAATAGAGAAAGAATAATTTGTGGTTAAATTTCCAAAGGAGATAATAGGGAATGAAATTCCAGGTACAAATAGAGAAGTTGGCCTTGTCAAGGAGAAAGGCTACCTCTTCCTCATATAATGGCCCAAACAAGGAAGAAAAAAATAAAGATTTAGAAAAGAGCTAAGGAATGGAGTAGGGTAAAAAAGGAAGTTCATGAGGGGTACCTTCTGTTTTCTCAGACAAGTAGGAGTTGAATTCACCTGCTGAGAGACAATGGAATACGCTTCCATTGGGTGATTGAGGGGAAAAGTTCATGCCAGACTAACCTCATTTCTTTTTTGACAGTTATTAAGCCTTTGGGGAATAAGAGTTGGATTACATGGTTTCTGTGGTCTCTTCCAACTGTAAAATCCTGTGAAGTTTGAAAGAGTCAATATGGGGAGGGAGATTAAAAAATAATCAGACAAATAAAAGGATTACCCAAGTATAGTGAGGGCCCAGTTGAGTTTAGATAAAATAAATTAGTGATGGACTCAGTCCATATTTAGTTTTCATTCAGTTATTATTAATTTCTGAGAACAAGAGTCTGAGTCTGATTTATAAGCCAAAGAACTACTCTTGTCCACTAAAGAATCCAAGTTTCATTAGACTGCTGGGAGATGATTCCACTTACAATGGTTCCATGAGAGAAAACTAAATCAAACCCTACAATTCCTATTGTGCATGGAGGGCCAAAGGGGCAAGATTATTTGGGAAAAGTCACACATAATAATTGTACCCAATAATCATTCCATCAGTCTTGAAGAAATTGACATGAAACTTGGGAAATTAACCACAAATGAGGTCATAAAATGTTAACTGCTTCAGTAAAGGGACTAATCCTGAGTGTCTACAGAGAGCTCAGCTGTACCACACTTTATCCCAGTGATGTTTTTGGAAAGATCGCTGTAAGTGATATTTAAAATATATCAAGGAAGCTTGTTTTAAAGGAGCCCAGGGATGAATCCTCCTGCAAATTATTGCTGTCTGATATGGATGCCTTGTGAATTCTTATTTTGCTATATTAGTTTTTATTCAAGAAAGCCCATCTCTACCAGGCGGCCAGAATCTAGGCAAGATAAATCCTCTGGGAGTCAAATAGATTACCACAATCCTCTCACCACAGCCGAAATTACTTTAAAAACAAAAGTTCTTTTTCTAGACCTCCCCTAGGGAAGTATAGAACTGCTAAAGGAAGTTGCAGAGTAAGGAGTCCCAGGAGGACTGATCCTTAGCCCTCCAAAGCAGTATTTCTCAGGAGGAGAAATAGAACTCCAAGAGGTGGAAGCACAAGGGGAATATGCTCAGCATGCCTATGAAACTATCCCAGAACCACTTTCTACAGCTTCCTCCCCTCCCCCATCACAAACTCTGATGGGATGAACATGTCCTATCCAGAAACTGAAGGATAGCAAAAAAAGAATCCTCATGAGATCCTGGGGAAGGAAAGATGGAGGTGGATGGGGCAGGCCAAACGGGAGCATAGGAGAATAAATCTTGTTTTGATATGGTCCTAATGGCATAGATTTTTCCAGGATGATACCAATTTCAAGAAAATAAAATGTATGTTTAAGGAAGCGTTGTAATTCAATTAAATTTAAGAAACATTTCTTGTGTTTAGTATATGTTGGGTACTAGGAAATCAAAGATGAAAACAAATTAGCCCTTAATAAGAGAGAGAGAGAGAGAGAGGACACAGAGAGAGAGAGAGCTTACATTCTACTGGGAGATACAATATGGGTACTTTTTTTGGAGGGGAAGGGTACTAGTCCCTTGATGTAGGGAACTTCTAGGGAGGCAACTCCTAAGAATACATACCTCCCAACTTAAAGTCTTGGGATTTGGGGCCCCAACAGGTTAAATGATTTGTTCAGGGTCATTCTGTTAGCTAATGTGGCAAAATTGGGACTTGAATTCATGTCTTTCCACTCTGAAACCAACTCTAATCATTATGTCATCCTGTCTCTCATTATGAATAAGCGTAATACAGGGTAATTTGAGGAGAGAGAGGGGGAGAGATGAAGACAGATAAAGGAAGAGAGAGACAGAGGAGAGAGAGACAGAAATAGAGAGAAAGAGAGAGAGAGAGAGAGAGAGAGAGAGAGAAGAGAGAGGAAAAGAGAGAGGAAAGAAAAGAGGAGAGAGGAGAAAGAAAGAGAAGGGTAACAGAGAGAAAGAAGAGAGAGAGAGAAACAGAAAGGAAGAGAGACAGAGCAAGAAAGAGAGGGAGAGATATAGAGACAGAAAGAAAGAAGGGACAAAAGACAGAGAGAGCATTAACCACTGGAGGGATTGGGAAAGGCAGTGTGGTGGAGTAGAAAGAATGTTGAATTTCAAGTCAGAGGACCAGGTTACTAATCCTTGTTCATCTACTTCCAGCCTCTGTGACCTTGGGCAAATTATTCATTCAACCTCTCTGGGTCTTATTTTCTCAACAAAATGGGTAGGCAGGAGGACGGTAAACTAAATGACCTCTTAGATAACTTTAGGTTCTAACTCTATGAACCTACAAAGTTTGTTTGATAGAATTGGTGGCACCTGAGCTGAGCCTTGAAAGGAAGACAAGGAGTTGATGGAGGAGTGCATTGCAAGCAAGGTTGGGGATCCAAATGCATGGAGGCAATATATGGAGTGTGAAGTTCAGGAAATGGCTAGTAGTCAAGTTTGACTGAAACACAGATTTCATGAAGGGGCATTGCAGAACCATGACAAGAACTGGACCATCAAAGTCAACAATAAAGGTGCACAAATAATTGGTTGATTAATTAAGAGTGATTCCAGCCACTTCCCCAACAGAACAAGCCTAACAGGAAGAGAGTAGCCTAATAAGTTATATAGGTCAATAAGCAATATAATATGAATTAATATTAACTGATTGATTCATAAATAGTAGCTCTGGCTACATCCTCAATAGAATCACATTATTCTAGAGTTGGAAGGGACCTCTGCAGTTATCTGGGCCCAATCCATACACAAAGATAGTCCAAGAGGCCTGAACGTAAGAGAGTCAAGGCCAGTTGATGGAAGCTAGTTGCTCAGTTTTGATTTGGACTTTGCATAGAGCCTGGAGCAGGAGATGCTTTGTTTTGAACATTGAAAAAACCCTGTAATGAGACAGCCCCAAATAAAAGGTCTAATTGAACCATTTGCGGTCCTAGTGTAATAGATGCCAGCGTCACTTCCTGCACTGCCTCAAATCCAACAAACACAAAAATGTGTTTTGTTATATGCAACTGGCTCACTCAAATAATATGAACTAATCTCACCCCATCAAAGTACATTTGAAATAAAATAAAAGTTGTGTTTGGCCCCCAACCAACTCCAAATTCACAGAATTTTTAATTGTAGTACTTTCACACTCTCAGGGGCAGGATGGGGAATTTATCAGCAGTAGTTTCTCCCATTTGACCCTTAGTCTCAGTGACCGAACTCATCCTTTTATAGTCTTTCCTTTTCCTATTTCCCTACCCCCAAACTTCCCAATAATCCCATTGTTTTCCAAGGATACATCCATTTTTATAGTCTTCTGGACTAGATATCTTGGAGTCATTTTTTCCTTTTCCAGTCTCTTCATTCTTTTAGCTAAGGTGTAGCCTTTTCAGACAACAAGACTGAGACTCAGGAAATTAAGGAATTTCCATAAGGTCACATGGTGCGGGGAGGAAGAATAGGGCCAAAAGATACTACATTTATTAAGATCCATAACTAGGGCCTGAGGGAAGACCCCTTTGGGGGCAAAAAGGGGATGTGATCCAAAGTAAAAACAGAGGCCAAGCTAGGTCCAGTTAAAGTTCATCAGGACTACTAAGTTCAATTAGAGAAGCAGGAAGCAAGAACAGTGTCCAACACAGCTGTCTAGACCCAGGGAATTAGTATGGAGTCAGGGAAAAGACCTGATGGAAGGCAGCAGCACGTGCCAATAAAATAGTGGTTTATCTTATTTCAAAGTGGCATTCCTTCATGGAGGTGAGTATGCTAGCCACCCTATCCCTGCTCTTCTCCATCTGTGGGTTGTCCTGAGCTCATGTACTCTCCACACCTCCTCCCAGTTCTATTCTGTCTATGTTGCCATGAAAAAAGACACCATCTTTCTGCCTAGAGCGCTTTCTTTGAATTTGGTGGGATAACATTGGTGAAAAGCCTTAACCAACTCCTGGGCATATATGCTGTAGGTTGATTACTGTGCCCTTTCCTCTGGCCTATAACCATGCCAGTCTACTAGGAACTGGAAGGGTCCCTAGTACTTCAATGAGTCTAGGCACTCATAGACCATGTAATCTTCTTGCCTATCTACAATTAGTGGAAATGATGAAGGATTAAATGGATAAATTTGGATTAAATATTAATAGAACACAGGGTTGGCTCACAATGGGGAGGATAATCTTATCTGTAAGCAACAAGGTGAGTTCACCATTAATTTATAAATGAGGGGTCTATCATTCTGCCTACTAGTTTCCCAGGAGTTCTGTAAATTTGGAGATTAAAGGAGAATATTCAGATTTAGCCTTTTAAACATAAGAATTCCCTGAGGGTGAAACGCAAACAGGTTCTCATATTTATGTCACCTTTTGTTCATTGGACCAAATTGAACCTACTAAATATAATGTCCATAGAATCTGTCATCGGTTAAGCTTCTGGGAAGTCTAGAGATACTATAGGTCTTAATGGCAGGGTACCTAATTGGTGCAGTAGATAGAGCACCAGGATAAGTCAGGAAGACTTATCTTTCTGAGTTAAAATCTGGTCTCAGACACTTTCTAGCTGTGTGAGCCTGGGCAAGTCACTTAATCCTATTTGCCTCAGTTTCCTCATCTGTAAAATGAGCTGGAGAAGAAAATGACGAACCATTCCAGTATCTTTGCCAAGAAAAACCTCAAATGGGGTTATAAAAAGTCAGACACGACTGAAAATGAATAAACAGGAACAGAAAATGACAGAGTACCATGTTCCATCATTATGTATGGAATGTGGTCTTTACTGTGAATAATTTCTTTCATATCCTATATATTTTTTAAGTATCAGTTAGCTTGCAGTAAAAGGAGGTTTAGGTTTATGAATTTGTCCAACCATACTGGAAAGCCATTGGGATTTATACTAAGAATGTGAATGATAGAATTTTCATTCAGAGATTCCACTGCTAGTCATATATTCCCAAGGTCAATGATAAAAAGAAAGGTCCCATATATGTGAAACTACACACACACACACACACACACACACACACACACACACATACACACATACATATATATACACATATATACATATACATAAAACCACTTTATGTGGTAGTACTAGGGTGGCAAACAGAGAGGAGGGGATAGATGCAAGAGATACTATAGAGATAGAATCAACAGGATACTATGGAGATAGGCAACTGATTGGATAAGGGATGAATGAGAGGGAAGAATCAAAGATAATTCCAGGGTTTAAACTGTGACACAGACAGAAATAGTGAAGTTGGGTTGGGGGAACAGGTTTAGAGCAACAGCTTGGAATATGCTGGGCTTGAAGTAAGGAGGGATTTTAACCTGGGGTCCATGAACTTAATTTTTAAAACATGTTGATAACTCTATTTCAATACAATTGGTTTCCTTTACAAACCTATATATTTTATTTTATGGATTTAAAGGCATTCTGAGAAAGGGTCTCTAGGCTTCACCCTTGTCACTTGTTAGACCCTCACTGTTGGTGGATGGAGCCTTGCTAATATGTCAGACTACTGTTTGTCCTTCATTTCCAGAGAGGACCAATGACATCATGGCTGATGACTTATGCGTGAATCGGATTGAAGTGAGGCAGAGTTGCACAAAGTTGTCAGCCTCTCTCTCTCTTCCAGAGTCCAGTGGCAAGACAAAAATCAAGATGACTGGCAAGGGCCAGGGATGCAGTGGATGACCTTGGCATCTTCAATGTCTGACCAAGCTCTAAACGCTCCACAGAGCCTACTTCAGTCACCTTCATGGCTGCAGGAACAAATGTTCTCATCTGCCCATTCTTCCGGGGGAAGTCTTCACTTACTTGGGACAGACACTCCCATAACTTACTGATAGGTTTGAGGCCCACCAGTTACCTTCAACCTGGTTTAGCTTGTCTGCCAAATAGTTTACCAGGGTATGGTCATTGTGCATGCTACAGTTTCTTGAACCCACAGGTGAAAGTTGAGTGCCAGGTAGATACCAAAGATGGATGAGCAGCCCTGAAAAGCGCTCAGCAAGTCTTCACACCAAAGGTGCTGGTCCTTCTTGAACACTCCATAGACTCTAGACTAAAAGTACCTGTTAACAATGACTGCAAAGGTGGAAAGGAGGAACCATGGGGAGTCAAGAAAGGCATTATCTTGGAGTTGGAAGAACTTGAAATTGGATTTAGTCAAAGCCAGAGTGAGCATATGTTCTGTCTTTTACTCTCAAGGCTGTGTGGTAGGTAGTCCTATGGCAGGGCTAAGCCAGGAAAGACCCCAGGAAGCTTGTGGCTTCTATGGTCAGATTGGGGATATCAGATAACTTAGGATAAAATTCCCAGATTTCCATGTGCTGTAATTCAACATTTTTATGCTCTGTAAATTAGTATAATTCTGTGTGTGTGTGTGTCTGTCTCTGTCTCTCTCTGTGTCTCTCTGCTCTCTGTGTCTCCATCTCTGTCTGTCTCTCTGTGTCTGTGTCTGTGTCTTTCTCTCTCTCTCTCTTTATCTCCTAGAGGGAAGTCCATGCCTATGATTTCATTTGCGGAGGTATCATCTGCTGAGAAAATTTCCTTCTACAAATGCAGATCAGCAACTACTCTGCAACTTACGGTCCCATAGAGCTGCTTGAGGTGAGGCACGGAGAGCTTGATTCCAAATCTGAGCTTCAGAACTGAAAAAGACTCAGAGGCCATCTGGTACAACCTTATCATTTTACAGATAAGGATACTGAGGTCCAAGGAAGTTAAAAGACACACAGCCAGTATGTTTCCAAGGTGGTACTTGACTTTCTGACTCTAAGGCTGCCTTTAATTTTATCTTAATTCCCTTCATTTCTAATCAAACCCTCTTAGAAAAACCCAACTTCTGTCTTGATTGCACTATGGAGGAAAGGGATTTCCAAACTGAGGCCATGAGAAACTAGGAGAACTGGAGTAAAAAAAAAAATAGAGACAGTATTAGAAAGACATAGATGACACCACATCCCAGCAGCTTTGGAGTGCTTGCCAGTAAAGACCAAGTAAAGCAGAGAATAGAAAAAAGGAAGAAAAACCCTATGTGAGGCTGTGGCTGAGTTAGGTTTTCAAGAGCTGGGTCCCTTCTTTGTCACATCATATAGACTTTAATCTAGATCATTCTTGTGAATGGAGAAAAGCAAAAGCATGAATAATATAAAACAGCTGAGAATCTTCAAATTGCTCATAAAAAATCAATAATTCCTATTCAGTCACCCAAGAACACAAACAGCTCCGAACCGTTTTTACTTCTCCCTTACAAAATCAGGAATTGGTGGGGTCTGGGACCAAGCCATGCAGTCATTCCAGGTGGTTTAGCAACAAATAGTCAATATGTAACTGTTGCTCAGACCAAATAATGTGTTAATATTTGCATAAACTCCTCATGGACTTTATGAGAGGCAATGTAACAGAATGGAAAGAACTCTAGATTTGTAATCAAGAGACCTGGGTTCAGTCCCTGCTCTGATACTTACTAGCTATAGGAAATGGGCAAATCACTTAACCTCACTGAGAAAAAGAGGAAGGAGAGGGAGAAGGGGGAGAAAGAGAAGGAGGAGGAGGAGGAGGAGAAGGAGAAGAAGAAAGAGGAGGAGGAGAAGAAGGAGAAGAAGAAGGAGGAGAAGAAAGAGAAGAAGGAGGAGGAGAAGAAGGAGAAGAAGAAAGAGGAGGAGGAGAAGAAGAAACAAGGAGAAACAACATTCACATAGTGGTTTATGGTTTGCAAGGCATTATGTATTGTATACGTTCTCTCATTTCATTTGATCTTCACAACAACCTTAGGAGGTAGGCTACTATCTAAAATAAGAAAGTAAAGTATAACAGGGATTAGGATTAGCTGAGGCAAAGTCATTGAAATGGAAAACAGAGTGTTGTATATGGGGAACATCAGTGAGGTCAATCTGGCTAGAATATAAAGTGCTAGTGGGGGAGTAATATGAAATTAACCTGGAAAGACAGGGTAGAACCACATCATAAAGGGCTTTAAATGCAAACACAGAAGTTGCAGATGAGGAAACTAAGGCTGACATGTTAAGTGCCTTCCCCAGGGCTGAGCCAATATAATAAAAATGACAATTTTACCTAAGCTAGTTTACTTATTCAATACCATACTGATTAAACTACTAAAGAATTATTTTATAGAGCTAGAAAAAATAGTAACAAAATTTATCTGGAAGAACAAAAGGTCAAGAATATAAAGGGAATCAATTTTTAAAATGTTAAGGAAAGTGGTCTAGCAGTCCCAAATTTTAAACTGTATTACAAAGCAGTAATCATCAAAATCATCTGGTACTGGCTAAGAAATAGAGTGGTGGACTAGTGGAATAGCTTAGGCATTCAATACCCAGTAGTAAATTATCGTAGTGATCTAGTATTTGATAAATCAAATATCTAAGCTTTTGAGGTAAGAATTCAACATTTGACAAAAATTGCTGGGATAACTGGAAAGCAGTTTGATAGAAGGTAGGCATAGACCAACATCTCACACTGTATGCCAAAATAATGTCAAAATAGGCACATGATTTTGACATAAAGGGTGATATCGTAAGTAATTTAGGGGACCATGAAAAAAACATACCTGTCAGCCTATAGATATGGGAAGCATTTATAACCAAACAAGAGAGAGAGGATTACAGGAAGTAAAATAGAAAATTTTGATTACATGAAATTAAAAAGCTTTTGCACAAACAAAACTAATACAGGAAAAATTAGAAGGAAAACAGAAAAGGGGGGGGATTTTACAGCAAGTGTCTCTGATAAAGGCCTCATTTCTCAAATAAATAGGGAACTGAGCCAAATTTATAAAAGTAAGAGCCATTCCCCAGTTGATAAATGGTCAAAGGATATGACCAGGCAGTTTTCAAAAGAAAAAAATCAAAGCTGTCAACGATCATATGGGGAAAAATGCTCCAAATCACTACATATTAAAGAAATGCAAATTAAAACAACTCTGAGATAACACCCCACACCTGTCAGATTGACTAATGACTTCACATGCATAATTGATATCAAATAGCTTTCCTTCTCAAGGTTGGGGGGGAAGAGACAGAAGGTAAGGAGAGAATTTGAAACTCAAATTTTTTTAAATGATTGTTTAAAAATATCATTTGGGAAATGTTTAACCAAATAAATTTTTGTAAAAAAGTGACTTGCCCAGGGCTAACCAGCCAATAGATATCTGAGTCAGGATTTGAACTCAATTCTTCCTCTCTCCCAGTTAAGCCATCCTCTACACATCTGCCACACTGATAGTCCTGAAACAAAGGTCTGACTTTGCCATCCTCAAGAAGTTACAATGACTCTCCAATGCCTCTAGTATAAAGTGCAACATCTGCATTTGCATTTGAAGCCCTTTACAATGTGGTTCTACCCTGTCTTTCTAGGTTAATTCCATATTGCTCCCCTTCTAGCACTTTATACTCTAGCCAGATTGGCCTTACTGTTGTTCCCCATATACAACACTGTTTTCCATTTCAATGACTTTGCCCCGGCAAACTCCCATCCTTGGAATACTCTACCTTCTTATCTCCACCTCTTAGAAGACCTGGGTTCTCTCAAGGCTCATCTCATGTGCCACTCCCTTCAAAAAGTTCTTCTTGGTTCCCTCAGTTATTAGTGACCCCCCCCTCCCTAAAATCACCATGAATTTTCCTTCTCTTTTTTTTTTTTGAAGGGAGAAGAGGTAGAGAGAAAACAGATTTTTGTTAATTGAAAAAAAATAAATGTGTCATAAACCTCCAGGAGTCTCTCCTTGAGAGATTACACCGCACTCTGGTCTTTCCCTTCCTTGGAATACCCCTGCCTCATGGGTACACTGTACACTACACTTGTTGACATGTAACCTTGTAAGTAGAACCTTGTTCTACTGTTGTTTCACATGTGCCATGTTATTTCCTGATCTACACTGCACTCTTGATGGGAAGGTCTGCTTCTCCTCTATCCCTCCTATGTTTTTTGTAGTCCTCACAGCACCTGGTTCAGTAATTTACACCTAGAGATTACTCAGACAATGCTGGTTGACATGAATCCCCAAGCAGGTCATGTTTGGGGGTCCAAGACCAGTACTGTTCAAAGAACACTTGAAGACCATGAATAGATTTCTTTCTGGTCCTTGGATGCCAGCCTCTCAGAGGTCAGGGACAGGCATTTGCAAGTCTTCCAGGAATCAAGGAGAAGAGGAACTCACCTTGGACCCTCTTCTCAATAAGGAACTAGGATACTACCTGCAGGTGCTGCCCTGAAAATGCCCTGAATCATAGATCTGCCTCTACATCCTGCCCCAAGGACAGGAGAAGGGGCTAGAGAAAATTTCCGTCCTCAGGGGCCTATAAACAAAATACAATTATAGGTTCAATAATCCAAAGCTTTGGGCTTCTCCTCTTCTGGCATTTGGGAACTCCCTGAGGCCCCTGGAGCAGTCCCACCAGAGAAGGCCATTAACTCCCACAAACTAAGGGTAAGCACTGCTTCCCATCCAAGGCTCATAAAATTTCAAACAAACCTTTCTGAGCCCAGGAAAAGCAGCCTGGCTGACAAGAAACATATGGGCAGGGCCAAACACATGGAATGAATTGGACTCTGAGCACTGTCTTTTGATGATGTTTCCAAGGGCTGAGACCACAACTCTCTGCACCTTCGTGGCAAGCATACAGCTCTTATTTCTCTGGAGTTTGACATCCTGGCTCACAGTTTCTAGGGAATGGCTGTTCTCAATGCCACCATTGTACCCTGCATGCCCTCTTTGGCTCTCCAGGTTTGAAAACACTGGGGATTAAACAACTGTCTTAGGCTGGTTCTTCCCTCAGTGCAAACCCTTAAACTATGATCACGTCGCCTGCATGGTGACCAGATGCAATCCGAGGGGGTTAAGAATTAGTTCTTATAATTCTCTTATCCTACCATCTTAGGCTAATCCCCAGGTAAAGGTAAACTTCTCCACTAATCTTCATGAACCCCCCCTCCCCACATCAAATCTCATCACTGCCCTTCAGCTAAACTAATATTTGAACCCCAATCTTTGCCAAACCTTGATGACTTAGATAAGCCTTTGCTTACCTCTCCAGTTGGATGTGATTTCTCCCTTATTTGATCTCATTACACACTGTACTCCTAAGATCATAAGGTTCAAAACTGGAAAGAATTTTAGCAGCCATTTAATTCAACCCTATCACTTTATAGATGAGTAAACCGAGACTCACAGGGACAAAGGAAGCGGTCCAAGCTCATACAAGTAGTGGTCAGGTGCTGAGCTATGCTGGAGCAAGTCGATGATGCTGATTGGGCTCCCTATGAATTTTCATGATCTGATCTCAAGTGGACCCTCACTGCAACAAAACAATCCTTTCATTCTTCTTGTCAACTCTCGGTTGCATTCCACACAATGCATTTTCTCCTTAATCTTTCCACCCTCCCCCTTAGCAGACAATTTTGCTCAAATCCATTGAAAAATACATAGTATCTCTTGAATTCCATCCCATTGGCATGAACTGCCTATTGGACATTTTGAACTAGAAATCCCATCATCATCTTAAATTCAACATGTTTAAAAGCTAACTCATTACTTGTTGCTCCACGTAACTTCCCCATCTCTGTTGAAGGCACCACCAATCACCCAGGTTGGCAACCTTGGCGTCATTCTCCACCCTTCTTTCTTCCTTAACCCCATTATCTAATAATGTGAGAAGTCTTCCTCTACATCCTTAATCTCTCTTACGTCACTTCCTTTCTCTCCACTGAGACAACCACTACTCTAGTCCAAGACATTATCACCTCTTGCCTGGACTATTGCGATAACCTCCTAAATGGTCTCCCATCCTCCAGTTTGGCCCCTCTCTCAACCATCCTCCAAACAGCTGCCAAATTGACATTCTTAAAGTTCTGACCATGTCACTCTCTTGCTCATGAAGCTCCAGTGCTATTAGACTGGGAGCTCCTTGAGGGCAGGAACTGTCTTTTGCCTTTGTGTATATCCCCAGCACTTAGCACAGTGCCTGGCATACAGTACATACTTAATAAATGCTCTGTGCCTGAACTAACTGACTGCCTCCCTCTTGTCCCTAACATAAAACACCAACTCCGCCGGTTGACATTTCACGCCTTTCACAGTCTGGTCCCAATCTTCTTTTTCAGCCTTTTTACATATTGTGTTCCTTCACACACTCTCCATTCTAACTGAACTGACATACTTGCTGATCAGATATGCAACATTCTGCCTCCCAGCTTTCCCTTGTGGTAGGAATGCTCTGTCTTCTCACCTCCAACTTATAGAATTCCCAGTTTCCTTCAAGCTCCCAGGCTGCACTCTGGACTTCATCTCCCATGCCCCAGATCTTCATCCTGAAGCCTCAGTCCAGCCCTGGAATGAATGCAATGAAAATATCCTCCACCCCTGCAGCCTCTTCCCCCACCCTGCCCCCTTTGGATGACTCCTCCCAGAACTTACATTGAAGGAGGGCACTGAGGCCAGCCTCATCTCATTCCTTACCTGGCTTCCCTCTGGGCTTTCTCTACCACTCCAAGGGTTGGGCACCTTTGTCTCTTTCCTGGCATTTCTAAACTCTTCACCTTCCTTTTGGGCGTTGTCTTTCCCCATTAGAATGTAAACTCCTTAAGGACAGAGACTATCTTTTGTATTTGTATTTGTATTTGTACTCCACCCTTAACCTCAGTCCTAAAATTGTAGGTCCCTAAAGGTGTCTTTCTGAGATTCAAGACAATAAGAAGGCCCTGGGAGCCAGTAGGGATCTCTATTACATATAAAACTTTTGGCAGGAGCCAGAAGATTCCCTTTCTGACAGATGAACTACTCTTAGGCCTTCTCCTGCACCAGCCCCTGACAGATAACAAGCCCTCTAATCCCCTGTTTCATTTCCTTTCCTAAAGGCTTGGTGGCAACTCTAGCCTTCATTTTTTATATCACTGTGTGTTTTTCTGTGTAGGGGGGATGGGAAGGAGGAAAGTCTGAATTTTAGTCATGAATCAGGCACCATGCATAGGTGAACAATAGAGATGGGGGGAAGCCCCTACCCAGAGGGTTCATAATATAAATTAGACACATGGAGGGAACCCAACAAGACAAGACAAGCATCAGCAAAGAGACAGGTGGTCACTGGGATAACTGTCTTTGTTCAGATAGTGAGTCCAGCTGAGCACCTGCCTCTTTCAAGACAACTCCAAGGACTACTTCCAAAAGAGATTCCAAAAAGTCTGAACATAGCAATAAGCATGATGGTTAAAGGCAGGGGTGAGGAACCTTTGGCCTTAAGGCCACATGTGACCTAGAAGGCCGTGTGTTTCATTAAAAGGATTTGTTCTATAAAATTTGGATTCAGTCAAAAAGCCACCTTTAAGGACCTAGAAGGCCATATGTGGCCTCAAAGCCCACAGGTTCCCCACCCCTGGTTAAATGGAACTTAAGGCAAGACCCGGGAGGAGCATAGGGTTCCCAGGGATGTGGGAGGGACAGAAAAAAGAGAGAAGAGCAACCAATAGGAGGAACCCCTCCCCACCCCCAGCCAGAAGAATGCAAAAGTGGAAAATAGAATTTGAAAGGAAAGACAGACACTTGGCACAAGGGGAATGTGCCAAGGAGGCAGAGTTGTCTGTGTTGCACATTTTTGTCCCTTCTTACAAGTTGAGTTTAATGAAATTTGTTCCGTAAAGATTTTCTACTGTCCTATGTAGTGTTGGAAGTGGTTTATGCCCTACAGTCTAATAATTGCCGGATTCTTTACAGTATTTTGTCTCCATGAATATGCAGAACCAGAGCCCATGAGCACTTAAAAGCAGCACAGGATTGTCACATCCAAAATCAAAATGGAATTCCTATACTAAAGCATATCTCATAAAATTCTGGAGTCCTAGACCCTCCAGCATAAGATGATTATTCCTAAAACAATCTTCTTGGCATGCAAACCAAATGTGCAAGTCAGAAAGAACTAAACTTTATTAATAACAATTAGTCATAATTACATGAAGTGTCAGTGAAGCTTTATAGGGTGAGAGTGTCCTGACCAAGTTTTCTGAAACTTTCTGACCACAGCAAAGTCTACCAAGACTGAACCTGAGCATCCAGGATCTGAACCATGAAATATTAGAGCTAAAAGACATACTAGAGGTCATGTACTTCAACTCCATCATTTGACAGATGAGGAAAGTGAAACCCAGAGAAGCATTATGCCAGTCACATGGCAAGTCAGAAACAAACCTTGGACTGCAACCCAACTCCTCTGATTATCTCTGTCCTATGCCATTTCTACCACATCACCCCTCCCTTCTTTCACCTCAACCAATAGCTAGCGGTAGTCCTGATCTACATCTTGCCACTGGACCCAGATGACTCTGGAGGAAAAAGTAAGGCTAGTGACTTTGCACAGCCCTCCCTCACTTAAATCCAATTCATTTGAAAGTCATGGCATCATCTCCCTGATGTGATGGTCCTCTTTGAGAATGAAGGACAAATAACAATGTATGAATAGTAGTAGCTGCCCACTGGGGACCCACACTGGCCAGTTCCAGTTGGACAATGTAGCTCCTTCCTTCCTTCCTTCCTTCCTTCCTTCCTTCCTTCCTTCCTTCCTTGGAGTTTATGAGCTAGATTTCTTTTTTATGGACCATGTCTTATACCCAAATCACTCTGGCTCTCATTGATTGGCCAATAGGTCCCAGCCCAAGCCTCACTTGGTCATTGCTTAGATTCTAATGGCTCAGAGAGAGTATAAATAGCAATTGTTTCTGTTTTGGCCAGAAACCCTGAGGGCTTCCCCTCCCAGATTGATTTATTTTATTTTTTTGACTAGGTAAAAGAGACCACTCTAGCCTTAATCACCAAATAGGCATTGCCTCAGACAAACTGAGACCTGGGAAAGACCTTAGCTTAAAAAGGCCAAGGCCTCCCACTGCATCCAAGTCATCTCCAGTCTTCCTGATCTATATCTTTGCTATGGACCCAGATGGCTCCAGAGGAGAGAATGAGGCTGGTGACTGTGCATAGCCCTCCCTCATTTAAATCCAATTCACTTGCAAGTGATGACATCTCCTTCCTGATGTCATGGTCCTCTTCAAGAACAAAGGAAAAACAACAGCTAGAATTGTGCCTTTAACCCTTTATCTTCCCAGATAAGACAAAAGGCACACAAACTCAGAAAAAGAGTATTCTGGCTAAAATAACAGGAAGAGAACCAAGAAGAACAGGAAAGTGGAGAGGAGGTGGTGGGGAGGCAAATCATATAGGGAAATATTGTAGGAAGAAAACATAATAGAAAGAAATGATCAGATAAATGCAACATTCCTTTGAATTGTTCCTTTTTTTTATTTCATGTATTTATCTACTTCACTGATTAGATTTCAGTTGCTTGATAGCAGAAACTGTCTTCAACTTCTTTCTTTCCCTCATGGTACCTACCACAGTTCAGGACATACAGAAGTAGCTTAGTAAAGCCTTACTGAATGAACAAATGAAAGGGTAAATGCTAATTCTTCAGAAGACATAATCACCAAGTGGCAAAGATTGAACCTTTCTACACCTCAGTATCTCCATCTATAAATTTAGAGGTTGGACTATAAGATCTTTAAAGTTCCTTGCACTGCTAACTAACATTTCATGGCCTAAGGTCTATGGTGTGAGCTGTCAGAGCAACAAACTAGGATTCTTAAGACTTAGGCTAAAGTCCCAAGGCCCTCATTAATTCAGTATATGACCTTGAGCAAGTCACATGCCTTTCAAAGACTAATAAATCTCTTCTGTAAAACGAGGGCATTGGACTCAATGATCTATCCAAGCTCTTCAACTGAAAGATTCTATGTTACTACAAGTTAAATCTGATTCCCTGTTTTCTCTACCTACCAAACACCTGCCTCAAAACAGATACCCACAAACAACCACCTGGAGATAACCAGAAATCCCCACTTGTAAAGGAATGTGTGCCCTTGATTTTTGCTAGGGTGACAATCCTCTGCCACCCTTCCATCTCTTTCCATAACTTGAGGATTAGAAGGGGAAAGAGGATGACTTGTTGTTTGGATTCTACTGACCACCAACCCCGAATAGGTCCATTCGCTCTCATTCAGCATCCAAATGAAAGGATAAATGATACATCAGGCACAGGGCCTTCAAGTCCTGGACACTCCAAAGGAAACTAAGTCAGGTGGTAGTTCTAGTCATCGGTTAATTCCTTCACATCTCCCACTGTGAAGAGGGAAAGTTTTGGACAAGCCTCGATCTGTATGATTAAAGCTGTCTTTCTGGATCTGCAAGTGGATTAATGAGCTTGAGTTTTACAGAAAACATGTTTCCAAACACATTAGCCACAGGCTAAACATCTCAGAGGAACTTAATTTTCAAAAGAACATTAAAAGTCATTTTTCTCTAGTCTCTGCACCCAAAGTCAATCACAGGTAAAATTACCTGAGATTCCACTTAATGTGAACTTTCCATGATGGAGTGCCTCTCAGCAAATTCTCCCCAAAGTTGGGTTTCATGCTTACTAACCATAAGAGAAAACCCCATTCCTGAAAATTGGAAATGGGAAGGGTGGAAAACACAACTTTATAAAAACACTCCTAATTTTACTCTTGTCTGATAGAAAAGCTGCTGAACCAGAGAACTGAGTTCTGGGCTGGGCTTGGTCACAACCTCAGGCATGTCACAACCCTCCTGAGTCTCAGCTTTCCCATTTATACAATTGGAATTAGAAAATTGACCTACTTCTCTAACCTGGGAAATATTTGCCACAAATACAGGATGATGACATATCTTATGAAGAAATATTCATAGGAGACTGGGAACAACTTCTATAAATTGTCCACCAAAGCCCCTTCCCCAAAAGGACTCCCCTGGAGAGGTATCATGGTATAGCATAAAGATTGCGGGACTGGAAGGAGAAGAGACCTGGGTGCAAATCCTGACTCCAACATGGTGGTCAGGGGCAGTTTATTCAAGTTCTCTGGACCTCTGTTTCTTCATCTATAAAGTGGAAATAATAATGCTTCTAGTACCCATTTCTCAGGGTTGTGGAAATCAAATGAAATAATGTAAAGCACTTTAAAATCCTTGTTCAGAAGGTAGAGGGATTCCTGTCCAGGTATATACCATACTATATGGCCTCTCAGGACCCTCTGAGAGGCAGAATGGTATAGAGGATAGAGCACTGAATTTGATGTCAAGAAGATCTAGGTTCAACTTCTCAGGACCTTAGTTCTTTATTTGTAAAATGAGGAAGTTGGACTTATTGAGTTCCAAGATGGATATGGGATCTAAATCTAGGATCCCAAGTCCTGTAAGGCCTCTTCTAACACCAAATCTATAATCTTGTGAGTATGGCTCTTCCACATCTGGGGTTCTATGAAGGTCAATATTTTTATTCCATCTGTCACATAAACACCTAGAGTTGGAAAGGTTCAAATCCATCCCCAGGTCCCCTCCACACACACACACACACACACACACACACACTCACACTCACACTCACACTCACACGCATGCACATACAATCAATAGAATATGAATTTCTTGAGAGTAGCAATCATTTCATTCTTTGTGTTTGTATTCCCAGGGCCTAACACACAGCACTTAATTATGTGCTATCTGATCTTCTTTACTAATGGCTTTATCTAAGTAAACAGGCTTATTGGGGGATCCCCGATCAAGGAGTCCCCCGATCCAATTTTAATTTAATTTATAGGATATGGACCTTGGCTGAAATGAGCACTTTGACTCAAGATGGATACGCTCTCTTGTTCTTTGCTACATGACATGCACAGAGGTATCTGTTTTGCCAATGTGGCACAATAACTCCTGATTGGTCCCCATGACCCAAAGGCTGGGTCAAAGGGATTTGACTACTTACTAAGAGCCAGAAGCATGGTTTTTCTGAGTCAGGAAGATGGACTCTCTGTAAGTGCTATGGAAATTAGTCTTCCCTACCCCCTTTCTATTGGAAATCTCTTTCAGTATTTTCTCCCTCTTGGATTTCCACCAAGGGAGAAAGAAGGAATTTCTCTCCTCTTTACTCTTCACCTGCTTCCCCACCCATCACAGAACCAACTACTAGCACATGGTAGGAAGGACGTGTGCTTGCCTAGAAGACCCAGAGTCTCTGGTGGCTTCATTTTTCTGTCTTTTCGTTTGACTTCCTAACCACAATTCATCAAATATCAATACTTAAAAAGGCTATTTCCAACTTTGGCAGTAGCCTTGTGGGCTGAGAATTTCAGAGTTCAAAATTTAAGCATCATTTGACCGAGTGGTGGGAAAAAGTCTCTTGGAGAAGACAGCCATCACCAGGATCAACCTATAGCTGAAGAATCCAAGAGTCTTTCTATGCCCTATGCCCTAGCTGGGCAAACACCTAGACCCTGTGGATTGCTCAGCTGAGGTGATGCAAATGCTAATCATCTGTTCAGTAGACCCACAAAAAGTTATCTCAATGTTCCAAAAGGGAAATAATAAGTGTAACAAACTAACTGAGACACTTTATACTTTATGTTATAATGTATGTCTGTAAGTCTTTTAAAGCACATTTTCTGTGCTGGAAGAAATAAATATAGCTGTCCTATACCTGATACCCATTTTATACATTGAGTAGCTTATCTAGAAAAGATTCCATTATCCACATTTCAGAGAAACAGTAGTCACTGGCCATAAACAAGTATTGTTTTAGCAATTTCCCCAGAGTTACTCTATAATGGAAGTGATAAGCTCCACAGAGAAAAAAAAAACCTGATACCTTTCCATGAAGTCAGGCCACCCAAGGGTGAATCCAGGTCTGTTTGAGCCTAGACCCAGAGTTCCCTTGAGGAAGGGGGTTCCTGGGTTTCAGGGCACATGTACATGACTTGCCTCTCCTAACTAAGCTCCTTGAGGGTATGGTTCATGTCCAAGATTTCTTCTATAATCCCTATAGCATCTCCCTGATGTCTGAGTTCATAATGGGGCTTAATAAACATTGTTCCCACCATCCACCTCCTTTGCTCCTTTTCATATGCAGTTGAATAGAATTAGAGAAAATAATGAAACTATGATAATTGGGTCCACCACAAATTTATGTTTCATAATACTAACTGGCTTTCACTAGAGAAGTGCAGTCCTTTTATACCTCTATAAATCCACTTACTATCAAATTCACCATAGTGGTTCTTCTGAACTTTTTCCTTTCTCCCCAACCTTCCCCATCCCTTTCAGCTTAGAGACTCACTTGATAGATAAATTTTAAAAAATGGAAGCCATTCACCAAGAGCTCCCTCTTCTCCCTTCTTCCTCATCTCACATCACTCAGACATCTCCTCCCACTATTTCCTCCTTTACTACTGTCTCATATAAAAATGTGGTCTTCTGGCCAAAGCAAAACCCTCTGCAAGTACACTTGACTCTATTCCCCTCCCATCAGCACTCCTTTATTCCCATTATCATCCTCACTCTAATTTTTAATCTCTCAGCTATCTACTGGCACCTTCCTTGTTGCCTACAAATAGCCATGTCTCCCCCATCCTTCAAAAACCTTTATTTGATCCAAGCATCCCAGCTGGCTATTGACCAATATCTCTCCTGTCCTTCTAAAATAAACTCTGAAAGAGTTATCTGCACTACATGCCTCCACTTCCTCTCCTCTCATTCTCTTCTTAACCCTCCACAATCAGGTTTCTACATAACTATTCAACTGAAATTACTCTTTCCAAAGCTGATGACCTGTTGATTGCCAGATCTAATGAACTTCCCTTAATCTTCATACTTCTTGACCTCCCTACAGCCTTTGACAGAGTCAATCTCCCTCTTCTCCTTGATACTCTCTTCTCTCCAGGTTTTCATGACATTATTCTTTCTTCTTTGCTTAACCCTGTTTGCCTCAGTTTCCTCATCTGAAAAGTGAGCTGGAGAAGGAAATGGCAAACCACTCCCAAATCTTTGCCAAGAAAACCCAAAATGGGGTCATGAAGAGTCAGGCACAACCAAAAAATGACTGAACAACAAAAATTCTTTCCTGGTTTTCCTCCTACCTGATAGTGGCTCAGTCTCCTTTATTGGATCTTCATCCAAATAATGCTCTCTTATCATGGGAATCCCCCAAGGCTTGTTTTTGGACTCTTGTTATTTTTTCTATATATATGATGTCTCTCTTGGTTTTCTCATTGTTTCCCAGAGGTTCTATCATCATCTGTGTGCAGATGATTCTCAGATCTACACACCCAACCCTAATTCTGAATGACAGCTCCAGATCACCAACTACTTTTCAGAATATCTCAAACTGGACGTCTTACAGACATCTCACATTTAATATATCCCTAATAGAACTAATTATCTTTCACTCCAAACTCTCTCCTCTTCCCAACTTTCCTATCATTGTTAAGGGCACCACCCTCGAGTTACACCAGGCTCACAACCTTGGTGTCATCTGGATTCCTCACTTCCAATCACACCACATATACAGTTTGTTCCCAAATCTTGTCATTTCTACCATCACAACATTTCTTCTGGATAACCCCTTTTGTTCATTCACAAATTTACTTCTTCTGGTAAAAGGCCGTTATTATCACTCACCTAAATTCTTTCTATAGCCTTTTGCTAAAAAAATTTTTTTTATTAATTTTATTTTCAATTTATGGAATAAAACAACCATTTCGATAACATAATATAATAATAAGATGATTGCACATGAAACTGAAAATCTAGTATATACAATTTTCTATTCCTTTTAAGTATGTAATAAAGTTATCACATAAATTTTTTTCTTCCCTCCCCCCCACTTTAAAGATGGCTACCATTAGACACAAATATATATACATCCATATATATGTATGTATGTATGTATATGTAAAATCATTCTATACATGCTTCTATTTATCAGTTCTTGTAATAGGTATTCCTGTCTCAATTCTTCCCTCAGTCCAGACCATCCTTTGCTCAGCTGCCAAATCAGTTTCTCTAAAGTACACATATGGCCATGTCATCCACCACTTCCTACCACACCCTCTATTCAATAAACTCAAAGGTTTCCCTGTAAACTTCAGAATCCAATATAAAATCCTCTGGCATTTAAAACCCTTCAAAAATAGCTCCTTCCCACCTTTCCAGTCTTTAATATACTCCTCTCCATTACTATCTCCTGGGGGACAGCCATCGTATGTCTCAAAACTGATTGTCTTCCATGTCTAGAATGATCTACCTCCTAAATGTCTTGGCTTCCTTCAAGACTCAGCTCAAATTCTACCTTCTTCAGGAGGCCTTTCCAAGTCCCGTCATCCCCTCAACCTCACTTCACCCAGTGTCTTCCCTCTAAGATTGTCTTTCATCTTCACTGTGTATGTCTTGTATGTACATAATTATTTGCCTGTTGCCTCTTGCCTTAGATTGGGAGCTCCTTGAGAGCAGGTACAAAGTTTTTGCTTTTCTTTGTATCATGAGAGCTTAGCCCAGTGCATGGCCCAATGAAGAGCTTAATAAATGCTTTTTGACTGACTAACTTGATAATTGGCTTTTTGTATGGGTTTCAGTAAGGTAGAGGAAAGACTTTATCTTATATCTACAGTCTTTCTCAAAGGAACTAGGTTTTGTTTTGTTTGCTTTGCTTTTAAGGGGTAAGGAAGTGGGGCAGGTAACAAAAGGGAGATAAGTTTAAAAGTTTAAAATCATTATTTCCTATCACATGAAATTCAAGGTCACTTGTCTGGCGTGGAAGGCCATCCAAAATCTGGTGCCTATCTACCTTTTCAGCTCTATCCCATCTTCCTCTGGTGCTTTCTAAGCTCACTATGCTCACTCTAAGTTCAAGCCAATCTGGACTATTCTCTGTATCCTCCTAACATGTGATTTCATCTCTCTAGGGCTTTATTCAAATTGTCCCTGTGTCTGAATGTCCTCCCTCAACTTTCTAAATTCCTTCTTATTTAAAAAAAAAAACAGCTCAAATGTCATCACCTCCATGAAATCTTCCCTTATCGCACACAGAGTAATTCACCTGGTATCTTTCTAATGCCGTTTTCATAATAACCATGCCACATTTATATATTGTTTTACAAGATCTGCCCTTGACCTTAAACTATTTAATATTTTAATCAATCATTTGATCAAAGACATTGATGGCATGCATACCAAATTTGCAGCAGACAAGGAGCTAAGAGGGATAAGGGGAACTTTGGATGATAACGATGAGATATTAAAAAAAAAACTTTTGACAAGTCAGAACATTTTGCTAAATATAAAGAGATCAAAGTTTATAGGGATAAATGTAAATTTCTACATATAGTTTCTACATATACAAGAGGAAGAAAGAATAATTAGATAGCCATTCATCCCAAAAATATTTGAGAGTTTTAATGAATTACAAACTTAATATGATTCAACAGTATGATTTAGTAACCAAAAAAAAAAAAAGTAATACTGAACCAAGGAAGTCAGAGCATACAGAAAGAGGGATGCAAACATCCTGCCAAATGCTCCCCTCATCAAACCACCTCTGAAGGGTACTATTCAGTTCTGTTGACCATGTGTTGGGAAGGACATTGATAAGAACAGAATTTAAGGACAGAAAACAAGGATGGTGGAGGGCCTCAAATTTTGTCATATGAGGATAAGTTCTTATGGTCAGAGGATTACAGATTTAGAGCTGGAAGGAGTCTTAAAGAGTATCTACTCCAACTCCCTCATTTTACTGGTGACGAAACTGATACCCAAAGATATGAAGTGATTTGTCCATGGACAGTGAGCATCAGAGGTGGGATTTGAACCTATGTCTTCTGAATCCAAATCTATTGCTCTTTACACTTTACCATACTGTCTCTCATGTTGAAGAAAATGGATAGTCTGGAGAAAAGAAGAGGTAGGAGAAACATTAAAATTGTATTCAGATATTCAAAGGGCTCTCATGTAGAAATGGGGTTAAACTTTTTTTTTTCTGTTAAGCCTCAGAGTTCAGAATTAGGAACAATGGGCAGAAGTTAGAGAAACAGGTTTTCACTGGCTGTAACAGATGTACCCAGAAAGTAGAATAGGTTGCCTTAGAGATTGTAGATTCCCCCTAACAATACATTTCCAGGAAAGGTTTTTCCGGTATGTTACTGAGTAGATTTTTGTTCAGGTATGGGTTGATCTAGTTGACCTCAGAGGTCACTTTATGCTCTGAGATTCTGGGAAGGATTAAAGATATAGGATTAAAGAACCAGGATTTGAACATATATTTCTTGACTCCACATCTTGACTCCACATTTTCAACTACTCTGTAAAAACCTATGAATTTTTTTCCATTATCTTTCTTTCCATAGGTCAGAGATTCACATTCTTCCTCGTGTCATGGACCCTCTTGGCAATCTGGTGAGCCTGGCCCCTTCTCAGAACAATGTTTTTAAAATATAAAGTGTGTGTGTGTGTGTGTGTGTGTGTGTATGTGTGTGTAATATTACAAAGTAAACCAATTTTATTGGAATATACTTACTAAAAAAATTTTAAGTTCACAGACCTCAGGTTAAGAGCCCTTGCCCTAGACTGTAAATCCCATGAGAATAGAAGTGGTCTCATCTAAACTTTCTAACACCTGTGTCCTACTAAATGAATTTTGTTGAATTGAATTGAATTTAAACCACCAAGTCATAGACAGATTTCATAAAATCTCTATCCCAATGGGCCAGAGAATTCATTTCCCTACTTTGTTAAAAGGGAATCAAGTTGATAATCCTATAGACACAGGGCTAGAAGACTGCATGAGCTGGCTCAGGCATCCAGTAACACTATAGTAATACAAAAATATCACCCACCCTGGGGCTGCACTACCTGGGAGTCCTTACTGGTGCTTATGTCCCATAAGCCTCTGGTGGGAGTGCAAGACGCCCTTCTCCCCAGTCAGGATATCAAGGCTCCTGACTGAATAGTAACTGTGACTCAGAACCTTAGGAGTCTAGCCATGCCTTTCCTCGAAGCCATTTTCCCTGCCCAGGAGCACAGACAAAATTTATTTGTATATCAAAGCTACCCACTAACGATCAGCCACAACTGGCACTAGATTGTTGGCTATGTTACCCTAGGCAAGTCAGATACACAGGGCCTTCAGTGTCTCTGTAGGCACCAATTCCCAAAGAGTGCTGTGAGAACTAAGAAAACAGATAAATACTTAACCAAGAGTTTGCATAATGCTCAATTAAGTATAATTTTTAAAATTTGGTCAGCTCTTAATTATCCCCCTACATGACAAAAATTGTCAAGCCTCTCAATGGTGTCCTCTAATTTCCTAAGATATGTCCCTATTTCCTGCTACTTCTCACCCATTGGAAAGAGTTCAGGGAGTGCACATTAAATTTTATATCAACATGCACATAAGATGGAAGCAACGACAGGTAACAAAAGATGAATGCAAAAACATGGCAAGGTCTTGCAAGAAGCATCAGGAATGCAAAAATCTGGAATGGGCAGAGTATTACAAGGAAAACTAGGGGCCATGAGAAAAGCTTTGAAGGTATCTCTATTGGGGTAAGGGGAGAATCCTTAAAAGAATAGAATTACTATTCAAAGTAGAAGGCATAAAGATCAAGCCTCAGCCTTGGATCATTCCCATCATCCCCTCATTGGGGATCCAATCAGCCTCAGCCTTGGATTGTTCCCATCATTCCCATCACTCCTATTCACATAGTAATGAGCAAAGCTGGAGAAAATCATGAAATCATGCTAAGTTTCATCGTAAATTTATGTTACATAATCATAACTGGACCCTCATTCAAGCAAGGCAATTCTTTTATACCTCCCTAATCAGTTCACTATCCTACTCACCATGCACCCTTTTCCAAACCTTTTTATCTCTTTTCAAACCTCCTAAGGCTTTTCCTCCCCTCACCTTCTTAGCTAAGAACCTTGTTTTACATTTCATTCAAAATATTGAGGCCATTTGCCAACAATTCCCTCCTCCTCCTCCTCACCTCTCATTACACAGATGCTTTCTGCCACTGTTTCCTCCTTCACCTATCTCTTTGAAGGGTACCCCTTCTCCTTGCCAAAGCTAACCTCTTTATGTGCACAAGTGATCCCATTTCATCCAGTCTTCTCTAGAAGATTGCTCCTTCTATCATCCCTACTCTCTCACTAATGTTCAACCTCTCTTAGTCTAAAGATTGCTTCCCTACTGCATATAATCATGCCTATTATAATTACTGTCATTATATTGTTATACCCATCCTCAAAAAATCCCCACCTGGTTCATCCATCTCTGTGCTATAGCTATCATCCTTTTCCTCTTCTCTCTTTCATGGCTATGCTTTTTGAGAAAGTCATCACAAACGGTGTCCTCTCATTCTCTTCTTAAATCTCTGTAGTCTAGCTTCCAATTTCAACTAAAATTTCTATCTTCAAAGTTACTAGTGATCTCTTTAAAAAAAAGTTTTTATTTAGATATTTTGGGGTTTTTACATCATCATAGTTTTTTCCATGATCACTACTCCTTCTCCTAGAGAATTCCATATAAAAATAGTATTTTTAATATGTAATATTTCATTTTCCCCAATTACATATTAAAATAATGTTTAAACTTTTTTAAGCTTTTCAGTTCCATATTCTATCCCTCCCCTCCCCACTCCCTGAGATGATTAACAATCAGATATAGGTTATACATGTGCAATCATGTTAAATATTTCCATATTAGTCATTTTATACAAGACTCAAATAAAAAAAGAATAAAAGAAAGAAAGTGAAAATAGTATTCTTCAGTCTATATTCAGACAATATCAGTTCTTTCTCTGGAGGCAGATAGTATGCTTCATCATTAGTCCTTTGGGGTTGTCTTTGAATCATTGTATTGCTGAGAATAGCTAAGTCATTCATAGTTCTTCATCAAACTATATTGCTATTACTAATGTGTACAATGTTTTCCTGGTTCTGTTCACTTCACTTTGCATCAGTTCATGTAAGTTGTTCCAGGTTTTTCTGAAATCCATTTGCTCATCATTTCTTATAGAACAATAGTATTCCATTACCTGTATATACCACAACTTGTTCAGGACATCCCCTCAATTTCCAATTCTTTGCCACTACAAAAAGAGCCTCTACAAATATTTTTTCCATGTCCTTTTCCCTTTTTTATGATCTCTTTGGGATACAGACCTACTATTGTGGGATCAAGGGGGTATGCACAGTTTGATTGCCATTTGGGCATAGTTCCAAATTGCTCTCCAGAATGGTTGGATGAGTTCATAACTCCACCAATAATGCATTAGTGTTACAATTTTCCCACATCTTCTCCAACATTGATCATTTTCCTTTTCTGTCATATTAGCCTATCTGATAGGTATGAGGTGGTATCTCAGAGTTGTTTTAATTTATATTTCTCTAATCAATAGTGATTTAGAACATTTTTTCATATGATTATAGATAGCTTTGATTTCTTTGTCTGGAAATTGCCTGTTCATATCCCTTGACCATTTATCAATTGGAGAATTACTTGTATTTTTTTAAATCTGACTCAGTTCTCTATATATTTGAGAAATGAGGCCTTTATCAGACATACCTGTTGCAAAAAAAAAAATTCCCAGTTTTCTGCTTTCCTTTTAATTTTGATTGCATTGATTTTGTTTGTGCAAAAAGCTTTTAATTTTATATAATAAAAATTATCTATTTTACATTTTTTGATGTTCTCTATATTTTCTTTCATCCTAAATTCTTCCCTTATTCATAGATATGACAAATAAACTATTCCATGCTCTCCTAATTTGCTTATGGCATCATATTTTACATGTAAATAATGTACCCATTTTGATCTTATCTTGGTATAGGGTGTGAGATATTGGTCTATACCTAGTTTCTGCTATATTGTTTTCCAGTTTTCCCAGCGATTTTTGTCAAATATTGAGTTTTTGCTCCAAATGTTTGGCTCTTTGAGTTTATCATATACTAGACTACTATGGTCATTTATTATAATATAATGTGTGCCCAATCTATTCCATTGATCCACCATTCCATTTCTTAGCCAGTCCTGGATTGTTTTGATAGTACACTTTGAGATTCTTCCAGATGAATTTTGTTATTATTTTTCCTAACTCTCTAAAATTTTTGGTAGTTTAATTGGTATGGCACTGAATAAATAGATTAATTTAGATAGAATTGTCATTTTGTCATATTGGCTCAACATACCCATGAACAATTACTATTTTTCCAATTGTTTAGATCTGACTTTATTTGTGTGACAGCGTTTTGTAATGTTCATATGGTTCCTGGGTTTGTCTTGGCAGGTATACTTCCAGGTATTTTATATTGTTTATAGTTACTTCAAATGGGAATTTCTCTTTCTACCTCTTCTTGCTGGACTTTTGGGCAATATATAGGAATGCTGATGACTATGTGGGTTTCACACATAGTCTTTTTAAAGACAAAAAGAAAAAGAAGAAAAAAGAAGCATACTTTATCAATATATCACCAAAAAATCTAAAAATATATGTAAATATATAAAACTTGTATAACTCCCACCTCTACAAGGGTGGAGGGTATTTTCTCTTATCATTTCTTTCAAACCATTCTTGTTCTGTATAACTTTGCAACATTTATTTTTAGAGGTTGTTCTTTTCATTTACGTTGTTGTATTCATTGCTTCCCTGCTGCTTATATTACTCTGCATCAGTTCGTTTAGATCTTTCCATGTTTCTTCGTACCCATTGCATTCATCATTTCTTACAGCACAGTATTATCCCATTACATTAATGTGCCACAATTTTTAGTCATTCCTTAATTAATAGTCATCTTTTTGTTTCCAATTCTTTGCTATTAAAAAATCTGCTATACATATTTTGGTATGCATGGAGACTTTCTTCTTATCAATGACCCCTTTAGGTTATGAGAGTCTGAAAGGAGAATCTGGGCCAAAAGACATGAACATTTTAGTCCCTTTATTTGCATGATTTTAAATTGTTTTCCAACATATTTGTACTGATTGACAATTCCATCAACAATGCACTAGTGTGCCAGTCTTCCCATAATCCATCCAAAACTATTGTCATCTTTTGTCATTTCTGAACATTTGCAGGGTGTGAGGTGAAATCTCAGTGTGGCTGTGATTTACATTACTCTTATTATAGTATAACTTGTGGCCTTCTTTCACATGGTTGTTAAGAGTGAGCTATTCTTTTGAGAACTGTTTGCATGTATATATGTATGTATATGTATATGTTAATGTATATATATATATTTGTATCTGTGTGTTAATTATTTAAATATCTTGGACACTGAACCCTTATTAAAGTTACTGCATTCCATTTTTTTCTGATTCTCCCTTGTCTAGTTTGTTCCATTGACCTATCTCTCTACTTTTTAACCCATTCAAGATAACTTTGATTACTGTTCTTTTGTAATATAGTTTGATATATAGATGTGCTATTTCTCCTTTATTTCTACCTCTTTTCATATTTTCCCTTGATAGTCTAAATTTTTTTTTATTTTTTCCAAGTGAATTTTTGAAATTTTATTGAGTTTTGTGAAGTATCTCATATTTTGATTGGTATAGAATCAAAACTGTAAATTAACTTTGGCAGTGTTGTCATTTTTATTATATAAGCACAGCCCAGACATGAATGCCAAGTATTCCTCCAGCTATTCAAATTATTCTTGATTTCTCTAAAGAGTATTTTGTAGTTGAACCTATGCAAGTATCGTGTGGCTTTGGGAGAATGATCCCTAGATACTTAAGGCATTTTGTAAATACCTGGAATGGATTTCCCTTTCTAGTACTGCCTCTTGGGTTTTGTAATTATTAAATAACAATGCTAAATGGTTTTTTGAGGGTTTATTCGAAGAGCCTACAACTTTACCAAAGCTATTAGGTGTCTTATTAGCGATTCTTTTAGGATTTTCTAAGTATACTAACATAACATTAACAAATGATAGTTTTATCTCTTCACCTATATTTATGCCCTTAATTTCTTTCTCTTGTTTTATTGCTATTGCTAGCATTTCCAAAACTATATCAAATAATAGTGGGGAGGGTGTTTATCATTAATTTACTCCTGTATTTATTGGGAAAAATTCTAGTGTATTTACATTGCATGTGATGTTCATTCTGGTCCTTAGATAGACTTTTTATGATATAAAAAAGGTCCTTCTTTGCCACTACTTTGTAGGGTTTTTTGCATAAATGAGGGTTATATTTGGTTAAAGGTTTTTTTCTGCATCTATTCAGATAATCATTTGCTTTTGCATGTTTTTGTTTTTAATATGATTAATTATATTTATTATTTTCTTGATGTTGAAACATCCTTGCATCTCTGGCATAAATCCAAGTTGATCATAATGCTGCTGCAATTTGTCCTTCGTTCTTGAAGAAGACCATGACATCAGGGAGGTGATGCCCATGACATGCAAATGAATTGGATTTGAGTGAGGGAGGGCTGTGCAAAGTCACCAACCTCACTTTTACCTCTGGAGTCATCTGGGTATAGTGGCCAGATATAGATCAGAACAACTAGGGATGGCCCAGGTTGCAGTGGGGAACCTTGGCATTTTCAAGCTAAGATCTTTAACAGGTCTCAGATTGAGACCTATTCACTGATTAAGGCTTAATAAGAAATGAGGCAAAGAGTGGCCTCTTAAAAAAAATAGATCTGGGTCATAATGATATCTTAGATGAGTTGCTATAGTTTGACCAGATATTGTTTAAAATTTTTGAATCAATATTCATTAATGATATTGTTCTGTAGTTCTCCTGATAAGGTGCTTTATTTCTCAATTTTTGAGAATAATTTGTGTAGTATTGCTACTAATTGTTCTTTAAAAGTTTGATAGAATTATCCTGTGAATCCATTAGGACCATGAGTTATTTTATTTGGTAGTTTCTTTACAACTAATTCTACTTCCTTTTCTCTGATAAAATTATTTAAGATCTCTATTTCATTTTCTGCTAGTTTGGATATTTTATATTTTTGATGCTATTCCTCTAGTTCTTTTATTTTCTTAGGTTTGTTAGCATATAATATAATAGATTCTAGCTATTCTTTTTATTTCTTCTAGGTTTGTTTTGATTTCATCTCACCTGTTCATATTTTATTCATTGACTTTTCTGTCCCCTTCCTTTTACCTAGATTGTTTAAATGTTTGTCAATTTTATACACTTTTCAAAGAATCAGATTTTGGTTTCACTTATCATTTTAGCATTTTTTTGTTTTTAGTTTATATCTCCTCTAAATTTTAATATTTCTTTTTTGTGTTTATTCTAGGTAAGTTGAATTATTGGCCTCCTAATTTTTCATGCAGATTTGGTTAATTAATCTTCCCTTTTGTATTTTGTCAAAGTATATTTTTACAGATACTATTTTTCCCTATGAACTATTTTGGTTGCATTCCAGAAATTGGGGTATGTTGTTTCATAATTATCATTATCTTTCACATAATTATTGTTTCTCTTATTTGTTCTTTGATTCACTCATTATTTAGGATTTCACTGTTAAATCTACATTTGGGTCTGTATCTTTCATTTATCTTCCTAAACAGATTACTATGTTTTATTGTATCATTACTTATAAATGATGTATTTATGATATCTGCCTTTTAATATTTGTTTACAACATTTTTATGTCCTAACATATGGTCAGTTTTTGCAAAAGTTCCATGTGGCTCTGAGAAACATGTATTTTTTTTGGAATGTCATTTAGAAAATCCCATAAGTTTTATTTCTAGTATCTCCAACAAATTTTTCAGTTCTCTCTTCTCTCTTCTGTTTATCTTTCTGTTAGATTTATCCAAAATTGTGATAGAAACATTGAAATCTCCTGCCACCATTGTTTAACTGACTGGTCTTTTTATTATTCAAATAATTTTTCCTTTGTGAATTTAAACTCAAGGACATTTGTAGCATACAAGTTTAATATTGGTATTGATTTATTGTCTATGGTTCCTTTTCGCACAATGTAGCTTCCTTTCATATCCTTTTTTATGTTTTGAATATTTAGTTTTTGCTTTGTCTAATAGCATGATTTCAATTACTTTTTTGGATTCACCTAATGTATAAGAATATTTTCTTTCAACTCCCTCATTTCTATTCTGTCAATGTCTTTGTTTTTTTTTAAATACATTACTTGCAAGGAACAGATTGTGGGGTTTTTTTAATTCTACCTGTAACTTTTTTATTTATTTTATTTTTAATTTATTAAATAAAACAAGCATTTTATAACATAGTATAATAAAAAGATGATTGCACATTAAATTGCAGCTCTATTATGTGTGACTTGCTATTCCTTTTAAATATATAATAAAGTTATCATGTACATTTTTTTGTCCTCCCTCCCCCACCACCACCCTAGAGATGGCTACTATTAGACAAATATATATTATTATATATGTAAAATTATTCTATGCATACTTCTATTTATTAGTTCTTTCTCTAGATAAAACTAGCATATTTCTTCACATGTCCTTTGGAGTCAATTTGGTGTCTATAATAATCAAAATTATTCATTCACTCAAAGTTATTCTTCAAACAATATTGCTGTTACTGTATACAGTGTTCTCTTGGTTCTGCTCATTTTGCTCTTCATTATTTTGTGCAAGTCTATCTATGTTTTTCTAAGATGATTGAGCTCATCATTTCTTATAGCACAGTAGTATTCCATCACAATCATAACACAACTTGTTCAGCCACTCCCCGATTGATGGGCATCCCCACAATTTCCAGTTCTTTGTTTCCATAAAGAGAGATGCTATAAATATTTTAGAATATATAGGGTTTTCTTTCCTTTTTCCTTTAACATCTTCGGAAATAGACCTAGTAGTGGTATTGCTGGGTCAAAGCATATAGGCAGTTTGATAACTCTTTGGGCCTAATTCCAGACTGCTTTCCAAAATGGTTGGATCAGTTCATAATTCCACCAACAATGAATTAGTGTCACAATTTTTCCATATCCTTTCCACATTTATTGCTTTCTCCTTCAACCATTTTAGCCAATCTGATAGGTGTAAAATGATATCTCAAGGTTATTTTAATTTGCATTTCTCTGATAATGATTTAGAGCATGTTTTCTTATGACTGTAACTGCATAACATTATAACTGTCTTGACTTTAACTCTTTTTTATTTTGTTGGATTATTTAATTCATTAACATTAAAAGGTATGAATTAGGTTTATATTTTTCATTTGTCTCTAATTTTTTCCCAAATTAGAATTTCCCCCCCCTCTTTCTCTGTAAACATAGTATTATGCCTCTTCAATTATTTTAGCTTTATCTATTTTAGGGCAACTCTATTCTCATCAGTTTTCTTCTCTTAACCTTCAAGCCCCTTCCCCCATTTGTTACTCCCTTTCTCTAGTTTTGAAATTTGGGTTGTTAGTTCCTTTATATTGACTAATTTTATCTAGATATTTAATTTTTCTCCCATTTTTCTTCTCAGTAAAGTAAAATTTCCCTTCTCAACTTTATCATGTCTTATTTGTTAGAGTTTTTTTATTTCATTTTCTGTACCTTTTCCTAGAAAGATTTCTTTCTCTGGTTATTTTCACTACCTATTTAATTTCTATCTATTCTAGATGTTCATTCTTTGATTCATGGATTTTACATTTATTTCTACCTTGGTTTCTGTGTTCCTCGTGGAATTAAAACTTCTAAGATACCTATTTTGAGCTCCTTCTACTAAACAGTTTCTATATTTTTGCCTTGTGGATCCTTCTTCTTGGCCTTTTTTTTCTGTTGTGTCTCATTCTTAGAAATACCAATTTCTTGAGGGGATGTCCATCAAATGGGGAATGGCTGAACAAGTTGTGGTACATGCTTGTGATGGAGTACTATTGTGCTATAAGAAATGATAAGTAGGATGGTTTCAGTAAAATCTAGGAAGACTTAAATGGACTGATGTGAAGTGAAATGAATAGAACCAGGAGAAAACTATACATAGTAATAGAAATATTTTGATGATAATCAACTATGAAAGACTTAGCTACTCTAATTATTACAATGATACAAGACAATTCCAAAGAATTGATGATGAAGAAAAACACCTATCTGCCTCCAGAGAGAGAACTGATGAACTCTGAGTACAGATTGAAGCATTCTTTTTTTTTAACTTTCTTTATTGTCCTTACTTTTTTGCAACATGGCTAATATGGAAACATTTTGCTTGACTTCACATGTATAATTGATATCATATTGCTTTCTTTCTCAATGAGTGGAAGAGAAGCTGAAGGGAAGGAGAAAAGTCAGAACTTGAATTTTTTATAAATGAATGTTAAAAATAAATATTTTTGTTGCTTTCAGGAAATGCTATAAAAATGAGAGATACACACAAGCATAAAATAAAGGTCAGGAGTAGAATTTGTTATGTAAAAAAGCAGGGGTACTAATCATGGTTTCAGACAAAGTTAAAGCTGAAATAGATTTCATCAAAAGCAAAAAATAGGGAACTATTCTACGTATCAACCATATTATTCAATGTTGTTTTAGACCATTTGAAATAACTAGATAGTATAAAATACCTGAGAGCACACCTGCCAAAACAGATGCAGGAACTATATGACTGTAAACATAAAACACTTTTTATTCAAATAAAGTTAGATCCAAATAATTGAACTAATATTTATTGTTCATGAGTAGGTAAAACTAACATAATGGGAGGAAATGACAATTTTACCTAACTAATCTATTTATGTAATGCCATTGCAATTAAATTACTAAAAAAATTATCTAAGTTAGAAAAAAAATAACAAAGTTCATTTAGAAGAACAAAAGGTCAGGAACTTCAAAGAAGCCAGGGGAAAAAAAGATGTAAAGGAAGCAGATTCAGTAGTATCAGACCTTAAATCATATTATAAGGTGAGAACATTGTTGAAGCGCAAAATGGATAATTTTTATTATTTTAAATTAAAATTTTCTTGTGTACGTAAAACCTATGCAGCCAAGAATTGAAGAAATGCAGAAAATTGGGGGGAAACTTTCATAGACAATCTCTAAGACTGAATGAGATTGGGTTGGAATATTGCTGTGGCGTAGGAAATGATGAACTGGTTCATTTAGAAAAACATGTAAAGACTTGGACTTACGAAAGAAGATGCTATCCATCTTCAGAGAAACAGATGACAAGTGGAAATAAGCACAGTACAGTCTTATATGTGTATGAGCATATATCTCTATGTTTATAGACATCTGCTTATGAATAATATGTATATGTGTATCTATGTCGCTATGTCTGTGTCTGTGTGTGTATCTGTGCTTAATTGTAGCCTTCCTTGCGGGAGAGGGGGACAATAAAGTAAAAAAAAGTGCACAGCAGAGAACAAAAGAAAACCTACCAAGAAGCAAAGAAAAGCTGGGCAACTTTGAAACAATGTGCAGTATTTTTTATATAGGTCTTCTTGAAATGGAAATTTATTGCTTTATATTGAATCCTCTCTTATGTTCTGCTGTGTACATGGCATTTTTTTCTTATTTTGTACTTAAATTTAAAAGAAATTTTTAAACTTTTAATAAATAAACAAATGTTTTTAAAAGAAATACCAATTTTTGCAAAAATAGAAAGAGTATTTTCTCTTGGTAGGAATTCTCCTTTGTCTTTAATTGTGCAGTTCATTATGGAGCTTCAGCTTCCGTGTGGCCATTTTGTCCCATTTTCCTTTAGATCTCCACCTTGGGTCCATGCTTTCCTACTCTTCTGGGTGTCAGTTACCTCTGGAAGCTCTTATTTCCCTTTTCCTGAAGCAGAATGAGTGGTCTGCCTAAGCACCAAATGTCTGCAGATATCTCTTGCGCATAATTCCTATTTTAGAGATAGTCATAAGGTCATAAGGATTGTAAAAAAAAAAAAATCTGGTCCTCTATCTTTTTAGTTACACAACCCAGAAGTCATCAATGATCTCTTAATCGTCAAATCGAATGGCCTTTTATCAATCCTCATCCTTGATTTCTTTGCAGTTGTTTACACTGCCAATCACCCTCTTTTTCTTGATACTTTCTTATCTGTAGATTTCTGTGTCACTACTCTAACCTGGTACTCTCTATATGTCTAGCTGGACCTTCTCAGTCTCCTTACCTGGATATTCATCCAGTTCGTTCCTACTAAAGATAGGTATATTCCAAAGCTTTGTCCTGGGCGCTTTTCTGTCCTCCCCCTTTACTACAGATCATTTGGTGATCTGACCATCTCCCACAGATCCAATTACCATCTATATTCAGATAATTCTCAGATATATTTGTCTAACCCTAACCTCTCTCCTGATCTCCAGTCTCAAATCTCCAACTGCCTTTTGGACATCTCAAATTATTTGTCCCATATACATCTTAAACTCAACATGTTAAAACTGAACTCATTCTCTTTCCTCTCAGAAACATCCCCTTTCCTAATTTTCCCATTATTGTCCAGGATACCGCCATCCTCCTAGTGATATAGGCTCACAACCTAGGTTTTACTCTCAGCTCCTCATTTTCTCTCATCCCCTGTATTTAACCAGCTGCCAAGTCTTGTCAACTCTACCTTTCTAACATCCCTCATATATATTCCCTTTTCTCTTCTGAAGAAAAAGACCTGCCAAGGTCCTCTATCCCATCTGGGGCCATCTACAGTTATCTTGATCTATATCTTGCCTCTAAATCTAGATGATGCTGGAGGAGAAAGTGAGGCTGCTGACTTTGCACAGCCCTCCCTCACTTAAATCTAATTCTCTTGCATGTCATGGCATCACCTCTATGGTGTCAAGATCATCTTCAAGAACGAAGGACAAACAATAACAACCACCCTCTCTTCTGACACTACCACCACTCTGATGCAGGCCTTCACCACCTCACACTTATACTGTTTCAGTAGCCTATTGATTATTCTCCCTGCCTCAAGTCTCTCCCTATTCTAGTCCATCTTCTACTCAATCATCAAACTGGTCTTTCTAAAGTACAGGTTTGACAATGCCACCTTCCTATTCAATAAACTCCAGTGGTTCCCCATTACCTCTACAACCAAATACAAAATCCACTATTTGGCACTTAATGCCCTCATAACCTGACCCCCTCCTACCTTTCTAGTCCTCTTATACACCCTGTCCCTACTCCCCGACCCAGCCTGCACCATGTACTCCATAATGATACTCTGTCTGTTGACTCCAAAATTTTCCATTGCTTTCCCTTCATGCTTGAAATTCTGTCTTTCAGCTCTATCTCTTGCCATCTCTGGCTTCCTTTAAATCCCAGCTAAAATCCCAAATTCTATAAGAAGCCTTTCCCAATCGCCCTTAATACTAATGCTTTCAATCTATTGACTCTCTTCAATTTATCGTCTATTATTTGGTTTATACATAGGTATTTGCATATTGTCTCCCCCATTAGACTGTGAGTTCCTCAAGGGCAAGGACTATTTTTTTTTTTACCTTTCTTTGTATTCCCAATGCTGAGCACAGTGCCTGGAATATAGTTGTTGTTGTTGTTGTTGTTTGACCTTCATTTTCTTTTTTTTTTTTAATTAATATATTTATTTTTAGTTTTCAACATTCACTTCCACAAGATTTTGGGTTCCAAATTTTCTCCCCATCTCATCTCTCCCCCCCACCCCAAGATGGCTGTCCTTCATTTTCGAAGAGGACTAATGACATCAAGGGGTGATATCTTGATTCACTTGTGAATTGGATTTAAGTCAGTCAGAGCTGTACAAAGTCATAAGCCTCACTCTCTTTTCCAGAATCATCGAAGTCCAGTGGCAAGACAAAAGTCAGGACAACAGGTGTTGGCCCAAAATACAGTGGATGACCTTGGCATCTTTGATGTCTGATCAAGCTTTAAGTGTTTCACAGAGCCTGCTTCAATCACCTTCATGACTCTTGGAACAAATTGTTCTCATCTACCTCTTCCACTGGGAGAAATCTTCACATGCTTGGAGTAGGTATCTCCCTAATTTACCAACAGTTTTGAGGCCTGTTAGTTGCCTTCAACCTGGTTTAGCCCATCTGCCAAAGTGGTTGACCAGGGGTGTGGTCTCTGGACATGGTATATAGCTTTTTGAAGCCACAGGTGAGAGTTGAGTGACAGGTGGATGAGCAGCCCAGAAAAGGACTTAGCAAGCCCTCACACCAGAGGTGCTAATCTTCTCTGAACACCTGCTAAACCCTATGGAATATAGTAGGTGCTTAATAAGTGCTTATTGACTGACTGATCAACAACCACTGGTACTAGTTTATTGACTATGCTACCCTAGACAACTCAAATACTCAGAATTTTCAGGGTCTCTAATTCCTAGAGGCTGCCTTTGAGAACCAGAGAAACAGATTTTTAAAAAATACTTAACCAAGAGTTAGATAATGCTCGAGTAAAGATAATTTTATAAATATGCTTAGCTCTTGATTATCCCTCTGATTATCAACTAATGAGCATTTCTCCAGTGCCTACTACATGCCGACATTATGAGGCACTGGGAACACAAAGATAAAAACAAAAACAATCTCTAATCTCAAGGAATAAATGGATAACACAGAAGAAGCAGACTTGCTCAACATTTTTTTTCATTTGTATTTTCTCTGCCAAAGAAAATCATCTTTGGATTGGAATGGATGAAACGAAAGTATCTAGCAGAGAATTAATCTCAAAGATAAGTAGGAAGATAATAAAAGAACATCTGGTACCCCTGGTGAGTTTAAGTCACTTGGCTCAAATGAATCATATCCTCAAGCACTGAAAACACTGGAAGATGGGATTGCTGAGGTTCTATCAGTAGTCTTCAAAGGATCACAAAGAATGGGGAAGAGCAAATGTTCTAATTTCAAAAAAAAATAAAGAGAACAAGAATGGAGTCTGCAAACTCTAAGCTAACACATTGAATTCCTTACAAAATTCTATAACATATGAGAGCAGAAATTCTTACGCTGTTTTATGTCATGGATCCCCTTTGGCAATCTGGTGAAGCATATGGACCCCTTCTCCAAATGTTTGAAAATTCATAAAAGTCCAACACATAGGATTACAAAAATAACCAGTTATATTAAAATACAATTAACTATTTTTTTTAAGTTCAAGGATCCCAAGTGAAGAACCCTTATTTTGAAAGGATGGTTAGTGAAAATCTAGAAAAAGAAGTTATGATCTCAAAGTCCTATCAAGAATAGGTCATTCCAGACTACTTTCATTTCCTTTTTTTGACAGGTTTACTAGGTTGATAAATCAGGGAAATGTGGTAGATATAGTTTAGCAAAGCATTTGACAAAGCGTCTTGCCTTATTCTTGTGGAAAATATGATGAGATATGAAATAGAAGATTATACAGTTCATTATATTCAGAAATGGTTGAATGACCCAAGGAGCAGTTATGAATGGTTCAATGTCAAATTAGAAGAAAATGGCTAGCCAAGCAGATAGTTTGGGGAGGAAAGATGGAGGAATATTGATGTACTACACATTGAGTAAGAATTAACAGTATAATATGGCAGCCAAAAAACTTAATGAGATCTTAGGCTCCATTGAGAGAACAATAGTGTTCAGTGTTAGGGAGGTGATAGTCCTACCATGGTCAAATCACACCTGGAGGGCTGCGCTCAACTTTTGGTACCACATATTAGAAAGGACAGGCGGGAGAGTGTATCGAGGAGTGCAGCGAGGAGAGTGAAGATCTTAGAGAGGATGCCATAGAAGGATCCAATGAAAGCACCAGGGATGATTAGCCTAGAGAAGACAAAACTAAAAGAGGACCTGACATCTATCTTCAAGTATTTAAAGGGCTATCACATTCAAAGAGGAATCAAACTTCTTTTTGGTTCTAGAGGGCAGAACTAAGAGTAATGGGTAGAAACTGCAAAGAAGCCAATTTAGGTTTGATCTAAGAAGAAACCTTTCTAACAATTAGCAATGGGCTTCCTTCAGGGATGCTGGGTTTGCCCTCTCTGGAAGTCTTTAAGCAAAGACTGGATGACCATTTGTCACAGAAAAGATTCTTGTTTACACATAGGTCAAAGTTGATGGCCTCTGAGGTCCCTTGAAATTTTTGGAATCTGTGATAATTAAACAATTGCCTTAGCTAAGTCACTTCATCTGTCTAGACCTCAGTTTCCCCATCTGTAAAATGGGAGGGGAGAGATCAGATGATCTCCAAGGCTTCTTTTAGCTCTAAATCCAAAGACTTTCTCTAAGCTCAACAATTTCATGATTCCATATGATAAATCTATTCTCTTCTCTACTCCCAACCTCCATCACTCCCCCAAGAAAAGGGCGTAAAATGTATTTCCATTTATTTATAAATTATTTCAGGGCTTTTCTTCATTTTAAGAATTACTATTCCATTGTTCATTCCCCTAGATTTGACAATACACACCCTTGACCCTTAACTGATTTACACCAGTTTAAAGAAGCAGGTCCCACATTTTGCCCCATAGTTCCCTGTCTCTATGACTCTGTCAGAAGGGAGAGGGAGCTCTGAATAACTCGACCTTCTATGGAAAATCCTCTTCTGTTTCCCATTTTCTGAGGCAGAAATCTGGGAACTGTTAGCTGGTGTGAAAAGAGTTCTCCATTTGCATGGCGCCTTCCTTTCTCCAAGTCCAAGATTCACCCAAGACTTCCCAAAAAGCCCCTCCAAATCCCTTGGTCAGTGCCAAAGCATTCTGAGCAACCAGTCCAAGGCCCCAAGCCCGGACTCTGACTCCCCCAAACCACAAAAGGCCCCTGACACTCTCCAGCTGAGCTGGACTTTACCACTTCAATGTTCCAGACTAGATTCCTCACTGATAACTATATGACCATTCTCCCCTTTTCACCCGGGTTTTAATTTTGATATGTGTTGTTCTTCATTGCATGGCCCCACCAGCTCCATACTCCTTAAACCGTTCTCCGTGGTCACCCCACAGTGACCCCTGGTGCCCTGCCAAACAGCTGAACTTAATCAGTTTGTGGAGCTGACAATTTTGACCCCATGCTTTGGGATCTGTCTGGATTCAAGGAGAAGTTAAATGGAGACAGACATAATGTATTACGTCCAGAGACTGCTTAATTCTGGCCTCACAAGCTTTGTGCTTTTTAAACAATTGACTTTGAATGAATGAAGAGATTAAAAAAGATATTTATTGAGTGCTTACTAGGTGCCAAGCACTGTGCAGAAGCCCTGTTGCACTCCTTTGGACTGGACTCCATCCTGCCCCCAGGAAACTTGTTATCAGGTAACTCATCATCCTGGAAGATTGCATCAGTCTTGGTACTCACGCTTCATCACTACCTTAGTACTTTCTGCCTATCTGATTGGAGGGCTGGAGAACGAACAAAGAACTCTTCCCAAAGCTCCCACTTAAGGAAGATTCTCAGGTCAGCCATCTCTTTGTTTCCCACCCAGTTGTACCTCTTTGGACTGAACATCATCATGTCCCGTCCATGCTGGGTGCCTTCCCTTCTCCCCTCCCTTTCAGCTTTCTCTGTGTGTGTGTTGTCTTCACACTGGATGAGACTATTGGATAACAAAAGTTGGCAGTTGTATAGTGCTTTAAGGTTCTAAATCCTTTATAAACACTGTCTTGTTAGAGCCTTAAAACATTCCTGTGAGATAGATAGTACAAAAATTATTTCTGTTTTACAGATGAGGAAACTGAGACTCAGAAAAGTAAACAATTCAGCAGCTATATGGGAAATGAAAGATGATTCCCTCTATATGGAGGCTTTGGAAGCAGTTCTTTACTCTACCCTCCAGCCCTCTAATCAGAGGGACAGAGGGTACAGAGAGTAGTCAGTACCATTGATGAGGTAGAAAAGAGTGTTTGAAGCAGATGGAGAAAGCAGGATGTGAGATAGGAGATAAGATGCAGGGTGCAACCAGCCAGAAAAGTGATCAATGAAGACTATGCATCGAAGCCCCCCACCGTAGACTTATCTTTGTGCTTTCACAAAGCACCCTTGATTCCGGAACAACTCTTTCCCTCTTCTTTCCTGTTCTCTTTGCTTTTCATCTCCAGACTACCTGATATCCCAAGCATTTTGTAGCCATTCTTGCTCTTCCTATTCTCTTGTCCCTTTCCATAAAACTGTATTTAAAGAGTACCTTTGACCTAGCTAACTGCATTTGCCTCCTACGGGAAGCAAGGGCCGCTCTGCTCTCCTAGGGGAGCAGGTCATGCGGCCTATGCCCTGTCTCCCATGTGGAATAAAGGCCAGTGAGGTTCTGCCTCACAGGGAGCAGGCCCACTTGGGTGCATCACCTCAATAAATGACTTTCTTTAACTTAGAGACTGTCCAAGTGAATTCTTTCAGGACAGGAGGACTCACACATCTATTCATCATTTCAGGTAGCACCCCCACATTCTTGGGGTCCATCCTGAACTCATCACCAATGACTACAGTGACGATCAAAGTGAATTCTTTCACACCCAACCCGTTCTCCCAAATCTGACCTCAACACAGTGAGCAAAGGACCCAAAGGAAATCAAACTCAGCCCTTCCAATTCCAAATGTAATGCTTTTCATTCTTCAAGGATAATTCTCCTTTTGGTTTTAATCTTGTCACATTTTGAGGAGTTAATTCTTTTCCTATGCAAGTGCCAAGCTATTTCTTTCCCAGATCTTTTCTCTTTTTGACTTTTCTTTTTTCTTTCTTTTCTCCATTCTTTTTCTTTCCTCATCTTTTTTTTTTCCTGAAATGCAAAGTTTGGAAATAATGCTCTTTCTCTTTTTTGCATTTGAGTCTTTGAAGCCCTTTTTAAATCTTGAAGGGGAAACCTGGAGCACCACAAGGTCATTGCTAACATGAAATAAATGATCATTTTCATCAACACCAGCCTAGGCTAAGTTTGTCTCCTAAACCCTCTACCTCCTCCCCACTCCACACATCCCTTTCTCGTGTTCCTTCCTCCCTGTCAGTATCTGAGATCTAGTGCCCTTTTTAGACTCCACCCCCGGCAGTCCAGAAAACACTACTACAGAACCCCTCCTGAGCCAGCCTTCAGGATAGTACCCCACCCTTGAAACCTTCCCCTACTCCAAAATTCTACATTACCACTGAAAACACAACCAACCTGGCAGTTGCCCATGTTCACAGCCTCACTGCCATACTCAATTCCTCTCACTTCACCCCTCAGCTGCCAAATCTTGTTCTTTCTTCACATCTCTTGAATCTATCCCCTTATGATGTGCTGATAAGTGTTTAACACCCAGCTCTGGGAGGGAAAAACAATACACTCTTTGGGCACTTAGGGAGTCAAGAATGTGTGACCCTGGGCAAGTCACTTAACCTGAGGACCTGAGGGAAAATTCTTTTTGTTATTTTCGGGGGGAGTCAATCAGGGTTAAGTGACTTGCCCAGGATCACACAGCTAGTAAGTGTCTAATGCCAAAGTTTAACTCAGGTCTTCCTGACTCTAGGGCTGGTGCTCTATTCACCCAGCATCACTTAGCAGCCTGCTCTTAAATTTGATCTGCATTGATATTTTCTCCATTGCTTTCTTAAGTTTAGATAATCAATAAAATAATAAATCAAGCCCTGATTTGTAGTGTTTGCCCATTTTTGATGTTCACACTGAAAATCTAACAATTGGCTCTTTGTTCCTACAGGTACCACCCTCGCTCAGCCTTTATCTCTTGCCTGGAACATCTCACCTTCCTATGCCCTGCCTCTTGAAATCATTGCTTTCCTTCAAGATGCAACTTGTATCACTTTCTCCATGAAACCATTGTTGATCCCTCAGCTGTTAGTGTGTTCCCTCCCATGGCCACCATTTTGTATGCTTGCTTTATGTGTATACAACAGCTTGTCTCCCTCAGTAGAATGTAAGTTCCATGAGGTCAGGGATTGTTTTATTTGTATCTTTTTATCCCCATGCTTACAACATACCATTGGCACATAGTAAGCATTTAATAAATGCTTGTCCACTAACCCTACTTCTAATAAAAAATTCTCCTCTTCTGCTCCATTTCTTCAGAGTCCTGCTGGCAAAACAACTAAAATGACTGATACTGATGTATTAAGGGCTGGTAATGGCTTCATAAGCCGTCTCTCCCTAGAGGGCTTGTATATTGAAAACCATAGATAGGGTAATGTCTTTTTTCACTCCAAAGAATAAATTTCTAAATGCAAAATTTCAGAAACTGGGACAGATCGAAGGAAAGGTTTAGGGTGAGTAAGGGGATGGATTTTCAATTCAATTAAACAAATTTTCATTAGATATTTATGAAGTGTTTACTATGTGCCAGGTCGTTTCCTGGAGCCTATCAAGAGATATCAAGAAGTAGCTAGAGTCTGTGTCTAGATTACCAGCAGCAGCTTCTTCTTCTAGCTGTATGAGGACTGCCTCTGCCTCTAACGGTAACATCCAGCTGCAGTTTGAGGTGTGAGCTCATGTCTTCCTAGTCAGAGGTACTGTGAAAAAAAATACCAGATTTGGAAAGAAGAAACTTGGGTTCAAATCCTGGTTCTAACACAGTGACTTTTCTGAGCCTTGGATGCCTTTTCCATGAAACAGAGATGATAATGATAATTACACAGTCTAACTTCACAGTGGTTTTGTAAACCATAAAAGCTTATACTAACCTATTCACATTTCTGTAATGCTTTAGAGAGCACAGACTTAGACCTGTGATTTCATCGGTGCGGGTAAACATCCAGCGTGGAACTTTCCTTGGCTGATGGATGTGTGCAACTCTTCTGTAACTTGTAGTCTTACAAAGCACAGAGTCAGTGACTTTTCCAGTGACACATACAACTAGTATGGAAATGGGACTTGAACCCAAGACTTCTTAACCCCAAAGTTGACTCTCTATCTGCTGCCTCTTTGTGCTATGAAGTTAACAAAGTGCTTCTCCCACACCCTTGTGAGGAAGGTATTACATTTCTCATATTATCATCGCCCCACCCTTTATTTTTTGGACACAGTTGAGGTTAAGTGACTTGCCCAGGGTCACATAGCTTAGTAAGTATCAGGACAGATTTGAACTCAGGTCTTCCTGACTCCAGGGCTGGTTCTCTATCCAACCATCCCCATTTTAACAGATGAGGAAACTGAGGCTTCCTCAAAGAGGTTATAGTCACAGTTAGAAAATTATTAGTATTAAAGCTGGGATCAAAACCAGTGAATTAGGGTGCAGGGAAAAGAGCACTGGTCTTGATACAGAGACAGAAGACTCAGGGTTTATTAACTAGTTATATGACCTTAGACAAGTCATTTGTCTTCCCTGGGCCTCAGTTTCCTTCTCTGTAAAATGGAGAGTTTGGAGTGGACAGTTGCTTCTAGCTCTAACATTTCATTAGTCATTTCTACAGGCATCTTCCTCTCGCTTTTCTCAGAAGCAGCATCGTTTTCAAAGGCGCTGACCCCCACTAGCTGTGTCCACAGCTATTTGATAATTAAGTGAATCATTCTCTTTCATCTGAATGTGTGGTGGCATCCCCCAGGCCCAGCCTGTGCATTCCACATGGAAACTGCAAGAGATGAAAAGTCATTCCTTCATCCTTGAATTAAAGCTAGAGAAACATCAAGTGGGTCTCTCACCTCTCGTAAACACAGTGCCTATTCAGGAAACACCTCCAGCTCTTGTGTTAACAGATGTCATGGGGCACTTACATTGGAGAGTGTTGTTTTAAAAGACTCAGTCTGCCTTCCTGGAGTTTTTCTTTAGAAGCTTCCTAGGTCATGTCACCTACTATTTTTTTTTGGCCCCGGAATGTTTTGTTTGGTTTTTCTGCTATAATCTACTTTGAGTACTAGCTATCTCGACTAGAAATCAAATCTAAGAGCACACCTCAGCTTTTATGTTGGAAGAGACTTTAAAGGTTATCTTAGTCTAACCCCCACGTTTTCTAGATGAAGAGACAGAAGTTCAGAGAGGTCAAGGTCACAAGTGTAGAAAGGTAGCCCAGTCCTCCAATCCCAAAGTCACTCCTTTGTCCCCTGGGATTATCCTGGCTCTGCCTCAGTTTGTCTGCCACTAGGCAGTTTCCCTCAATCCCATCCACTTTCCTTGTAGGCCTGCTTCCTAATAGATTCTTAGGTGCATGGATATGTATTCACTAAGCCAGAATGGCTCTAACCCACAGGTTTCAGAGATTGGCTCAATGATGACTTCAAGCATCCAGGTGAAAAAGTGAACATTTCAGTCAATCACCATTATTTCCAAGTATCTGGTTGTTTAGTCTCATGTTAACGAAGTACTTATTACTGAGTTATCCACCCTTCTTCTAAATGTTTGCCATATTGTAGAGACAGGATTTGGGGTCTAATAAGGATTCTAGGTTCTTATTCCCATGTTGGGAAACAGCTAGGTGGCTCAGTGGATGTCTAGACCACTGGGTTTGGAGTCAGGAAGACCTGAGTTCAAATCTGGCCTCAGACACTTATTAGTTGTGTGACCCTGGGCAAGTCACTTAACTTCTGTTGGCCTTAATCCACCGGAAAAGAAAATGGCAAACCACTCTATTATTTTTGCCATGGACAGTATTGGCATAGTCCACGAGGTCACAAAGAGTGGGAAATAATTGAATAACAACAATGACAAAGGACTCTGGGTACATTTTCTTGACCCACATTTCACTTTCGTTCATTCAACATTCAATGCACATTTATTAAGCATCTGTTATACGCAAGCCCAATTCAATCCAACAAATATATTTTAACTATTTGCTATGTACAAAACTCTGTACTAAGCTCTGGGGATACAAAGACACTTCAAGGAATTTACATTCTGCTTGGGGGATATAAACACAAGATAATTTGAGAAGGGAGAAAGTACTACAAATCTGGGGGATCAGAGAAGGTTTTCCACAGAAGACAGCATATGAGTTAAGCTAAATGTGGTAGAAGCAATGTCCAACATGCAGGCTGGTCTAATTAAACTCTCAAGACTTAATTGGCTCAGAGGCTCATGACTTAGACCATCGGCAGAGCTTCCTCGTAGTCCAAGTAGAAAAGATTAGCACACAAAGACTCCTCCTGCAGGCTAAGAGACCAGCATGGCCAACACATTGGCAAGGAAGCTTTGCCTGACTGAAATAGTGGATCCTCGCTAATTGCCCTTTCTCTGCTATGGCCAAGTCAACCTCATGTTGTTAACTGTTTGATGCTCTACAAATGACATCTTTCATTCCAATTCTGAACCTGAAGCCCCAGACTGGCCTGAGTCAAGGCCATCCTGTGACACTAAGGATTCCAAGAGGCAAAGGTAAGAACTGAATGCAATAAAGGCATGAAGGATAACCTGGGTAAACACACAGAGTCCCTTCATCAAATTCCTACCCTAATGTATCATGGAGCCACGGAGGAGACTGAGTTCTCAAAGGCTACAGCAGAATAAGACAAGCTCTACGAGCTGCAGGCAAGTTGCAAAGGCTTTGAGTAAAAGCTTACCAATGAGTTGCTTGTCTTTTGCCCAAGGCCAAGCCTCGTTAAAATAGCGACTTCCGGGAAGATGACATGATAATCAACCTGTGTCCATCCAGGTGGCAGTTCCTGGACCTCCAGTTCCTGGCTGCCTTCTGATTGCTGGTCTCCTTTGCTAAGCACGGGTCAGAGAATGAGATTCCTAAGAATAGCCTTTCCATGCAACATCAAGGGTTCCAAGAGGTCAAGTCCCTAAGTTTGAGAGATGGGCACAGGACACATGGGTGGAGAGATTTCCTCAACATTGTGTTGCTCGAAGAAGGTGGGGAGAAGACTGCCAACAAAGGATCATGTGCAGCTGATTGCAGGACTAACGCCATGCCATGAGAGGTTAGGGCAAGAGATCTAGACCTTGCTAACCCTGCTATTGCCATAAGCTGCTAGGATGGTACAAATCCAAGACTAACAGAGATAATTTTCTCAGCACTTCCCCAAAAATTCTCTACTTTGCAGGGGGGAGAGGAAGTCTAATGAGAAATTAGAGTGATTTCGTGTTTTTCTATTTCCTCAGGGATTTCTGTGAGTACTTTGTAGTGGGTGAAATAAAGGCTATCTCAGACCCCATCCCCATATTGTACACTGAGCATATCTGTGTGGGCTGATAGGATCATGGATCTAGAGCTCTGAGGTATCTTAGATAAATTTCCCTTTCATTTTAAAGACCAGGAAACTGAGGCCCCTAAAGGTAAACTGACTTGCTCGGGCCACACAGCTAATAAGTATCTAGGGAAGCCTTCTAGGCACCTAGCTGGCACAGTGAATACAACATTGTGCCTGGAGGCAGGAAAATCTGAATTCTAATCTGTCCTAAACTTTCACTAGCTGTGTGACCCTGGGCAAAGTCACTTAACCTCTCCCTGAGTTCTCTCAACTATAAAATGGGGATACCAACCAACCAACTTCACAGAGTTGTTGTGAGGATCAAATGGGATAGTGCTTGTAAAGTGCTTAGTATCTATGCCTGGCACATAATAGGAGCTTAATAAATGCCTGTTTCCTTCCTTCTTGATTTCAAGTCCAGCCCTGTGCTTTTCACAGTGTCTCTAAAAGAGATAGGAACCCCATGACTCACATTTATGAACCCCTAGACACAAGCTACACTAAAATTTTATTCAGGTGATTTTCCCCAAAAATAAAAACTCTGGGATGTGGGCAAAGATCAAGAGATAATGACCCTTTCGGGTCATGAAATCAGGATCAAAATCAGTCTATATGACTGCAGAATTCTTGATGGAGCTAGAAGGGAAGGAGGAAAGCTGGGCACCAGATCACCCTTTATAGCAAGAGTCCCCTAATACTTCTCACAATTAACCCTTCTTGGATGGCTTCCCAGACAGGCCTCCTTATAAATGTGCTCTCGCATTCTAATGAGGTTCCAATATATTCTGCTCTTTGGGGCCATCTATCTCTAGAAAAAACAATAACTCTCAAGTAAACAAAGTTTGACTTTCTATTTCCAAGCTGCCCATCTGCCATTCATTGCTCCCACCCCGCTGCTCCCGTTCTCCTTTCCCTTTGCCCTCATGCTAATCTCTGAAAGTCTAGAAAGTCCTACTTCCTAGCAACTGTGCCCCAGACCTTCCTCTGTTCTCCTTGAAACTTTCCTATGTCCTCAGAGTCTTACCTTTTATTGGAGAATAAGTCGTGATATAATGGGCTACTCAGTCTGTGGCTGGGTAGTAATTCCCATGTCCCTACCAGGAAGGTCTATTGTTGAGTAGCAGCACAATAGTCAGAGGGCCTAGAGGAGAATCCAGGCCCATGTGACCTTTTGATCTGGTGACGAGTCATGGTCCTTCTCTGGGCCTTAATATCCTCATTCCCAAATGAAGATGGTTGGACTGGACCGTGTCTAAGATCTCTTCCAGCTTTGGATTCTGTGATCCTCAGGCATCACAATTCAAACTGACAGAACGTTGCCGAGGTTTACAAAGCCCTTTCCACACAACCCTCTGAGGCAGGTAATAATAATCCTGGCATTTTCAGATATGTTTGCAGAGAGTTTTGTTTGAGTCTTGTAACAACCATGTGAGGCAGGTGGTACCGGTTGCCCTAAAAAACAGAATCCTTGTCTTTTGTTATTGTTATTCATTTGTTTCTGTCATGCCTGACTGTTCATGACCCCATTTGGGGTTTTCTTGGTAGAAATACTGGAGTGGTTTGCCATTTTCTTCTTATTTTATAGATGAGAAAACTGAGGCAAACAGGGTGAAGTAACTTGCCCAGGGTCACACAGCTAGGAAGTGTCTGAAGCTGGATTTGAACTCAGGAGGATGAGTCTTCCTGACTCCAGGCCTGGAGCTCTATCCACTACACCACCTAGCCAAAGAAAAAATTGATACTCAGGGAGGTTGGGACTGGACCTTAGTCATGGAGCTAATATATGACTTGTGCCAAGACATGGAGGTAGTAGGTATGAGAGGTAGAATTTGAATCCAGGACTTCCTGACTCCCACTCCAATGCTCTAATCACTACCTCATGCTTCCTATTTCTTTTTTTTTTCTTTTTAGGCAATTAAGATTAAGTGACTTGCCCAGGGTCACACAGCTAGTAAGTGTCAAGTGTTTGGTCCGAGGCCAGATTCGAACTCAGGTCCTCCTGACTTCAGGGCTGGTGCTCTAACCACTGTGCCACCTAGCTGCCCCTACCTCATGCTTCTTTTCTGAGATTTTCCTCTTTCTTCTCTTTTCCTGCCCCCCCCATCTTCCTCCTTTTCTTGACCTGTCATGGACAGCTGACCCAAAGATTTATGGTACAGCCATGCTCTTTCCTGTGGCAAGAACTACCTATTCCAGCTTACATTGGAAGGGGAGAGTTCAGAAAGAGGAAGGAGGGAACCCCACAACTGGGAAGAGGCCCATCAAAGTTGTAGGCAAAAGCAGTTTGGTCCTTTGGGTCACCAAACAGTTTGGGTGGGGTGGTAAAGATGAGAGGTGTAGTCTGGGTCTGAGAGGCCTTGCTGCATCCCTCTAATAATACCATTCTGTCTACACAAAGGACCCAAAGCTCTGCTCTTTCAACTTGGACACCTGACCAGTGCACAAGGGCTGCTTCCGCCTGAGCAGAAACCCACCCCACTCCCCACCTGCAGTGGGGTCACATTATTTTCTCAGGAGGCTCAGTCCATAAGCACAAAATGAACCTCATTATCCATCTTCCAGGCCAAAATGCTGGCTGCATTATTCACTTAAAGCCTGCTTATCAGATCCTGAATGAGAAGAAAGGGATGAGAGAAGGAGAAAACTATTTGGTAATGAGTAACTCAATATACGTTTGATAATGATGACCCGATGAAAAGTATAATTAATGGATTAAAAATGGGAAAACCTGGATTTGAATTCTGGCTTTGCTTAGACAAGTCTCTTGATCTCTCTCAGCCTCATTTTCCCCATCTGCAAATCTAGATTTAAAATAAGAATTAGACCAGAGTTGTGATTTCATCAGTATGGGGAAATTTTAACATGAGAACTCCCTCCACCAATATAGACCAACACCCCACTTGTAACTTGGTTTCTACACAAGTTGTCTGGGTCTCTGAGAGGCTAATTAACTTGCCTATAGTCACTCCATCAGTAACTACCAATGGCAGCTGTTAAACCCAGGTCTTCCCCGTGCTAAGGACATCTTGCTATCCACTAGTCCATACTGCCTCTCACAGAAGGATGTTACCTGCTCTTTAGTAACTCTTCCATGATGGATTACTTTAAAGGGAGGTTAGGAAATGGTTCCTCTGTGCATACCCTTAATCTTTGAGGATGATGTCATTGAAACAGCTCCTGGGATCGTCCACAAAATATCTTTTGGGTTGACGTTGCTAGACACAGAAATCTGCTATGGATGAACCATGAATATGAATAAATGAAGCATTAATGAGGCGCTTACTACATACAAAACATCATGCCAAGCACTAGTGATCCAAATAGAATAGTAAGACAGATGCTTCTCAAGGAACTCAAATTCTGATGAAGGAAATAACACATATGGAAGGTTTCAGCTGCAAGTCAGACGGAAAATTGCAGTAGCATAGTAAATGTTAATGCCTCTTCTTTAAGGTCATTTCCACTGATAAAATCTTATTAGTTTCTACGACTGAACCACTTGACAAGGCCAAGAACTTCGGTGCAAGAACTTTCTTTTCTGCCCCCTCTGAATGGAGGGATGGAAGGTACACTGTCAAACCCCTCCCAATGCCTTCCTTTATAGAGGACAGACATTGACCCTCAGATTGCTCCACTTTGCATCTGCTGCTCTACCTGGTTTCAACTCCGTGGAACAAGATGCTCTCATGCCGCGTCCCTTTTTGTGTGTTATCTCCCCCCATTTGATTGTAAGCTCCTTGCTAGCAGGGACTATCTTCCTTTTTATTAACTGTATCCGCAGTACTTAGCATCCTGCCTGGCACGTAGTAGGTGCTTAATTAATGTTTTATTGGATTGGATTTTCTGGGTCTTTCAATAGAAGTGGTTGTAGCACCTGCAAGAGCAGCTGCCAGGCTGCATCTCTACTGCGGTTGCTTCTCAAGATGATGATGGCTGGCACAATGCCAAAAGCTCTTGGGTTCAGGGTCCCGGACTATCTCCGTTAGAGTCTGAGGGGAGATGGTGGTCGAGGTGGTGATGGTGCCTTGGCTTGTCTGGCACACGTCATCTCCTGTTTCTCCCTCAGTGTGCCCTGATGCTTCAGCTAGGCTAGCTTGCCTCCTCTGTGGGTAGTAATTGGTTGGCAGATGATGGCATTGCCTAGCCTCTCCTCCACAGGAGATGCTCCCCTGGATGATGTAAGGGCTAGGCTGGAAGCAGAACCAATAGTTTGTGCTAAGAGTTAAGGGTGGACTGTGGTTTTTATCCATGCGCATCCCTCTTGGTTTCCTCCTGCTATTGTGAAAATAAATTAAAGTAATTAACATAAAATCTTCACCATGAGCTAACGTATCAAATAAATACTCAGGACAATCAATCAGTCAACAAGCATTAATTAAACACCTAGTAGGTGCCAGCCACTATCTGGGAGAAGATAATGGTCTGAATCAGTCAAGAATAGAATCTCACCTGATAATACAGCAGTGCCCAGATAAGTAGGCCTGGCCTGGAGTGAAGCAGCAGTTGGAATGCACTACGCCAATCTTGTGACTGCTCTTGGGTGGAAGTTTTTAAGAGGTTTTTTTTTTTTCCAGTTTTATTTTTTCCCCTTCAAAAAAGTGCCTGCAAGATGCCTATTTTGGGGGCTGGCTCCAGTTGCTTTCCTGGCTGAAGGCCAGAGACATTCACATCAGGGGTTGCTCATGTTGCAGATAGTGGCTTTGTGGGTTTTTTGTTGCTGTGTATAATAGCAAGGGAGCCCTCCCATTCCCATGGCTCTATGGTTCAAAGTACGGGGTACGGGAAACCTGAATGCCACAGATGGACTCAGCCCTCCCGTCCCCAAACGAGGAAAGGGGGATGGTATCGGTGAGGGGTGGAGAAGGGGGAGAGGGCACAGTATCATTCCCAAACCCCATTGCCATTTGCCCTTTTCTTACAACAATGGCGATCCCAAGCTGGACCCATTCCAAAATCCTGGTGGGAAAAACTGGCTGAGCTACCGCAGCAAACAGTCCCTTTGGGGAATGTTCCTGTGGTGTTTCTGTCATAAAGGGGTCATTTACGCAGCAGCCCATTTCCAAAGAGGGCACAGACCCAAAACAGCGTGTCACTCAGAGGGCACTGACTGCTGTGGAACACACAAGCCTCCCAGTGGGGGAGGTGGAGGCAGGGCAGGAGGCCTGTGGCCGGGAGGGCAGCAGGGAGGGCAGGGCAGGGGGAGGGCCGAGGACAGAGGAGATGTCATTCTGGGTGAATGAATCAAGGCTTCACATGGGGATACCTGAGTCTCACTTTCACACTCAGTCTAATTCTGCCTACATCACCCCTAGCTAAGAGGATTAACCGAGAACTGATCTCCTTTGACCTCCATCCAAGGGGACGCTAACCAAATGAAGAAAGTTCTTCCCCTGCCCCAGGAGACATCAGGATAAGAATGCATAGGTCAGGTTAGGCCAGGAGTTGAAAAGTCCTATGGTAGCAGCAAACGGGTAATCTGGAACAGGCAACAGTCCAGGAGCCAACTACCCAAGCCAAGAGTCATATGAGCTTCATCCTGATAAAGTAAGTTTCTTTCCTGTTCTCCTCAATTTCACCAATGTCCTGTCAAGAGATGAAGACATATTGCCTAGTCAGTTCTGGGAATGACAGGGCCCTGACCCTGCCCCACACAGGAAGGGAAAACTATAGTTATGAAGAATTTCTAACACTGCATAATTAAAACAGATTGTGAGTTTCCATGGTCGGGTTTCCCTTAGCTCCAGGTTTGAGTAAGTAGTGTGATAAGGCAGGAAAACATCGGACTGAATATTAGGAGAACCAGATCGTAGTCCCATCCCCATGCATATCCCTCTATTTCCAGAGGGGGGTTGACTCAACCTCTAAAATTCCCCCCCCCCCCGGGTCAGAAATTCTATAAGTTTTAAGTTCAACAATTTATTATCTTAAATGAAAAAAAAAATTGAAGGCTAATGAGAAAGTGTCCTAAATCCAGTCTGAACCCTAAATCTCTGTTTTCCAGAAGTGTATACACTTGGACAAAGAGTCAGTAGACTTCAGGAGGGTGGGATTCTGTTTGCTTCTGCCTGGGCCCCAATGAAGAGGCTCTTTTCTTTATCTTCCATCTCTCATATTAAGTCAATTGCCAAGTTCTGTTGATTCTGTATCTGATTCCATTGCTCATATCTACCCCTTCAAAGGATCACGGGGCCTTAGAAACCCTCTCTATTGCTACTACTACCACTTGGTAGTAGAGCTTGGTCAGACCCAGAAGATGCCAAGGTCATCCACTGCATCCTGGGCCATCGCCAGTCATCTTGACACTTGTCCTGCCACTGGACTTCGGTGACTCTGGAAGAGAGAGGGAGGTCGACGACTTTGTGCAACTTTGTCTCACTTAAATCCTTTTCACGCACGAGTCAAGACGTCACACTGTGATATCATTGATCCTCTTCAAAAGCAAAGGACACACAACTACCACTCTAGAACAGACTGTCATTACCACTCAGATTGTCTATTGCAGAACTCTTCTCCTAAGTCTTCCTGTCTATGCTCTCTCCCCTCCACTCTAATCCATCCTTTATTCTGCTGTAAAACTAATCTTTTCACGTAGATCTGGGCATGTTGCCCCTGTGCTCATACATCTTCAGTGGCTCTCTATGGACAATCAAGAAAAAAACATAAACTCTTCTGCCTAGCATTCGAGGCCCTTCACAATCTGATGCAGAAAAACCCTATCTTTCCAGATTTTTCCCATACTACTCCATACCAAGCACTCTGTGCCCCCGGTCAGTCCAGAAGAACAAATCCAGAATTTCTTCAAATATATCTCATTGTCCCACCTCCCTGACTTTGCTCAAACTGCTCTCTGTTCATAGGAAGCTTCCCTGCCCTCCTTCCACATGTTGAATGCCCATCCATCAAAAGCCTACTCAAATACCATCTCTTCCTTAAAAGGCTTCTGTGACCCTCACAGAATGACCTTTCTCCATCCCCAAACTTTGAATGGTACTTTGTTTTAGAATTCTCTAATATGCTTATCATGTTTTATTATGGTTTATAGTTAGTTATAAATATCCAGTAACCTCCTACAAGAGTGTAAATGGCAAGAAGGTAGAAACGTTGTATTATCTAAACTTGTTATCCCTATCACCACCATCACCTAACACAGGGCTCTGCATAGATTAACAAATATATGTTCTATTAAAGATACTTATGGCAGATGTTGTGAGCTGTCTTAAAAAAAAAAGTTACAACATTCTCTGAGGCCAAAGGCGCCAATTATTCCTAGAAGCTGGCCAGAGTTGAGTCAATTCCTATCTAGTCTGGGAAAACAAGAACTGAAAATATCCCAAACCAAGTGCCTAGCTTTAGAAAAGCCAGGAGGTAGAAGGGATCAGATCTTTTCCTTTTTGAAAAGGCAATTTAATTTTAATTTCTAGCCTCACACATCCTCCTGCAAAGAGTCACCCACCCACTTGCCCAAGGCCAGGAACAATTTATATCACATGACAAGTTAAGCTTGCTGCTTTGTTGTCTGTGGGGGTAAGGGGAGAAGGGAGGGCAAAGGGGGGGGGGGAATAGTCCCAGAATCATTAGGGGGCTCTGCAGAGCTGGCTCTGACACCTGAGCAGTCCCAGGGTCAAAGGGGGCCAGAGAGCAGACCTTTGCCTGGCTTACTGGTGCTGGTGCTGCCTGGCTTCAGGATCTGGGCTCTCAAATGATTAAAAAGGTTTTTCTCCATACTGCACGGGAGAGCTCTAGGGCAGCAACAGATGTAAGCTTATGCCTCAAATTGTTTCCACCTGGGAAGGAAAATGGTTGTGGAATTATCTCCATACAGAGCCCCAGTTGGTGAGAACCAATGAAACATGACTAAAAATCTAAAAAAAAAAAAAAAAAGACAAAGTTTCTTGGATTTACTGCCTCCTCAGTAATGGGGATCACCTGAGATGGGGGGGACAAAGGTTTCCTTCCCACTGTTTCTCCTCCCAGCCTTCCTCTAATGTGCACCCTCCCCCCAACTCCCACCAGACAGGAGTAATTATTCCCATTTTATAGATCAGAATGCTAAGATAGAGACACGTTGTAATTTGTCACTTAGCAGGTCAGCAAGTCATAGACCCCTTTGGCCACCAGGTGAAACCTATGGACCCCTTCTTAGAATAGTATATTGTTACCTACATTCATAATTGAAGGAAATGCTTAATTTCATTTTGACATTAGTGAAAATAAAATTGCAGTTTTTTCCAAGTTCACAGACCCCCTGAAATCTGTCCATTGACCTCTTGGGGGTCCATGAACCTCAGATTAAGACCACCCCCCAACCTTGTCTCAAAAATATCTCCTTTTAACTGGGCTACTCTAAGAACTGAGATGTGCTTAGGGAGATGGCATTAACAAATCAATCAGGACAGGACAGACAATGCTGAACATTTCTGTTTGGTGTTAGAACACATCGCATGATTGTAGAGGGAAGAAGGGTTAGCAGATTTGCCTTGTTCATTGTATTTTGCTTGAGCTAATATCACAAATAACATATTTCCTCATCAAGCACAAATATATAATGAGGGGCTAGTGGTTTGAAGGTTCTCCTTGGCGGAAAGGCACCCATTTGGTATTAAAAGTTTATTGCGGATAAATAAATGAATTAAAAAGTATTTATTAGGTGCTAACTACATACATGTAAGACACTGTGCTAAGTTCTAGAAATACAAAAGCAAAAGCCCTCAATGAACGTACATTCTAATTGGGAGACACAGCAAAAATATAGGAGTGGTTTTCAGAAAAAGAAGAGTTGATCCAATGACACTCCTTTTCTGGAAGTTGAGTTAGTTTTGACTGATTATTGCGCTAGAAGGTAGAAGGAGGTTGGGGCCATTGAGAACGGTCTGGGTGGATGACTGCCTGGCGAAACCTTATGCACAGATAACTAAGAATTGTCTCTACTTGGGCCTTCCAAAAAGGTTCTACCCTACAACACAGCAAAACAGGAATAATAAAGCTTTAAGCACAAAGTGCTTTTTAATTCAGAATTTATAAAACACTATGCTGTTGACAATCCAAAAATCATCTCTGGTTTGGGGGGAAATGTAATCTCTGCCCTTAGCACAACCCCTCTGTAGGAGCCCTGTCCTGTTCCTTTTCTGGAACCCTCTATATATGGAAACTTCCAGACCCAATAGTACAGCAGATCCCTCCCTAGCCAATTGCTGGTGCTCTACACCCTGAGACATCAGAAATGAAAAACCTTCTAGAAAGTTCTTCCCTCCCAACAAAACCCCTGTCCCTCACCTCTGTCACTGAGCTGGGATAGCTGTGTGAGAAAAGAGACCTAAATATTTTCATGGGGTGTCTAGAACCTGGAACAAGCTGGGAATCAGGTCTAGAACGCAGCCTCTTCCAGGATCATCAGATTCTCCTTCTTCCTGCTTTGGCCCCAAGATCATAGACCCCAAAGCCTCTGGTGAATGAGACATAGATCCAGATTTAGCCTTTACCAGGACTTCTCCCCTTTCCTCTCCCTGCCACCCTGCCCACCACCATATTGGGTAGCTCAAGCTTCTTTACATGAAGTAAAATGTACCCATAATAAAGGCCTATTGCTTTTAGCATCACTAGTCAGCCTACCTGTCCCATGAAAGTTTTAAAGTCCCTAAACCATATAGAATAGACTGAGAAAAGTTATTTGGTTGTTTGGGTACTAACCTTGTGAACAAGATGGAGAAGTGTGGGCTAAGTACTAGTGAAATTAAGTTGAATTTGTAATTAGTTGAACAACTTTACTGAGGACTAGGTTGATGCTATCTGGAGAAAACCAACCTCTAATAATAATAATAGCTAGCATTTATAGAGCACTTTAAGTCTTGCAAAGTACTTTAACAATATTGTCTCATTTGATTTTTCACGACAACCCTGCATGGGAGGTAATATTATTATCCCCATTTTACAGATGAGAAAACTGAGGCTGAGCAGTTAAGTGGCTTGCTCAGGATTTGAGCTGAGGTCTTTCTGACTTCAAGTCCAGTGCTCTATCAACTCCATCCACCATCTAACTGCCTCTAGCAGGGGTTTTAAACCTAGAGTCTATAAACTTGTTTTTAAAATATTTTCACAACTGCATGTCTGTTAGCTTCCTCTGTACTCCTATACATTTTGTTTTCTGTGCATAAAATCATTATTGTGAGAAGGGAGTCTGTAGGCTTCACCAGCCTGCCAAAAAGTTCCATGAAAAAAGGGGTTGAGCAGCCTTCTTCTAATGGATTTCTGCGTGATGGTGACTAGATATGATACTGAATTGGTGAAGAAAATGCTGACTCTCTGCTGTGTGTTTTCCTGAGGGGCAAACTTACTGAAAAAGCTTTGGAGAAAAGAGAAGTTCTTCTCTCCTTCTTGAAAAGAGACACACTACCCAGTTCTAGACTCTCTTTGGGGAGAGACCTATGAAGAGAGAAAAAAAAGACTTTGGGAAGCAACAGCCATGAGAGAAGACAGGACCTCCACACATCTTTGATTACCAGCTTGCCTCCCTAGATACTTCAAGGAATTTCCCCTTGGGTAAGATTAGGGCTTCTTTCTTGTTTGAATTGAGATATCTTGCTCCTGGGAGAGCTCATTCACTCTGTGTATTATCTGGTATAATCTAATCTGTATAACTTTTCTGATTTCTGTTTGCTATTCATTTAGATAAATTCTTAGATAAACATCATTCACTATTTGTGGTGGTCTTTTGTGTAACAAGGTTTTGGTGAGAAGGAGTGAAGCCAGTAGGTGTAATCTTGGGTAAACTTCCCCTTTAAGGAAAGCAGCTTTTGAACCTAAAAAAAATCATGTCCCTAGAACAACAATATTTCCCTTGGAGGAAGGTGGGCAAGATTATGAAAGTATCCGTCCATGTTTCCCTATCAAGTCTCGTTTAGGCAACTCATATGGACATACACGTCTTACAAGGACATCCCACACACACACACACACACACACACACTCACACACACACACGCATTTTACTTGAGCAATTAGAGCTATTTAAATCTTGAAATAAGCTTTCTCATGAGGAAATGAGCTCCCCATTACTGGAAGTGTTCAAGCAAAGACTTAATGACCATCTGTCAGTATAATTTTAGGAGAATGTCTTGCAGCAGGAAGTTGTATGAGATGACTAGTAGGGTACCTTACAACTCCTAAGGAAGATTCTATGAGAAGCTCTAAAGGCATATCGTTATCTAAGTAGATCTCATGTTCCCTTGTTGGCGTCTCCTACTTTGCCCCCACCCCACTCCTTCCACTCCCTATTACACACCTTCTTTGCCTCATGGATGCCTCTGTACACACCTTGCCCCTCCCTATTAGCAAATTACCTTTGCAAGTTCAAAGCAAGTCCTTAAAAAGAATTTAAGTCTTTAGAGAATTTTAGAACTAGAAGAAACCTAGTTCAATCTCTTCAGTTTACTAAAGAAGAAACTGAGGTACAAAGAAGTTGTGACTTAAAGGGTCACATAGTAGATTAGTGAGAGCTAGGAGGAGAACCCATCTCCTCACTCTCTGAGTCCATTGGTCCTTTCATTATACTACGCTGCCTCAAGGATGTTTTTAATTAAACTGACACTCCAGATTTAGAATTATCATTTTTTATTCCATCTGTCAAAGTTGTTACACTAGCATAAGTGAACAGTCATTCTACCTCTGCTTTTATCTTAGCCACAACCTAGGAAACTATTTTATTGGAAAATGTAAAACCTGGTTCGTTTTAGCCATGTAAACAGAAAAAGGTGCCTTTTAAATTTTTTGGTTAATTAAATATGTGTCCTGTCTGTTTATTCTCTGATGTTCAAACTGACAGAATTTCAAGACTGGAGGTCATTTTGAAGTTTCTTTTCATTGATTTCCTCAGTACTGTAAGTAATCAGCCTGTTTTCAGCTTATTGTGTTGATCAAAGTTAAAAGGAACTTTATCTCGGTCCAATTTAAGATAAAATACATGGTAATTTCACGAGTGGACAACTCTGAGGTCATTTGACTCTCAGAACTTTCTCAATCAATATATCTCATACTGTGTTCCATACAATACCAGTGTTTTACCCAATGAGAATAGGGCTTCTGAAAAGGAATGTCAATGCTAATAATATTTCCCATTCTTAAATATTAAATATGAAAGTATGTATGTATCAAAATATTTATATGCAACTTTTAGAGGTATGAAAATAGGTCTTGTTTCCTCAATTTTGTAGTTAAATACCCCTCAACTTCCTTGGGAATATTCTATACCCTCAGACCAACATAATGGTTTTCATCAACATATTCCCTCTAAAATCGATGTTCTAGCCAAACTGGCTTGCTCTCTATTTTGCATTCTCTGTCCTCTTCCCACCTCTATACCTTTGCTTACCCTCATCCCCATGTCTAAAACATCCTCCCTTACCCCATCTATTGAATTCCAATTCATTCCTTAAATCCTACTCATTCATTCATTCATTCATTTAATATACATTTATTAAGCACCTAATATGTGATAGGCACTGTGCTAAACTCTAATGCTGCCTCCTCCATGAAGTCTTCCCTCATCCAATCATTAATGACCTTCTGCCTCAGAACATGCTCTGTCACTCTAGCTGATATGTTTCCCAGATGCCCAATGCAGCAAGGAAAATACGACACTCACCTCTAATACATCAAATCAATCTGTTTATCAAGCAAAGGATATAGGCAAAAATATATACTCACTGCATCTGCCACACAGCCCATGAACTCTGTGGTGCCTAGTATTACAGATATCATCACAGCTTTCCCCAAACCAGTAAGGGACAAATGTGTTGGCCAAAAGGTCCTAGTTGAGATGACCCAGTAGGTATTTCCAACCCTAATATGGTCTCTAGTTCAATTAGTTTTGAAAGTGTTCTAGAGATAAAGAGAAAGGAAAAAGAAATGAAAGAACAAGTTAGCGCATATATCACCAAAGCACTTCTTTTCTGAAAGTCAAGTGTACTTTAATTTCACTGAGACCAAGAATGTTGGCTAATTCCTATCAGAAAACAGCTTTATGGGCACTAGGAGACCATTTCAGCTGCACTTCCCTCTATTTAACAATAACAAATGTAATGAAGAATCTATCACTTGTAAAATGCTACCATGACAAAGGTAGGTAAGATAAGACCCTAGAAGCTCTCAAGGAGGTTACCAGTCAGCAGTAGGGGAACCAGTGGTTAACCAACCATTTTTGTACCTGGGACAAGTCAGAGATGAAAGGAGGAAGCTATCCTCATCTGGAGCATAGCCTACAGGGAGAGGCAGCATATACCAGGACACTTTGAGATTTCAAAGCTGTTAAAGATGGAACAAATACTCCTACATTACTTCTGCCTTCAGGACTGTGCAGGCAGGAGAAGAAGCAAACTCTAAATTTTCTGACCTGGCTCAAATCCCCAATCACCTCATCCTAATAGCATCTCAGCATGAGAGAATATGTGTGTGTATGTATATATATGTGTGTGTGTGTGTGTGTGTGTGTGTGTATGTATGTATGTATATGTATGTATGTATAAGTATATATAATGTGTGTGTATATATATATATATTACATATATAACTATTAAACAAAATGGAAATGCATAAAATGTCCACCAAGGTTCTATCAAAGTTCAGAAGATAAAGCAGTGACATTATGCATATGGAATTCATATCATGGACTTACAAAATTTCAGAGTAGATAGAAGAAATCTTAGAGGCCATCTAGACCAGCTAATTGCCTGAACAGTAATCCCCTCCACAATATTCCCCAGTCTCCATTTGAAGGTTTCCAGTGATCACCAACTCAACACATTCCAAGGCATTTCATTCAGAATCACAGAATCACAGATGGCAGGGATCCCAAATGTCATGTAGTCCAACCTATTCCTAACAAAAAAAAATTCTCCTCTAAAATAAGCCCAACAAGTTTCCATTCAGCCTTTGCTTGAAGAATGCCAGTGAGGGAAACACTGCCTCCCAGGGTCATAGGATTTGACAGCAGGGACTTCAGAAGCCAAATAATCCAACCTATGCCCGAATAAGCATCGTCTTTGCATCATACCTAAGGATGGACTAAAGAGATAAGAGACTAGAAGTAGTAAGACCAGTTAGAAGGCTATTGCAGTAGTCCAGACAAGAGGTGATGAGGACCTGAGCAAGGGCAGAGGCTGTGTGAGTGAAGAGAAGGAGGCTGATGCATTGGAGTGTGTGAATTCTTTGAAGGTAGAATCTTAAGACAACAAGCACTGGCAATGTACTGAAAGGGCAGCTAGGTGGCACAGTGGGTAGAGCGCCAGGCCTGAAGTCAAAAAGACTCATCTTCCTGAGTTCAAAGCCAGCTTTAGGCTCTTAATAGCTGTGTGTTCCTGGGAAAGTCACTTGTCTAAGTTTCCTCATATGTAAAATGAGCTGGAGAAGGAAATGGCAGACCACTCCAATATCTTTGCCAAGAAAACCCCAAATGGGGTCATAGAGAGTTGGCCATGATTGAAACCACTAAAAAATAACAAATTCATTGAATATGGGAATAAATGTAAACTTCCATTTCACCTACAAACTGAAGGCTTTTTAAGTCTAATTTTGCTAATTTTTCCTTGAAAAGGTATTAAGACATTAGTGGACATTTGGTTGATGCAGTAGACCAAGACCTCAGACTAACGATGCCCCTTCATCAGCTGACTACAAGATAGCCACAAGAAGCTCCGGGGGATTTCAGGTTCTTAGCCGATGGATGTGATGGGAGCTCCACCCAGCTGAATCAACTCACTGGTTCTCCATGCTTATCCTTGTTTTATGTCTTTCTTCTGCTCTGACTCAATAAATCTCCTTCTGTTAACAGCTGACTGGCCTAAGATGAGTGTCTCATTTTCTTCTAATGTCAAACCTAAACTACCACAAGACTGACCTCCTACTCCATCCAAATCCATTTATTCAGCACCTAATTGTGTGTGATGTTGTATATAGTATGTTAAAACACATATGGCCCCACCCCGGAGGAGTAGTTTGCAGTCCCAGGCAGGCTGGTTACACAAAGAGCGGATAGAGACAACCCAACCATAAACACTAAATGTCTGTCTCAATAAGATTAACTTTTCACACAAGCTGTGCCTACAAGATGCCAAACATCTGGATGAAACATGCCGCATTCAGCCAGTCCTCCAGGTCATGGGGTGAATTACACAGAACTAACCCTACAGAACTGACAGAAATTTCACTTTTCAGTCAAATGTTTTTCTGTTGTGCAAACCTAGACATTGTATGCAAATAAAGAGCAAGGACATTTGCTGAGTGTCCAAGCAGAGGGGAAGGAAGCGTCAATCCTTGAAGGGAGAAGGTTTCATTTACAGAGTCTTTAAGGATAATCAAAAGACCTTTCAGCTGTTACCTTCTTTGATCATTAAGAGAGGACCAACACTCACCCTGGAGTCAGGAGGACCTGAGTTCAAATCTGACCTCAGACACATGATACTTACTAGATGACCCTGGGCAAGTCACTTAACCACGATTGCCTCGCAAAAAGAGAAAGAGAGAGACAGACAGACAGACAAAAAGACAGAGAGAGAGACAGAGACAGAGAGAGAACCTGGCTTCAAATCCTGCCTTCCATGTGTTTACTTGACTTTGGACAAATCACTTAACCTCCTTAGCACACAGTTTCCTCATATTATAAAATGAGAGAGGTGAACTAAGTTACCTCTGATGTTCCTTCAAGTCCTAGAGCCTGTTCCAGCTTGAGAGCTATGATTCATTGTCGTGGACAGAGCACTGCATTTGAAGTCAGGAGACTTAAGCTTGTTTTTCTTTTTGTTAAAATTGAATTTAATTTACAAAAATCTATTTTCTCTCTCTTCCTCTTTCTCTTCCCCCATTAGAAAAAGAAAAACAAAACTCTTATAACAAGTATACAGCTGAGCAAAACAAATTCTCATTCTGGCCATGCCCATAAACATATGCCTTATTTTGCACCCTGAGTCCATAACCTCTCTGTCAAGAGGTGGGTGGTGTGCTTCGTCATCTGTCCTTTGGAATCATGGTTGTTCATTGCATTGATCAGCTTTCTTAAGTCTTTCAAAGTTATTTGTCTTTGCAATGTTGTTGTTATTGTAAGGAGACCTAAGTTTGAACCCTTGCTTTGCCATCTTTTAGCTATAAAAGCATAGGTTTGGGTTCTAGCTCTATAAGCCTACCATTTAGCCTCATCATGGCTCAGTTTCCCTATCTGTAAAATGGAATAATATCTGGAACCCAAACCCAGGTCTTCTGACTCTAAATCCTGCCCTCTTCCCATGATGCCAAGATGCCATGATGCCTAAATTTGGCAGAAATCCATGCTTTGGCCTTCCATAAACTGCCCTAGTAGATGAAATACCCTCTGGTGAGTGATATGGGAATGGGCAAAAGGCAGAGAAATACAATTTCCTTGCCCTTGAAGGAGTCTGCCATCTAATATGACTAGCCATAGACCCCTGAAAACAGTTTAAGAACGCTTAGAAGGCAGCACATGTGTAAATGCAAAGAAGATTGATTATAAACTGTTCAGAAGCTATAGGGTTAAGCAGCATGGGAGGGAGTTAGGTTAATCAGCAGCGGCAGCCACCACTTAAGAGGCACCCAGAAGTTGTCTTTGGCTTCCATGTGAGTCTTCCCAGGGATCTACCAAGGAGGGCCCCACGTGCTATAAATAGACACCACCAAGAGGCTTGTACACAGAAACCCAGCATTGGGAAATGTAATTATGAGGTATTTTTCTAAGACAAATACAATCACCATGTGTGTAGGGTTTATGAATGGCAGAAGAGGAAGATGAGCTATACCTCATTTCTTCAAAATCCCAGGATTCACCAACTTTAGTTGAAGGAATTTAAATTCATTCCAGAATTTCCTAGAGAGGCAGCAGGTATAGTGGATTGAGGGCCAGCCTCAGAATTAGAAAGGCCTGAGTTCTAGTTCTACCTCTGAGACAGTCTCTCAGTTCAAATTCCACCTCTGAGAAAGGTCTTTCCACCCTTCCCCATAGTAGTAGTACTTTCCTATTGAGATTACCTTCCATAAATGTGAGTGTGTATGTGCGCACGTGTGTGTGTTTGTGTGTATGTATGTGTGTGTGTGTGTGTGTGTGTGTGTGTGTAAGGCAGCCAGGTGTCACAGTGGATAGTATGCTGGGCCTGCAGTCAGGAAGACTCATTTTTGTGAGTTCAACTCTGGTCTCAGACACTTACCCTGGGCAGGTCACTTAACCTTGTTTGCCTCAGTTTCCTCAACTGTAGAATGAGCTGGAGGAGGAAATGGAAAGCACTCCAGTATCTTTGCCAAGAAAACCCCAAATGGAGTCACAAAGAGTTGGATACAACTGAAATGACTGAACAAGAAATATATATGTGTGTGCATATATATGTATGTACATGTGTGTATATGTGTATACACATATACACACATGTACATATGTGTAAATAACATGTGTATATATAATACACCCACACATATCATGTGTGTGCATAGTTATGTACATGTAGTCTCCTCCATTAGAACCTGAGGTAAGCTCCTCAAAGGCAAAGACTGTGTTTTTGCCTTTCTTTGTAAACTCAGCACTTAGCAATGTATCTGGCAAACAATAATCAATAAATGTTTGTTAGCTTGACTGGCTATTTGACCCTAGATAAGTCACCCAAACCTTTCAGTGCCTTCAGACAACTCTTTAAAACATTAAATTACATGAAGTTGACAATCTGTGTTAGGAGAGGGAATTTCTGCCCTGGGAGTTCTCTGCACTAAAGGAAATCCCAGGTGAGAGGCCAACAACACCTAAAAGATGGTGACGAGTGAAGTGGAAGGTAAGTAATTTCCTATTAACCTCCAGTTGTAAAACCAAGAGATTTTTCTTTGTCTGTTAGGGATGTCATAAATGGTTTTAAGGTATCCTAAAAAAAACCAAAACTTTTTGTTGTTCAGTCATTTCATTCATGTTTGACTTTCCATGACCCCATTTGGCAGAGATACTAGAGTGGTTTGCCATTTCCTTCTCCAGCTCATTTTACAGATGAACAAACTGAAGCAAACAGGGTTAAGTGACTTGACCAGGGTCACACAGCTTAGTATCTGAGGTCATATCTGAACTCATGAAGAAGAGTCTTCCTGACTCCAGGTTCGACACTTCACTAACCACACCACCTCACTGCCTCCTAAAAGCACCAAAGGATGGCAAAAATGACCTAAAAATGAAGCTGAATGATGTTGTAGTGGGAAATTATGTGAAGAAGAATGGTTCAAAATTGAAGTCAAGAAGTAAGCAAGTAATTCCTTAGTGTAACATTTTACTGAGGCAAAATGGACAACTGTCCAGCCAGTCATTTTGGGACCAAGTCATTTGGCTTCCTTGGGCACGCTGTGTAACCCAAGAAGGGCATTTGAAAACAAACTGGCATTCCCCTCCCCCACCCCATCTCCCCTGAATTCTGCAATCACACAATCAGAGCTTCCACTTCTGTTCCATACAGAGCACTGGACTTAGTCAGAAGATTGGGATGTAAATCCCAGCTTGGTTACTTACTATGTCACCTCAGGCAAGTCATTTTGTCTGTTCTAGCCTCAGTTCTTTCATCTGTGCAATGACAGGGTTAAACTCTCTAATCTCCAAAGTCCTTTCCAGATCCAAGATTTTGGGATTCTGTAATATCCTGGGCTTTTTTACCTCTGCCTTTACACGCTCCACTCCCTACACTGGAAATGACATTCTCCCTTCTCTCCCTTCCCTCCCCCCACCTACCTCCATCGCCTCTGTATGCTGTATTCTGCAATCCTTCAAACCTAACCCTAAATGTTCATCCTTTAAGCCTTCACTGATGTCCCAGTTGGAAATACTCTTTCCTTTCTCGGAGTTCACAACATTTTGTTGCATCTCTCTTATAAGTTTATCATTTGGCCCTAGTATTATTTATATGTCTCTCATATCTTCCTTACTAGACCATAAAGTCCAAGGATCTCATCTTATATATATAAAAAGTCAGGGATCATATCTTAAGTATGATATGTGTGTTTTTACATTAATACACATGTATGTAGACATATGTGTGTACATATCTTGTATGTACATAGTTGAGTGTTGTCTCATCCATTAAAATGTATATACATGTATGTATATTTATATAAATACACATTGTACATGTATATATACATAGATGTGTATATATTATGTATATGCATATACATACATCTATATTATAGATACACACATAATCTATATACACATGTATCTTGTAGGTACAGAGTTATTTTCATGTTGCCTTCCCCATTAAAATGTAAGCTCCTCTAAGGTAAGAATTATGTTTTTGCCTTTCTTTGTAAATCCCATATATATGATATGAGTGTGTACACACACACACACACACGCGCACGCGCGCGTTAAATGTATGTGGTATACGTGTGTGGATGGATGGATGGATTTATCACTTAGTCTTAATTTTATTTCAAAGATCATAGATATTGATCTGGAAGGGGCCTCAGAGACCATCTTGTCCAATACCTCCATTTTACAGATGAGGAAACTGAGGGTCAGAGTGACTAAGTGTCTTAGTATTCTGAGCAAGAGGGTAGATTGAAGGAAACAAAGGTTTTACAATTAGTCGCTGCTTTATTTTTGTTTGATGTTATCGTATTTTTGGTGCCCATATGGGAGTCTGTTCTTATAATATGTTTGCTGACCTCCCAACTGACCCTCCAGCAATTAGGGAACACATTCATAGAGAACCAGCTAACACAGGAAGGGCCACATGTGAAAACCATCCCACCTTTCCATGTGCCTCAGGTAATCACCAACAAGGCAGAAAGGCCCTCAGAGGGCAGTGGCAAGGGGGAGGTGGGGGGGCCTCCTTCAGCTCACTTCCTCAAGCTGTGAGGTCTCCAGACCTCATGCTGCACCGCAGTTTTATTTACGTTCATAAATCTCAATGTCTTTGCTCCAACCTCCCCATTCTTCTCTCTGTTTGGGTACGGAGTGATCTTTTCCAGTTCCATTTCAAAAGATTTACGTAGTCCTGGTCTGCAAACATCTAACAAGTCATTTGCCTTTTCCTCATGGTTGGGTCCTATGAGCCAACAGCAGCATAGCTGAGGGGGAACTGTGTGTCATATTAAGACAATTAGGAAGATTGCTTTGTGAGATTCTTGACAAAGACCCTGATCATTTCCTTTGGCATGGCACAAACCTCCTGTTTCCTTAAAGTATTCTGACAATACTCTAGAAGATCATTTGCCTTCCAGAAAAAAAAAAAAAGGAAAATGGTTCTTTTTCCATCTCCATCCTCTGAAACTCTCCACTTCACTACCATTACCATATACACTCCCCACTGTGAAATGAGTTATTACTAGCACGAGAGTAAAAAAAAGCACAGAATTTTGAAGTCAGGAGACCTGAGTTTAATTTCAAGGTTCTGCCAAGTTCAGCCTACATATGTGACCTTGGGAAAGTCACTTATCCTCTCTGGGACTCAGTTTCTATAAAATGAGAGACCTCCAAGATCTCTACCAAGTCTAAATCTATGAGCCTGCAATCTTTTCCTGCTAAACAGAGAGAACTGGTGATTTCTCTGACCTGTCTCTCTCTTTTTCTCTCTCTGTATTTTCCCTACCCTGTTCCCATACTTTATCTGCCTTTTTTTAATCATTTTCACCCCTCCTCCCCCTGCCTCTTTGCCTTTCTCTTAAATCCAGCACTCTCTCTAATGCAGGGCCATAGATGTGGACATGGGAAGAGGACCAGAGAGACAGGGCAAAGAGCTAGATCTAAGACACAATCTGGATTTCAGCAATTACCACCCTTCCGTGCCTTATCTGTCAAAAGGGAAAAGGAATCAGTTTTTTCCCTTGACCATTAAAACTCTGACAAGTCCAGGATGTGAGGGAACTCAAGTCTGACCCTGGGGAAGAGGGGAGGGAAGGGGAGGAGAGAAGGCATAGAAGTTAATATCACAGACCCAGAAAGAGAAGTTTCTGATGTGTACAACACCAACCAATCAGAGATCACCCAAACTCATCAAATTTTAAGATTGGAACACACCCTGGGCTAATTTGATTGGGGGAAGATGACAGTATTCTATTATCCTCCAGGGCCCGAGACCACTTTGCAATAGGTGAAATCCCCTTTCAGCTGATTTCCCCCAAATCTGTCTCTGAAGGAAGCTCACAACTCTACTGAAAACACACTCGTTCTCCCTTTGCATTTGATCTCTCTCCCACATGCCTTTTGTATTAATCCTGGCATTCTATTTTCATCTGTTTTCAACTTTGAGTTAGAAACTCCAAGCTCAGCTCTAGCATTCTGATGGTGCCCAGGGCTCCTCCTAAGGGTGCCACAGAGAGGAGAACAAAAAGATGCATCAGATCAATGGACTCCAACCTAGTATTTTAAACTTATCTCTGGGTCCTACACATTTTACTTCCATTTTACCCAATCCCCCTCCTTCCACAGCCCCTATCTTGGGCTGGCTTTCTGCATTGTACGGTGGGGGGATGGGGCGGGGGGAGAAGTATTCTGTTGTTCAAATCCTGCCTCTGAGACCACCTGCATGACCTTAATTAAGTCCCAACCACCATGGGCTATTTTTCCTCATCTGTAAAATAAGGAGATGATCTAATCCAAGGGTGGGGAACCTGTAGCCTCCAAACCACATGTGGCCCTCTAGGTCCTCAAGTGTGGCCTTTTCGCTGAATCCAAACTTTACATAACAAATCCTGTTCTGTAAAACTTGGACTCAGTCAAAAGGCCACACTTGAGGACCTAGAGGGCCATATGTGGCCTCGAGAACGTAGGTTCCCCACCCCTGGATTATATCATCTCCAAATGAATTAGATCATCTCCAACGTCTCTTCCATCTTTCAATCTACGATCTGCTGTACACAGGATATGGAAGGATGCAAGACAAACCATAGACAACACCACAACTAGATAGACACATGCCTTGAGAAGAAGAACTTTAAGGAGTCAAACGAGGCCCCAGCCAAATGTGTGTCATCCACATAAGTGGAGTGTTTTTAAGCCTCCACACCCAAGCCTTTGGATACTACAGAGTTTGCACAGGAAATGGGAGTGTGAGGATGAGACCTGAGGAAACCTTGGATTTTGAAGACAGAAAAAGAACAAAAGAGCATCCTTTGTAGTCCATAAGTATGAAGTGTGCAGTCTGGAAACCCGAGTTACTCACTGCATAGCCCTGAAGGCACCAGGGACAAGTGTAGACAAAGGGTGCTCGAAAGCTGGGGAAGACAGGGCTTCCTCTATACTAGGCCCTAGGGATTTTATTGATAAAGTATATATGGACAAAAACCTCCAAGTGCTCTATAAATGCCAGGTGTTGTTTTATCATTATTATTATTATTATTATTGTAACAAATAATCCTTGTTTCTGGGTGATACAATACCAGTCCAAAGGCACAAAACCAATGACGATAAAAGCAGATATTATCTCAAGATTATGAAAAATTCAACAATCTAATTCAACCAAAATTTGTCAAGCACCTACTACGTGCAAAGCATTATATTAAGCATTGCAGTGTAGTACAATAAAAAGACCACTGGTTTTGGGGTCAGAGCACTTAGGTTCAAACCTGGTCACCAGTACTTATTGATTGTATGACATAGGGAAATTCACTTAACTTCCCTAGGCCTCCGTTTCCTCATCTGAAAAAGGGGGGACTTTTGAAGTCCCTTCCAGCTGTAGGTTTATGACCCCATAATCTACAAAGATACAGAGAAGTAAGCATAAGCTTTTGCTCTCGAGAGGTTTATAGCCAAATAAAGGTTTTATATGGACTAGAAGTTTACATAAACATATGTAACTATGTAATAAATGTAATATGATACAAGTAACTATGGTACTAGAGAGAAGCTGATGAGTTCAAAAGAAAAGCTTGGGCAAAATAACTTTAAGAAATGTGAAGGGGGAGAGATTCCTCTGAACTGGGAATGGGATGGTTTCAGGAAGGCTTCATGGAGGAAGTGGCACCTGAGCTGGGCCTTAAAGAAGGGTAAACAGAGATGTTGTGGGTGTCCATTCTAAGTGTATCCCAAGTCTCCAGCTTGGAACATTTGCACAGGACTCTCTTCACCAGTGGAGAGAACGTTAACTCACTCCGTGCCTTCATAAGGAGCATAGGTGACTCAAGAGCTTGAAGGAGGAGAGACAGTGTTCTTTCTTCTTGCTTCAAAAGTGGACACATGTGGGTCCAGGCTCTCCTTAAGACTGAGTGTAGAGAAAGAGAGAAATACTAGAAGAAGCTGCAGACACATAAAGGACCTGGTACATGAACATGTCCCTGATTTCCAGCTTTTCTCCCTAGAGACTTCAGGGAGTGACCCCCTGAGTGAGACTAGGGTCTCTCATTCACTCAGTGTATTTTCTGGTATATTCTCATCTGTATAACTTCTCTCATTTCTACTTTCTATCTGCTTCCATAAATGAATGACTCACTACTTACTTTTTGTGCTAGTGGTATATAAATAGTATTTTATGGGAAGGAGTGAAGCTTTCGATTACAAACTTGGGGTACCCCTTCCTCTTTAGAGGATAGTGACCAGTAGAGGGTCTTGAACCTAAGACAAAAAAATCATTCCCATAGACTAGTAATATTTTGGGGGAGCAGATAGATATTATTCTAGTCTAGTATTCCCTCTCTAAGGAGAGCAAAATGTCCAGTCTCTTGGCCCCTTCTCCCGCTTCCCTCCAGGCAAAGAATTAAAGCCTCCTTTGGAGAGGGGCAGGTAAAATTCCAAAGACAATCTTCCTTAGTTTCCCCACAAGCTACTCTGAGAAAACCCATATGGACATACACTCAATCTATGCAGACAACACCTCCTTCCTCCATGGACATGAGGATGGCAAGAGCTCAGGCATGGCAGTTGGGATAAGGGAGGATGAGAATGGAAAATGTTTGATAGCCCAGTTTCTCTACGATGCAGAGTATATGAAAGGTAATGATGTGACGTAGACTGGAAAGGTGGATTTGGAGGGCCTTGAATGCCAAGATAAGGCATTCATATTTTAATTTTTAAGCAGTGGGGATTCCCTTAAGGTTCTTTGATAGTGAGAGGATCAGAGCAGTGCATGAAACAGATAATAAGTATGTAGAATGAGTTGGAAAGAGGAGAGCCTTGAGGTGCATAGACCACTTAGAAGTCTTTTACAATAGTCCAGTGATTCTAAAAGAATGTGTTAAGATGGAATTTGAAATTATACATACTTCCATATCGTCAACTTAAAAGTTTGGTATTCTGAGACATCATGGTGCTAGTCTAAGTGAAAAAAGTCAAGGGTCTGAACTAGGATGTGGGCGGTGAAAGAAAAAAGGAAGGCATGATATAAGAACAGGGAAGCTAGAATCAAGTGGACTTGGTGCCTGGGATGAGCAAGAAGGGAAAGTGAAAAAAAAATGAGGCATAGGTATAGAACCCAGGTACCTGGGAGAATGGTAGTGCCATTCTCAGAAGGGGGAAGTTAAGGGGGAGGGAAGGTTTTGGAATGAAACTGTTAAGGACATAGTCAAATTCATTTTGAAGCTCTGTTAAGCTGCAAATATCAATAGAAATAAAACCCCTGGCCTCTGAGCTCATGGTCTAGGGCTTGTAACAGTTCCTTTCATAGGAGATTTGGAAAGGAAACAAAAAACAAAAAATCACAAAGTTAGCAATTTGTGCATTTAAAGGGGCATCGAACCGCAAGAGTCTGGAATGCCCAGCAGATTGAAGACCCTGCCCCAAACTCATTTGCAGACAGAGGAATCGCCACTCAAAGAAGACCCACGGGAGCAAAAGAGATGGGGTTAGGCAGGAATTGGGTCATTTTCCAAATATGAAATAAATAAATGAGAGTAGGAATGCAGAGGCTCTACATGGGGGGAGGGGGAGCGGTTGTGGTTTTTCCAAGAATGAGATGGGTTGTAATGTAATTTTATTTTTTTCTCTTTAAACTAGAGCTTTCAAGCTTGATATGTAACTGCTACATGCCAATGAAGCCCCCAGAGCAGGAAGCTAGAGATCAGTGATTGCTCCGCCACTGAACAGGAGACACACCCCCTTTCTGGCTATTCACTCACACTTTCCCTAGGCTGGGCTCACAGTGTATACATTATCCCAGGCCTGCTGACGGCACCATCTGGGTGACACTTCAATATTGCATTTGGGGCGTGTTTACTTGCAACATTTGTGAGGGAGAGATCAGAGCCACATGTAAGGCACATGCAGGAAATGCGCTGTAATAATCGCATGTTTATAATTCAGAGAGAAGGATGGCAGAGCCGAGCATGGTTTGATCAGGCTCCAAATCTATTTCCTGGGCTTTAAAGGGGAGATGTTGAGGGCAAAAGCCCTAATGTTGTGGGTGCTTTGGACCAAGCTACAAGTTGATTTCTGCTGGTGTTAGTGCACTTTTCAAATCTGTTTCAACCAACAGTCTCTCGCCATTTTTTCCTTCTCACACATCCTGTCCCCACGGATGCCAAAGCATGTGGTCCTTGCAAGGAGGCCCCCTTGCATATCTCCCTACAGATACCAGAGAATCTGATTTATCAGGGTTCACTTGCAGGACAACTGTCCCTCCTTGATGAACCTCCTTTATCATGTTCTCATTTATCATGCTCAGATTCTTAAACGTTGCCATGTGACAACCCCATTGCTTTCCATGGACGTTAAAAAAAAATCCAACTAATCACAGTCCTGTTCCCAAATTTCCCTTCGAGGCAAGGACTTGGCAGGGCTCTGTTCCTATTCCCTGGCATGAATGTATCCCCAGAAAAGATGTTTCCAGTCTTGTAGAGTTTCTTCAAAGGGCTTCATTCCCTTCACTCATCATGAGTCACCATTACTCCATTGTCTCTCTGTTATTACAACATATGAGGGGATGTTTTATAGCTACTGCTGGGAAGCTTAGTCCTTTGACTTTCTAAAATAGCACTTAGATGCCACCTCACATGGTTTAGGTAAAGGAGCCTGAGGGAAGACAGAAAAACATGTCAATCAGGAGATTGTGGAGGTAAGAATGAGCTGCTAGATCCCCTTTGAAGGAGACAAATTCCTCCAGGAATGGGAAATAACTCCATTTGTCTTCATGTTGTGCTTCCTCTGAGGGAACTACCAAAGGAGACATTTTTCCAGAATCATAACTAGGAATTTTCCCCCGGGGGCAAGAGCAGCTTGGTGGGGGAGGGGAGGAGAGAAGGTAGCCTTGATCTAGAAGACAGTACAACAGATGAGGAGGTGGAAGCAAGATGAAAAGGGTAATATACCAGAGGTATGGTCACACTGGGAGAAAGTGTTTGTCCATTCCCCAGAGAGTGGCCTTTTTCCTTTATCTACCCAGGGCTGGGGAACCTATGGCCTCGAGGCCCTCTAGGTCCTCAGGTGCGGCCTTTTGATTGAATCCAGACTTCACAGTCCAGTCAAAGGGCCACACTTGAGGACCTAAAGAGCCACATGTGGCCTCGAGGTTGCAGGTTCCCCACCCCCGATCTATATTGGGCTTCTGAATTTGGATCAGTGGACATATCACCACAGAGGACGGGAGGTCGAGGAGAGGGGTGCCAGGGCAACAAGATGGTGGGCAGGGAGGAAGGTACAAGGGATTCATGCTTCAGGCATAGGTGGAATCAGATGACCTGTAAGGCCCCTTCTGGCTCTGAGATTCTGTAATCCCATAAGGCACCTTTTGTGGATCATTGTAGCATGCTGGCCCGTGAATATCCTTGAACTGAAAAATTATATCTAAATCAAAAAGAACAACGGAAGAATTATCTGAGAGTGCAGAAATGGTTTTGAGCATAAAGTGCTGACATTTGGTATATCTGAGTTTTACTAAATTAAGAATTCCAAAATTAAAGGGAGTGTTAATGAGGAACATCATGACCTATTTCCCAAGGATTCAAATTTCTGGGGAAGTCATCAGTGCTTTAATTACATAGTCTCCCCAAAATAGAAGAAACCTCTAACCTTCATTTAGTCCAGAGGTGTCAAATTTAGTCTAGAGGTGTCAAACTTGTAGCTGGCTAAAGTCTCAGTGCTGTCCTAACTAGATTAATATGAAATTGTGAAATGTTTAACAAAACAAATAAAAATACAGTACAACATAGATAATGTTAATTTGTGGTTTTCTAAGTGAACATACCATTTAATCTAAGTGACTTTGAGTCAGTCCTTCCTCTCCCTTCCAAAAAAGATCATTCATCAAATACTACTTTTTCACTTCTAAGGCATTTCTCCCTACAACAAATTTCCCATCATCCTCAGGGAAGCATCACCACAAAGCCAAATGTGTTATTAAAAAAAAAAATCTGTCCATCAGCAAAGACTCATGGATTCCCTCCCATGTACAAGGTCACTTGCACTAGAGCCATGGGGAAACATAGAAAAGAATAAAGTGTGGCCACTGTTCTCCAGAAACTTACATTGCAGTTGGGGAGACATCTTCCCCGTGCTGAGATAGATATGGGTCTCAGTTAAGGTAAGCCCTAAGCATGGTTTACCATCCCTTTTAATTTGTTTGGTCCCTTTGTTCTCCTCACAGAATCACAGATTTAAAGCGTCATCCAGTCTAATCTGCTCATTTTATAGATGAGTGAACTGAGGCATCAAAGATAGATATTTTTCAAACTATCTAAAATGTCTAAGGTACCACCTGCAAAAGTGATTCCAGGTAACCAGTGTAGTATTGCATAAAGTAGTATTTAGATTTGCTTTCAGAAAATTCAGCCTTCCAGCCAGTGATGCAATCTACTATAACCATATAACCATATAATCTTTGGTCACTCAATAAATATTTAGTCTGCCTTTTCCAAAATCCTGGAAATCATCAGCTGTATATCCAAATTGACACTGGTGAACTAAATAGAACCAATGATACCCCTTGCTGTCCAGACTCTGGGCATTTTCATTGGTGATCCCCTGTATCTTGAAGATTCTCCCTCCTCGTCTTTGTCTCCTGACTTCCCTGGCTTCCTTCAAGTCCCAGCTAAGATCCCATCATCCATGAAAAGTCTTTCCTGATCACCCGTGGTGTTAATGCCTTCCCTCTAAGACTACCCCCAATTTGTTTTGTATACCTCATTTGTACATGGTTGTTTATATGTTCTGTCCCCCATTAGACTGTGAGCTCCTTGAAAGCAGAGATTTCTTTTACCTTCCTTTGTATCCCCTAGTGCTTAGCACCATGCCTAGCATATAATAGGTGCTTAATAAATGTATGTCAACCATTGACTATTGACAGCCTTACCCATGTCATTTCTTAAAACGAACTATAAAGACCGATCACCCAGGCTTACACCTTGAGGTTTTCTTGGATTATCCCTTCTCTGTTATCACCCATATCTTGAATCCTGTTAGTTTTACCCCTACAATATGTCTTATATCCAACCCCTCCTTTCCATCTCTATTATCACCATCCTTACTATAAGGCCTCACCCAGACCAACACAACATGGTATAATAGAAAGAACTCTGAATTTGCAATACTGAATTTAGAGTCATGGAACCTGAGTTTAAATCCTGGCTGTGCCACTTTGTGCCTATGTGACCTTGGACAAGCCATCTAACCTCTCTAGGCCATTTTTGTTGTGATTCAGTCATTTCAGCTGTATCTTTGTGGGGTTTTCTTGGGAGAGACGCTGGAGTGGTTTGCCCGTTACTTCTCCAGCTCATTTTACAGATGAGGAAGCTGAGGCAAAGACAGTGAAGTGACTCACCCAGAATCACACAGCTAGGAAGTGTATGGGGCCAGTTTGGGCTCAGGAAGAGGAGTCTTCCTGACCTCAGGCCTGGTGCTCTGTGCACTATGGCACTATGGCACCCCGCTGCCCCTCTACGCCTAGAAATGAAATTCCTCATTTAAAAACTGAGGGGATTGGACCAGATGATCTCTGAAGGCCTTTTCATCTCTAAATCTCTGATTTTATACTAGCATCCATGCTAATACAACATAAAGTGTAACATAAAAACACCTTCAGATATGTGCAGCTCTGTCATAGGGAAAGTAATAATGAGTTCCATTTTTTGCGCATTAAGATTTGCAAAATGTTTCCTTCATAACAACCCCAGGAGGCAGTTGAAAGTGACTATCATCCCCTTTTTACAGAGGAGAAAACTGAGTGTCAGAGAAGTGAATTGGCCCACTCACAGTGGGGGGATATGATGTCAGTTCTTCCTGACTCCAAGTTCAACATTTTATTCAGCGTAACATCCTGCTTCCTCAAGTCTAAAGTAAAGCATTTGCCTATCTCCAATGCATAAACCCTGAGGAAGAAGGTAAGAAGGGCAGCACCTCTTCCATGACAGGTGGAGATAGGAACAAGGGAGAAACACGGTGAACGAGAGACAGGCTATCATGCCAAGACAGCTTCTTTGACTGGAGGATGTGGTTAAGGTCTCGCCATCCAGGACGTATGTACTCAACTATAAATAGCTATTTCCAGAGCCAAAAACTCTGAGGAACCTTTGAATGAGCAGAGCTCTTGGGCAATGGCCCAATGCAGAACAATACATATTCTGTTGGGAGTTAAGAATGATATCCTCACACTGGGCACGTGGTAATCTGCCAGCCACCATTAATGACTGAGTGCCCACTGTGTGCTTGGCACCGTGGGCTGAAACAAACTAAAAAATCCAGCAAACATGGTCCCCAAGCTCAAAGAACTATAGTCTAGCCAGGGAGACAGAACACCCACGCAGCAATGAACTGACTGGGGAGAATCAGAAACCAGCTAACCTGGATGAAAACAGAGCCAACTGACTGTGTCAAGTACCTCAGGAACACAGGGTAAAAAGAGGGGAAAGGAGTTGGGTGGAATTAATCATGGTACAGATACAGGTGTGCCCCTTCATGAAGGGAAAGGGACAGGTGTGGCCCAAGCATCGGGACAGAGCCGGTCATCCCCTTAATGTTCACACAGAGTACAGGCGTGCCCATCTTACGTTGCAGGTAATTCCCTGCCCTCTCTCTGGAGGTAGGATAAAAGCACTCTAGACTCTTAGAATTCTCAGGGTTATGACTACTCATCTTTTTCCCTTTGAACAAATATAGAGATAACCTAATTAATTACTCTTCTCTCATCCAATCCAATCCACCACTAAGTGTCTACTTTATCAAGACACTGTGCCAGATATTGGAAACAACTTGTATTTTTTTTATACGTTTTGCCTACATTGTCCCCTTCTGTTGTAAGCCAGGCCCGACTCAGGCCAATCTTGTGGTTCGGGTTCAGGACTAAAAGAAAATGAGAGTCTCATAGACCATCTGTTAGTTAACAAAAGAATGGTTACTTAGTCATAATAGAGAAAGGATATTCAGCAAGGACATAGCATTAATTCAGTTAGGCTCTGCCTTTGCTGTTTCTGTTTTGGCTGTACTGATCTGCTGATTAGACTCCTAGCTGCCTTTTGTACTCAGCCACCTGGAAGCTACATCAATGATTCTAGCCTTAGTCTCCTAAGACAACTTAATATCAAGGATGGTTTTAATGCCTTTGGGGATATTGGGAAAGTTCTTCAGAAAAGATAAGGATTCTAAGAGGAGGTGAGTAGGGAATATAATTCCACAGAATCCACTGGTTGATATTTAGGCCCTTTATATTTTCTCAACTGTGTAAAAGTTGCACCTACCCCAGTAGAATGTAAACTTCTCAAGGGCAGGGATGGTTTCAATTTTGTCTTTGTATCTCTAGTGCCTGCCTTTTTTTTTTTTTTAACCAGACCTGTGATTTCATCAGTTGCAGGAAACAACTCCCTGGACTGATAACAGGCCAGCACCTTCTTTACAACTTAGCATCTTTTTTTTTTAATTTTTTTTTTATTTTTAGGCAATTGGGGTTAAGTGACTTGCCCAGGGTCACACAGCTAGTAAGTGTCAAGTGTTTGGTCTGAGGCTGGATTTGAACTCAGGTCCTCCTGACTTCAGGGCCGGTGCTCTATCCACTGCACCACCTAGCTGCCCCCTACAACTTAGCATCTTAAAGACCTCCAAGGGGCACTGAGAGGTGGTGAAATGTCCTGACATAATTGTCCATACCACTCTGCCTAGCATACAGTATGAATGAATGAATGAGCACTCATTAAGTACTACTGTGCTAGGTGCCTAGCACCATGGAAAGCACCAAAGGTACAAAAATAAAGACAGTCCCTGCCCTCAAGGACCTTACATTCCAATGGTGGGAAACTAGATAGATAGATAGATAGATAGATAGATAGATAGATAGATAGATAGATAGAT
>NW_020954560.1:6144824-6169198 GCF_900497805.2 Vombatus ursinus
GATAGATAGATAGATAGATAGATAGATAGATAGATAGATAGATAGATGATAGGTAGATCTATAGATATAAATAGAGATACAGATATGGGAATAGTGGCCAGGGAGGGCTATTTTGGTTTGGAAAATTATAATAATGTTGAATAGAGGCATACAGGGTTAGATTCAAACACCTTTTCCAATAGCAGTGACACTACTCATTTGATTATGGGGAGAAAAGGGGGAGAGACAAAATGTTTGGTGAAAAAATAGAAAAGGAATAAAGTGAGATATGACTGAAATAGTCAACCTTAAATAATGGGTCCCATATGAGGCCCTCACCAAATAGGGACCTGGAGTCTCAAGATGGAAAGTTCTAGAGCTGACACAGTTAAGTCTTTCTGCGCATGGGATCTGATAGGCACTTAAAAATCTGAATTGAACTGAACTAAATTGGATTGAATGCAAAGGATTCCATGAGATCTGTTAGTGACTAACTAACCCAAACTGTCCCCTAGCCTTGGTGTGTCTCACAAAGCACATCTAGGGTACAGAAATGGCCATTTTAACTGCCACTGAGTCAGAGATATCAGAGGTGAGACAGTGACCACTCCCAAAGCCACCCACATCTCACCCAGGTTCCAGGATCTTCTCCCAATATAGAGAGTGCTCAGGGCACTCACTTGAGACTCGGGAGTTCCCTCCCTGGGTGATAGTAAACTGTTCCATGTAGGTTTGGAGTGAAGAAGATAACCAGAGGCAAGGCAGCCTGTCATTAAACCTAGAAATTCCTGGAAGCTGGGCCCTCCCTAGGACCTGTGTGAAGGTTTTAGTCACATACTGTATTTACTCGTCTCCAAAGGCTCCACTAATACATGCTTCTATTTCCAGCTTGTGAGGCAGTAAACAGAAACACATTGCTTAGTGAGTGTGGACCCCTGTACTAGCTCACCAGGCAGGCAGGCATGGAGTCCCAAGTGAGGTCAACACTGATGAGAAGATAGTTTGCCTCCAGAGCTGCCCTGTTCCCTATCACACTCCCTTCTGGCAGCAGCGTCAGCCTACTCCACCCCTCAGATCCACAGACCTGTGGGCTCTGCCTCTCATCCAGCCACACTGTTCCCCAGAAGCCAAGCTCCCTGAAGCTGCAAAAAGTCCATGGGTCAAACCAGATGCTTTCTGGAACCCTGGGGCCCCATCTGTTTCCACCAGCTGCAGGCTTAAGGGCCCAAACTCAGTGTCCAGGGATGACACGTTTAATCTTAAGGATACCTACCCGGGCTGAAATGAAACCAGCCTTGTTGTGAGGCCGATTTGTTGAGATGCCACATCGTAAATCAGCTGGTCAGCTGTTCTTTACCCCAACCAGGGTAGTATCACCTTTGCTCAGAATTAACTGCATCTGAAACTTGACCTCCCGACTCCAAAGCCGGCTGGAAACAACATGTGCTTAGGGACGTCCAACCCAAGAGGCAAGAGCTTAAGTTATTCCACATTTTTTAATAAAAGAGCCAGAAGTAAAGGGAAGGGGGGAGTGAAGTCAAGGCGGAGAGCCCTATGAAAACAGAGGCTTTATAGTTGTTCAAATGAATGGGCAAAATTAGATTCTGAATAACCACATTTAGGAATGAACATTTACTGACAGCATGAGGTTAAAATTTGGACAATGCTACCTAGCATACCTGGTATAAGCAGTCTCCAAACAAGAAAAACAATCCTAAAACAATGGAAAAGCATTCCCAACAAATTCTGTACTGGTCCCAGCAGAAGTTAGGAGTTAAAGGGGGAAGAAAAGGGGAAAGGGAAAAGAATGATGAGGAACAACTATACAGGGGCCCCACTGCAACGCCCACCTTGGGTCCTTCTATGGCACTGCCTTATAAATGAGGAAGTGTGGTACAGTGTCAGAAACACTGAATCTGGAATCAGGAAAGGACCTGGCTGTGAATCCTGCCTCTGACAAACAGCTGTGTGACTATGGGTAAGTTGTTTAACATCTCTGGTCTTCTGTTTCCCCATCTTTACAACACAGTGAATAAAATCTATAGTGTTTACCTCACAAGGTTGCTATGAGTATCAAATGAAATAAAATATTTTGAAAACATTAGAATGTATTATAAATATCCATTGTTTTTGCTATGATAAAGAGCAGCATGATAGAGGGCCCTCTTCTTCCTGGGAATCAGGAAGACCTGGGTTAAAATTCTGCCTCTGACACACACACTAGCTATGTGACCCTGGACAAGTCATTTGACCTCTGGTCTGTGCTGGAGCCAGGTGAGATAGGCTCTACAGAAAAGATTGTTAAATTTTCATCATGAGCATTTATGACTCAGAAAGAAGCAAATGCTACCAATCAGGGCTTGATTTTTTGTTTTGTTGATTGTCTAGACTTAAGTGGTGGAGGAAATATTAATGATACAAATTAAAGTTAAAAGCGTAACTAAGCTACAGAGGGGTTGCTGATTTACAACAGTGGATAGAGTTTCCACACCTGGTTACCCACACTAAAGAAATCACAAATCATAAAAGAAAAAAAAATTATTATTATGAAAAGAATACATCCCTAAGTTCTTTTGGAATTTCAAACAACCAACCCTCTTCTCTCCCCAATCTTGTCTGGCTGTTCAAGACAGATTCACCTAGGATCACATTCTTTTCTGTAGCAAAATGGCCTCAGACTCCACCGAAGGGGAATTCCAGTTAATAAAGCCTGAGGTCCTTGAAAAATGCCATGGAAGTCTAGCACACTGAGGTCACTACTCTTTGAAACAGGACTTTGGAGGACTAAAACCCTTTTACTCAGCCTGGGGCAAAAGCCATAAACCATCCAAACTCTTCACGACGGCCAGCCGAAGCCTCCAGGTGTCTACGCTGCCCAGCCGTGGTGGTCACTCACATCCTGTCTGAGTTCAGCTCAGGAAGAGAGTTAGCCAAAACCTGGAGAATAATGACCTCTTTGGAGAGTTGCACGTAGGCAGTTATTGACTCGTAAATAACGTGGAAGCAGTCCAGGAACACAGCCTTTGTCTCAGAGGCAGCATTGATGTTGCCGTTGAAGGCAGGCAAAGGAACAGCATCCACAATCCACACTTGCCTGGAATTTTGTTCAGGAAAATTGACATAATGGTAGGAATGAGGAGAACCATGTTAACCTTAGAGGTCATCTGGCCCAATCTTCTCCCTCCCTTTACAGAGGAGACCAAGGTCCAGAGAGATCGAGAAGCTGGTTCAGAGTCAGACAGATTGTACCAATGACCAAAGGCTATGAGACTTGCCTAAAAAAGGAAAGAAAACTGAGACCTCCTGACCTCTCTTAGAAAATGACTAGAACCAGCTCTTCTCAAAGGACCAGGATCATGGGATCATATAATTTAGAGTTAGAAGAGGCCTTCAAGACCACTTCAAAAACATTTTGGCAGGCTAGACCATTGGGCTGAACTGAAGAATATTAGATTTATTAGCAATACATTTAAAATATTTTATACTTATTCAACTTCACAAGTACAAGATGGCAGACATTTGACTAGCTAGAAGTTCCTCTGAAAATGGCCTGGGATTTAAGTGGTCCACAAGCTCAATATGAGACAACAGTGTAATAAGGCAGCTAAGGAAGTTATAGGAAACATTGACTGCATTAAGAGAAGCATAGCCTCCAGGGGGAGGACAGATGTACTCTCACACTGCTCTCTGCCAGTCAGATCACATCTAGAGAATAGCGGATGCCACATTTTAGGAAGGCCAATGATAAGCTGGAGAACTTCCAGCAGAGAGAAATCAAGATGGGAAATAACTTCAAGTTCATACAATATGAGGCTCAGTGAAAGCAATGGGGAATGTTTACCCCGTAGAGAAGATTTAGAAAAGGGTGTCCATTGCTTAGTACAGAGCTTGGAACATATTAGATGCTTGATAAATGTTGATGTATTAATTGTTGTGATAACCACCTTTCAATATTTGGATGGCTGTCTATTTGAAAGAGGATTTAAACACATTCTGCTTGATTCTCAAAGGCAGAAGTAGGAGCAAGAGAAATTTATCCTTAAACTTACTAATAGTGGAATGGGTGACCTCTGAAGGTAGTAGATTCTTAGAAGGCAATGTAGTATACTGGATAGAGCTTTGGACCTATGGTAAAGAACACGTGTTCAAATTCCACCTCATATCCTTACCAGCTGAGTGACCCTGGGCAAGTCACTAAACCTTTGTGAGCCTCAGTTTCCTCCTCTGTAAAATGGGGGATTGGTGTTGATGACCTCTAGGATCCATTCCAGCTCTAAATCACTGATCCTATGATCCATCTGGATCCCACTGGATCCTATGATCCAATAATCTTCTTCATTGGAGCTCTTTAAGCAAAGGTCAGATTTATATTTCTCAGGAATGCTATAAAAATGACTCTTCCTCTAAAATCCTTTTCAACTCAGAGATACAGTGATTCATTCAACCTCCTCATTTTACAGATGAAGAAACCAAGGCCCAAAGATGTAAAGTGACTTGCCCAGGGTCACAGAGGTAATAAATCACTTTCTACGATATTCCACAGACTGTCCCAAACAGATAATGGCTCCAATCCTCTCCCCTCAAACCCACTTTAACATAACTACTTAAAAACTCCTTGGGGTATAAGAAAAAGACACTCAAGACACCCCAAAGCAGGTACTTCTCAGTAGCCAAATAAGATCCAAAATATGACATAGACCTTATTCTTAATAAAGGGCACAAAAAAGAAGTTATTTTTTACAAAGAGGAAGATGTGTGTATTCATCCTGCCAAATACAGGTTCTTCAACTCAATCCTAAGAAAAATAATGCTGCCAAAAAAAAAAAGAGAGAAGGAACATCTGCAGATGGAGACATTATGCCTTCAGCCAAGTTGACTTATGGTTCATCACTCCAGTTAAACTTTCCATTTTCAGATGCCGTTACTGGAAAGAAACTTTTATACTGTGAACACTGTATGATATAAGACAACATAAATAAAGCACAGGGTTGGCCCCTCCAAGCCTGGAGTAGAATTGCAAGCCAGATCACAGGAGAAAAGTAACCCATTTTTATAGCTTCTTACAACTAAGAATCTCACTATAGTTCATGGCCAAATTGCCTGACTGCCTAGATTATCTGTGACTCCTTTAGAGTGTAAGCTCCCTAAAGGCAGGAACTATTTCTTTTTGCTTGCATTTGTACTCTCAGCACTTAGCACAGTTCCTGGCACATAGTAAGCATATAACAAATGCTTGTTGACTTGACTTGACCATCTTCAGAGGTTCACAGAGTTCTGGGAAAGCAAGAATACTGGGCACCAAGTCCTGAGTTTGACATCCAATTTGCCCATTCACTTGTTAAGTAGCTTCTCGTCTACAAAACAGGGGATTCGGATCAATGATCTCTAAGGCTACTTACTGTTCTAATTATTATTCAGGAGCCAGAAAAACAGAGGCTGACTGAGGTTGAGGTTAATATGACCCCAGCCACAAATGAAATGCCAGAGAAGAGCCAAGAACAGCGGAAGTATTTAGGAAGCTAAGAAAAGCTCTGGCTACTCTGTGACTAGCTAAAGCCATCCCACTGTCTCTCCCTTGAACCAGTCCAGCCACCTTCCCCAAAAGACCAAAACAGATAAACTCTTCCCTCCGGCTCCTTCCCTGCTTTCATGATTTGTAAAACATCATAGATGGTCAGCTAACAACAACCACAACAGACATTTCAAGATGTCTCTGTTGAGTGCCTCTGCTAGAAAGTAATGAAATTGATTTATTATTTAACTCACCCTGATCTCCCATATTGTCTTCAAAGAGTCATCATTGGATTACAGCTTTACACTTAGACTGATGATCTTGATTTCATTTGTCTTCAAATTTCCTTCAGAGACTAGGGTATATGCAATTATTAAGCCCCTGCTATGTGTAAGACTCTGGTGATATGAGGCCGAAACAAGGCATAGTTCCTGCCCTCATTGCCCCAACATTCTAATGGAGGAAGGTGGAGCACAGATAAACCCGGTACACAACTGAGTATGCTACAAAATGGACAGCTGGGGGCACATTGGAGAGAGCACCAGGCCTGGAGTCAGGAACACCTGAGTTCAAGTGTAGCCTCAGACACTTAATAGCTGTGTGACCCTGGGCAAGACACTTCACCCTGTTTGCCTCAGTTTTCTCATGTGTAAAATGAGCTGGAGAAAGAAATGGCAAACTACTCCAGTAACTCTACCAAGAAAACCCCAAACGAGGTCATGAAGAGTTGGACATGACTGAAACAAAGACAAAAGTGAAATGATACAGTGGATAGGGTACTGGGCCAGAAGTTAAGAAGCACTGAGTTCAAATCCAGCCTCAGACATATATTAGCTGTGTGACTTGGGGCAAATCACCTAACCTCTGTTTGCCTCAGGTTCCTCATCTATAAAATGGGGGTAATAATAGCACCTACATCTGAGGGTTGTTAGGAGGTAGGTGCTATTATTCAAAGAAATTCCAGTTTCAAAGAAATTCACTATCTGGAGATGAGGAGAGAGTGTGAGTAGTAACTTACACAAAGGCATACATCTACAAGAGTGACAGACAACATTGTTAAACAACTAGCATAGAGAGTATGAAGCAAAATGGGACGTAGCATGTGAGACTGTAAGTTGGAGTCTGACAATGGAGGGCTTGAAATGCCAAACTAAGAAGTATGCATTTTATGCCATAAGTAATAGAGAGTCACAGAAAGTTTTTGAGCAGGAAAATGTCATGGTCAGACCTATGTAATAGAAAGATTGCCTTTGCAGCTTCATGAAGAAAGGACTGAGGAAAGGAGAGATCAAAAGTGGAGAGATCCCTTACAAATGTATTCTCATACTCCTGGTTGACGCGGCCGCTGCAGTGATGAGCATGAGACCAGCTCAATGCTCTGTAACCCGGAGACGCATGGATGAGGCGGGAGACAGGAAGGTGGCAGAAGCTCCGTTTATTGAGTGCAGTTAGCTGTCTTTTATGGCCCTAGTGATGCATGTTCAAAGCGTGATCCCCCTGTGATAGCCAATCACCAGGTCTGCTGGAGCTCGTGTCAGGACTCATCTCCCAGTGAGAGGAGAGCCAAACCAACCATGGGAGCTGCATGTCAGCAAAGGAGAGGTCCTGGGAGACTTCCTTATTTTTGCCATGCAACTATGTTGTGACCCTCAGCTTCTACTGATAGAAGCTAGAACTCCCATGGGAAAGTTCCCTCAACAGAGCTCTCATGAGACCATGAGACATTCACCCTAACACCTGGTAAGAGAGATTAAAGGTTCAAATTACATTGATATTTCTGTGAATAGAGAAAAGGGGCCAGATGACAGTAGCTGTAGTGGTAAAATGGATTGACTTCATCATTAATATTCCCATGACACTTTAAGATTTGCAAAGCAATTAACGAAACTCCTTTGAACATTTTTAAGTTTCTAAATTTATTTTAAACTTAAATTTAGTAATGTAATTGGAATAGGTTAGTTAGGTAAATTTGTCATTTTTTATTATATTGGCTTGACCTACCCATAAACAATAAATATTACTTCAATTATTTATATCTAATTTTATTTGTATAAAAGGTGATTTGTGTTTATATTCATATAGTTCCTGTGTCTGTTTTTGGCAGGTATACTCTCAGGTTTTTTATACTGTCTAGCTATTTTAAATGGTCTGAAACAATATTGAGTGATAAGGCTGACACAGTGTAGTTTCCCTGTTTTTCTCCTTTGATTAAATCTATTTTAGCTTTAACTTTGTCTGAGATCATAATTACTACCCCTGCTTTTTTTTACACATTAAATTCTACTCCTGATGTTTATTTTATGTTTGTGTGTATCTTTCATTTTTATAGCATTTCCTGAAAGCAACATATTGTTGAATTCAAATTTTTAATCTGCTGTTTCCATTTTATGGATAGATTCATCCCATTCACATTCTAAGCTGTAATTTCTTGTTGTAAATTTTCCTCCTTCCTATTTTTCCTCACTATCCTTTTCACCCTGTTCCTATCCCTCCTCTGTCCTCTACTTTCCTTCTTTCTGCTACCTTGCCCTACTATTCCTTAACCTATCCACCACTCCAAGAATCACTCCCAGATCCTCTCCCCTCACCCTATCCCCTTGCCTTCTTGTTTCTTTCTGAATTTAGAAGACTTTTATTCCCTTCTAGATATATATGTTGTTCCCTCTTTAACCTATTCCCATTAATCTGCACACCCTTCTATATTCCTCCCTTATCCTGTTCCCTTACCCTCTTATTTCTTTATAAATTTAGATGTTTACAGCCTTCTGAATGATATGTTGTTCTCTAATCCAGATCTGATGTGAGTAGGGTTCCAGCACTACCAGCGCTCCTCACCATCTGATTCCTCTGTATCAGTTCTTCCTCTTATGCCTCATTTGTATGAAATAATTACTCTTTTTACCTCTGACAATCTTAGATATATGGTTTACATTTCCACACATAAAAAGTAAACGATTTGTCCTTATTGAGTCCCTTGTAATTGGTCTTTGATGTTTATCTTATATTTCTCCTGGATCTTGTATGTCAAATTTTCTATTAAGTTCTGGTGTCTTCGCGACAAAATTCTGAAAGTCTGTCAATTCATTGAATGCCCTTTTGTTTTTCATTCAGAATTATGCTCAACTTTGCTGGGTATGGCCACAAACCCAGTTCTTTTACTCTTCTATGTATGGCATTCCAAGACCTAGGGTCTTTTAGCGTAGCCACTGCTATGTCTTGTGTAATTCTAATTGTGGTTCTGTGGGATTTTAATTGTTTTTTCTTTGTTTGTATTTTCTCCTTAACCTCAGGGTTTTGGAATTTGGCTATGATATTCCTATAAGTTTTCATGCTGGGGTCTCTTCAGGTGGTGGATGGTGGATTTTTTCTATTTCTACTTTCCCCTCTTGTTCTAAAAATTCAGGACAATTTTCTTTAATTATTCCTTGTATTATTGTATCAAGATTTTTTTGTCGTAGCTTTCAGGTAATCTGATTATTCTTATGTTTTCTCTTCTTGATCTGTTCTCCAGATCAGTTGTTTTTCTTATGAGATGTTTCAAATTCTCTTCTATTTCATTCTTTTTATTGTTTTATTATTTCTTGGTCTCTTACAATGTCTCTGGCTTCCCCTTGCCCAATTCTAATTTTCAAGAAGTTGTTTTCTTCCTTAAGATTCTAGATCTCTGGGGCAGCTAGATGGCGCAGTGGATAGAGCACCAGAGTCAGGAGGACCTGAGTTCAAATCTGGCCTCAGACCAAACACTTGACACTTACTAGCTGTGTGACCCTGGGCAAGTCACTTAACCCCAATTGCCCCCCAAAAAAAGATTCTAGATCTCCTTTTCTAGTTGGTCAACTTTCTTTTCATAATTTTCTTGGTTTTCTTGGATTCTTATTTTTTTTATTTTTCCTCAATCTGTCTTATTTGGTTTTTAAAGTCTTTTTTTGAGTTCTTCTAAGAATTCTTTTTGGACAGGTGACCATTTGATGTTACTCTTTGGCATATGAGAGGTTTTTTTTGCTTCAGTATCCTCCTCTGAAGACGACCCCTGGTCTTCTCTATTCCTATAGTAAGTGCCTATACTTGGGTAATTTCTCCTTTGCTTGATCATTTTTGTTTTGTTTTGTTTTGTTTTTAGCAGTTTATTAAAATCACTCTAGTCCTGGGATGTGGAGCATGGTGCCTCTTGCCTCAGGTTCTTCTTACTATGATTTTTTGAGCTTTGTCCTAGGCCCATCCTCTACACTCCATTCCCCCTCCAAGCCACAGCTAGGGCCCCCTGGCACACTATGCTGGAAATGCTCTTGCTCCTTGAGGACCCTCCATTGGCTATAACCTTCAGTTCTCCCCTCTGGCCTGGAACCAAAACCAAAAACTCAGCTCTCCTATAAGTGCCTGCAGCCATCAGCATCCCCCACTCCTGTTCTGCACTCACAGGACCTGTGCTGGTTCCTTCACACCTCTGGCCAATTCCTTCAATCTTCCCCTGCTCAGATGTCTGACTTCCCACACTGTGTGAAATGAGAATTCCTGAGGCTGCCTCTACCTCCCAACCCAGCTGTCCCCAGGGCTTGCTGTTTATTGTTTCAGCAGAGATAGCCTGGAGGTATTTACACTTCACTCTGGTTGAACCTTCTCCTCCAGTTGTCCCAGAAGGACCACTGTTCTGCACCAAATCTTGTTTATTTTTGCTGCTCTACCTTCACCCTGAGGCACTATTTGTCTTGTTTGTGGAAGAAATCTTGAGAGCTTGGAATTTTCTCTTCCCAGCATCCTTTCTCATGTCTGATCCTTATAACAACCCTGAGAGGTAGGTAACATTATTGTCCCCATTCTATAGATGAGGAAACTGAGGTGGGAAGAGGTTAAAGGTCTTGCCCGATATTACACAGCTAGGAAGTGTCAAAGGCACATTTTAACTCAGGCCTTCCAAATTCCAAGTCCAGGTCTCTCTACCTCAAGATTCTAGATCTCCTTTTCTAGTTGGTCGACTTCCTTTTCATAATTTTCTTGGTTTTCTTGGATTGTTCTTATTTTTTTTTAATTTTTCCTCAATCTCTCTTATTTGGTTTTTAAAGTCTTTTTGTGAGTTCTTCTGGAAATTCTTTTTGGTAAAGGAGAAATAAGAGTCAACGGTAGGTGATTCCTCAGTTTTAGTCTGGAGAACAAGGAGGAGGATGAGAATCAGTAACAACAATAGGGCAGTTGAGAGGATAGGTTCTGGAAGGAAGATGATGAATTCAGTTTTAGACATGGAGATGCAAATAAAAAAGAAAGCAAGACTGGTTATATGCATATATATGCATATGCATCATCTGCATGGAGTGATAATTGAAATGATCCTGCAGGATGAGGTGATAGAGAGGATGAAGGGGAATGAAGAGAAAGAAGAGGAGAACAAAGAACAGAGCCTTGAGGGACAGCCACACCTAGAGGGTAGGTGGAAGAAGATGAGCCAGTGAAAATGACCAAACAGCAATGATTAGCCACAGCAAACCTTTGCCCTTTAAGTATAGATTTGACTTTTGCAAAGAGCCAAAAGCTATTATTCAGAGACGACTTTAGTAAATAAAATGGATGAACAAGGTGGATAATGCAATCTAGGGTCAGGATGGGTCTCAGTTATAAAGTAACAAGACTGTTTTTTATGTGGGGCTCACAAACTATCTCTAAAGTCCATTTTCAAAGAAGACTAGGAAAAACATGGTAAGCAATGGATGAGGTTCACTTGGTGATAAGCGTCTGGCCTCATGAGGCTTCCACCTTGCAGCAGACAGCACTAATTGGGGTGTAGTCTTGCTGGCGTGTTTGCTTAAAAGTCAGAGACATGATTTTCCAGTCCCACCTCACGTGGGATTCTGCAAGAGTAAGTAAATGACTGGGTGTGAATCACCCACCTGTCCTTCCAACCCTGTACCTGCCTGGCGGCCTGAGGAAGAGCCTGCCATGAGTCAGCTGGTATCTTATGCCTCCTGAGTCACCACTGTGCTGGGCAGGCACCTCCAGCCAGGATGAGTCAGAGCTTTTCTTCACTTTCTATTCACTCACATCACTTAGCTGTCTTCTCTAGTGAGTCACCTTTTGTGTTTGTCCCCCCACCCCCACCCCGCCCAGGGACCAGTGCTTTTCAGCACATGTGGAGTTTAAAGATTCCTCAGCTGTGTGTCACACCCGCCAGGACCAGAGAGCAGCTGGGCTCTGCCAAGATCTCAAGAGCCCTGGGTGCTGCTGTTTCTGCTTAGAGTAACATCCCCTGAACAATTGAAGGCTTGTTCACCCAGGCTTAGTTCAGTCCCTAGGTCTTTCCTGAAGGAGAAAGGGAGGCGGGGTGGATGTACCCTACTTCCCCTTTCAGGATATTTATCCCTTTGTTTCACATCAATAATTTCTTCTCCCCATCCCCCAACCAAAGCATCTGACCCTCTCCCAACTACAGCTGACCTTCATTCCCAGAAACCGTTCTATGCAACATGGTATGGTATAGGGGTTAGGAACCTGAGGCCTCAAGGCCATGTGTGACCCTTTAGGTCCTCAAGTGTGGCCCTTTGACTGAATTGAAACTTCATAGAATCTGTGGATTCAGTCAAAGAGCCACACTTGAGGACCTAGAGGGCCACACGTGGCCTCAAGGGTGCAGGTTCCCCACTCCTGATACAATGGACTTCAAGTCAGGTAGACATGAAATTCAAATCCCACGGGATTCAAATACCCTTACTAGATAGGTGTGACCCTGAGCAAGTTCCACAACTTCTCTGAGACTCAGTTTCCTCATCTGTAAAATGGAGGTAGTAATACTGCCTACCTCACAGGGTTGTCCAGAAGAACAAACAAGATAATGCTCGATAGCTGAGATAATGCGATGTAAAATGCTGTCATTATTATTTCTAGGAAGTAACTGCTGATAAGAGCTTAAGATATTATCCCCCCAGGGGAGCTCCCATTCTGATAGAACTGAAGATTTCTAGCTAGGAGAGACCTTTGTTGTTGTTGTTGTTCAGTTGTGTCCAACTCTTTGTGACCCCATTTGGGGTTTTCCTAGCAAAGATACCAGAGTGGTTTGCCATTTCCTTCTCCAGCTCATTTTACTGATGAGGAAACTGAGGCAAACAGGGCTAAGTGATTTGCCCAGGGTCACACGGCTAATAAGAGTCTGAGGCTGGATTTGGACTCAGGTCTTCTTGACTCTAAGCCCAGTGCTTTATCCACTGCACCACCCAGCTGTGGAAGAGACCTTACAAGCCATCTATTCCAACTTTCTCATTTTACAGATGAGAAACTGAGGACATGTCACACAGAGAGTAAATAGCACACCTGAGATTGGAACAAAGGATCTGTGACTCTAAGTTTTGTGGTCTATCCTCTGTGCCATGGGAACTTGAAGGACAAAATGCCTTCCAGACGCAAAGCCATCATCTCCAGAAGTGGAGTCCGGCCAGGAGGGGTGTATTTAGAGACAAGTGGTGGCTTTCCTGGTGCCTCTCCTGTGTCATCACAATGCCCATGCTTGTGACGATCAACCTGAATCAACATAACAGAATAGCAAAAACACTGGACCATGAGTCAGGAAGCCCAGGTTCTAGTTATTAACTGGCATAGGCAAGTCACTGAACCCCTCTGAGCCTCAATTTCCTCTTCTGAAAACTAAAGATTTTTAATTAATTGGTCTCTAATGTCCCTTCTGGGTCTAATGGGACATGATTCTGGGACCAGTAGCAATGACAGAGAGTATGGAGGGGTCAGAGGTGCTGGATACAGTCTTGATTCTACTGACAAGGTTGGGATCTGATCCCCTAAAAGGAAAAGACCATGTCTTTGGGATCTGGACCCCAAAAAGGAATGGCCAAGTCTCTGGGGTTCGTCTGAGGCTATAATCCACTCAACTGGCCTTTCATTGTGGCTATACCCAACCTCCCAATTCTGTTCTGTTACCTCCTGATTGCCCCTGGCCACTTCCCACCCTTCATCCTATCTAGACTCCATTCTCCCATGGCCACAGGGTCCAGGTCTCTGGCATTCTGTTACCTCACAGTCACCCCATTCTGTTACTTCATATTCTGAGGAAGTTTACTGGCCACTCCCATCAAGATCCTCTCTAGACCCTTCCTCCAGTCACCCCAGACTACTTGGCCACTCTTAGATCCCTCCCACAGTCTTCCTGTATAAAAGATCCATCTTGTCTCCATTAAGGTGCTCAGATTCTTAAAATCTGGCCAATGGCTCAGATTCAATCTAGCCCACTTGTCAATACCAGTGTCACAAATGTTCAGATTCCTGAAGAGTCTGGCCAATATGGTGGATCTTTACTAAATCTTGTCTTTGGCTGAAAAAAGGCTTGGGTCCAATTCATTTGGGCAGGAACCATGTCTCTTGCTCTTGTTGTTTCAGGGTCCCAGCACCCCTGTACCCCTAAAACTCAACACTACCACTTACTACCTGTGTTACCTTAGGCCAGTCACAACCTCTCTGGGCCTCAGTTCCTCTTCTCTAAGATGAAGGGCTTGGACCACATGGCCTCGAGTTCCATAGCCAACTATGAAATGGAGAAGGTTTCTCTTTGCCTCCTTCCTGCCTCTCTGTACAAGGCCTCCCCTTCTCACCTTTTACAAACCCCCACCTGTCTTCTCCCAGCTGCCTGGTTTGTGCAAAGGTCCCAAGGAGCATTAGTTAGTCCTTATAGTTAGAAATGATCCTTTCTTGTGAGACAATAAGAGTTTAAAGTATTACAGATCTCAAGGGGTTAAATTCCTTCTCTGAGCTCCTCAGGAGCAGAAAATTTTTATTTTTCTTCTTCTCAACCCCAAAGTACCTAACAATATTCACTCGTTGAATGATTGACAGAAAAGCCTTCGAGATCCAAAGGAAAAAATCTCTAATGGCAAATTTTAAGCACGTAAAAAGCTAGTAGGAAGGATTGATATTTCTGGGCATGGGGTTGGGGGGGACAACTTCTCAAGACCCTCAAATCACAACATTTGGGGAATTTGCTTTACTTATCTTGAGACATCACATGGTGAAGTGATAATACAAATAGATCACATTTCTATATTGACTTAAGGTTTATAAAGTACCTTAAATTTTTTAAATCTCATTTGATCTACATAACAACCTTATGAGGCATAATTATCCCCATTTTACAGATGAGGAAACTGAAGTTCATAGAGGTTTAATCAAGTCAACAAGCATTCATTAAATGCTTGCTGTGTGCCAGGAACAGTGCCAAGCACCAGGAATACAAAAGAAAGACAGTGTCTGTCCTCAAGAAATTTACATTCTAATGGGGGAATAGGAGGCATGAAAGAGAGCTGAAGGAGATGGGGGCAAGGATCCCATGCAGGGATATGGTGGCAAAGACCCGCAAGTCAGAAGTACAGCCAGGAAGGAAGAGAAGAATGATTGTCTTGGGCCCTTAAAGCCTCAAAACTGAGGCTCCAGAAGGAACTAACCGGGGGAAGAGGGGGTAACAGAGGCAAACGGCTGTTCCAAAGGGAGAGGGCACAGGGTACCAGGGGGATTCACAAGATGAGGAGGCAATTTTGACAATGTTGTGCAGTATTTATTTTATAGGTTTTCTTAAAATGGAAATGTATTGCTTTATATTGAATCCTCTCATGTTCTGCTGTGTACATGGTGATGGTTTTTTTCCCTTTTCTTATTTAAGTATGTAAGTTTAAAGTAATTTTTTTTTAAAAAAAATGAGGACACAACTGAGGCATGACTGTGGATTCCAGAGAGTCAGAAACAGAGCCAAGAGAGGAGAAAAGTTAAGTCAGAGAGGTCTTCCCCAGGGTCACACAGTTAAAAACTATCTGAGGCAGTATGCAAATATAGGCATTTCTGACCCCTGGTCTGGGCCTCTAGACACTACCAAAGATGAGTTAGAAGCAAGATTTGAGCCCAAGGCATCTTCCCTCAATGACTGATTCCCTCTCTACTTCACCATGCTAACTTTACTGAGTCAGAAAATCTGGATTCAATTCTGAGATCTGACATGTAATTATTAATAATAGCTAGCATTTTCTACGGCACTTCAAAGTTTGTAAAGCACTTTATAAATATCATTTCATGTTATCCTCACAACAACCCTGAGAAGTCAGTGCTATTATTTCCTCCATTTTGCAGATGAGGAAACTGAGGCAGATGACGTTAAGTGACGCATCCAAGGTCATACAACTAAGAAAGTGTCTGAGGTCTGATTTGAACTCAATTCTTCCTGACTCTAGGCCAGCTGGTCTGTGCACTATAGTGCAACCTAGATGCTTCAAAAACTTCTTAGCTTTGTTAGCCTGGGAGAGTTAGCATCTCTGAAACTCCTCTGTAAAATGGGAATAAAAACACTTATACTATCTCACATGATTATTGTGAAGAAAAGGCTTTGTAAATCTGAAAAGCACCATATAAGTGCAAGCTATTTTTGGCCTAATCTTAGGGCTTGTCCAGAGTTCCTCCTGACTTCTATCTCTGCCCCTGTCCCCATCATGCTTCCTCCCCATTCTACCCCATCCCTGCAAATCAATAGAAATTTGCTCAGCTGAGTGATCAGTTTGCCTTAACAATGTTATACAACACACTGACCACTTGATCTGCATTCAGATTCCTTAGGGGAGCACCTAAATTTTCAAGATTTTACTATGTCATGAGTATTTCCAAAACCAATGAGGCACAAGTACTACATAAAGAATTGTTATTAAGTCGTTTCAGCTGTGTTTGACTCTCCATGACCCCATCTTGGTGTTTTCTTGGCAAAGATATTGCAGTGGTTTACCATTTCCTTCTCCACTTCATTTTATAGATGAGGAAACTGAGGCAAACAGGGTTAAGTGATTTGTCCAGCATCACACAGCTAGCACTTGTCTGAGGCCAGATTTGGACTCATGAAGTTGAGTCTACCTGATTCCAAGCCCAGGGCTCTACCCGTTGTGCCACCTAGCTGCCCATCACACTAAAGAATAGACCTAGACCATAGGGGAACTGGGAGGTCTAGGGCCTAAATCAGAAAGCAGGGATAGGGTGAGGGTTACTCCAAAGATCTGGCATGATGATTTAATGTTTTATCATATTAAAATTTAGGTATGACTCTACTTGGTAACATTAAATTTGCTTAATGATGTTTGCTCATTTGAGATTTTACTGATCTCTTTTTATTATTCATGGCCAAGAACAGAAGAAGCCCTAAAAGTGTTTCATCCAGCCCTTCAGGCAAACCAAGGTCTGGTCCAGACAAGGTATCTTTGGAATAATAACTCATGTTTATATAGTGCTTTAAGGTTTACAAGGTAGGTAATATAAATGTTTTTATTCCCAACTTACAAATAAGGAAACTGAGTTCAACAGTCTTAGTCAAGATCAGACTACGAGTTAGTGTCAGAACTAGGATTTGAATCCAGATCTCTCCTAACACTGAAATCAATCAATCAATTTATTTAAAAGCCCCCTTTTAAGTGCTTTCTATAGAAAGGTTAAAAAAACAATCCCTGTCCTCAAGGAGCTTGCTTTCTAAGGAGGGAGACAATGTGTAAATCACTAGCTCCATGCAAGTGGGTGGGAGGTAATTTCAGAGGGAAGGCTTAGAAGAAGAAGGAGAAGGGAAAAATTGGAAAAGTCCCCCAAAGGGTAAGATCTTAGCTGATAACTTTAAGGAAGCCAGGAAAACTAAGAGATGGGGGCGAGGAGGAAGGCCATTCCAAGCATGGGGCACAGCCAGTGCAGCTACATGGGGACGGGAGATGGAGTGTCTTGTGCATGGAACAGCAAAGAGGCCTGTGTCACTAGACCAGAAAGTGTTTAGAGGAGAGTAAAGTATAAAAAGACTGCAAAGGTAGGAAGTGGCCAAGTGGAAAGGGGCTTTCAATGCCAGACAAAATACTACCCGTAGGTAATAAGGAGCCACTCCAGTTTGTTGAGGGATGGGGGTAAGAGTGACATGGTCACACATGAGCTTTAGGAAATCTCTTGGTCAGGTAAGTGAAGGATGGATTGGTGTGTATACAGATATATCATTTCTCATCTTTTTCCGGTTCCAAGACCTGAGGTCCTAGGGTCAGGTTGGAAATGGTAGGGGGAGTCAGGGAAAAAAGAGAAGAGTCAAAGAAAGAAAAAACTGAAGGATAAACCTTCTCTGAGAAGCCTGTGGTCCATCTGGGTATTGTATATGGACCAGGGTTGTTGTGTTAGCTGGGGTTTGTCTGAAAGTGAAAAAAAAAAATGTAGGACTAGGAGTCGGGAGGAGGTGTGCTGGTAAACATTTAACAACCAGCTCTCCAAGCAGGACAAACTTTTCCGTTTAATCTGCATTATTAAAATTTTCTTGCCTGGACAATAAACAAAATAATAAATCAAGCGCTGAATTTACAGCATTTGCCAATTTCCAATGTGTCAATACTCACACGAAAAATTTAATAATCTGTTCTATTAGCCACTATAAGTATATAGTTTGGAGTCAGAGGACCTGGGTTCAGATCCCTTCTCCCTTACTTCAGTTGTATGGCTTTGGACAAGTCATTTTCTGTCTCCATCTGAAAGTTTGCACTGGATGATCTCTATGTTTCTAAATCCCTCTGCTATTTTGGAAGCCAGAGCAAAGGAACAAAAAGAGCAAATACACATCACTGGCCCGAGCATCAGAACTGGAAGTTTCACCTTTGGACTGACCTTGTCAGAACTGGAACAAAGTAGAATCCACATGCCTTACCAGGGAATGGAATTTGTCACCTGTTGGTGGCTAAGGGCAATCAATAGGGTCCAAGGTAGGAAGCCTTAAAAGATACATGGCCCATGCTGGGTGAAAGAATAGACCTTTCCATTTCAAGCTCACTGGAAATGGGAAATAGAACAGAAAATGGAACACAAAGCAGTGATCTAAAGCTGGGAGAGTTACCAGGGAGTCAGGAAGGCTACACTACAAAGGGGAGTGAGAGGTATCAGCAAAATGCCAATTGTCCCATCACAAATGGCTTGTGCCAGGTGGCATTCTTTTGTGGTGGCATGCTTTGGGCCCAGGCATCATCATTCCCTTAAATACTTCCCAGAAACTTGATGCTGTGGATTGATGAGACAGCCCTAGTGGAACGTCCCCTACAAACTCTAGGACGTGTCCTAGTCTCTGTCCTCTCCTCAGATGTAGCACCCTGTATCACTTCTGTGATTCTAGGGTCTTTTAGTCATGTCTTTGATTTTCCTCTTTGATTTTCTAGGATTTCACAAAGATCATTGACAATAGTTCCAAGGTTGATTTTAGAAGTATTTCTTTCAGTGTTGTTGTTGTTGTTATTGTTCAGTTGTTTCAGTCGCATGCAACACCATTTTGGGGGTTTTCTTGGAAAAAAATACTGGAGTGGTTTACCATTTTCTTCTCCAGGTTATTTTACAAATGAAGAAACTGAGGCAAAAAGGGTTGAGTGACTTGCCCAGAGACACACAGCCAATAAGTGTCTGAGGCCAGATATGAAGCCAGAGTCCAGGCCTAGCGCTCTATCCACTGAGCCACCTTGCAGCCCCATATATTCTTCTTTCCCATCCACAATTAACCAAGATGGACAAAAACTATCGTGGGTATAGTTTAGGGTTGCATTGCTGCTATCCTAATGAAGACTGCAACCTTAAAACTGTATTAAGAAAGATATGTCATCCAGGGATAAGTCAAAAAGAAGACAAGCATTTATAAAAACTTACTATAGGCCAGACACTGTGCTAAGCAATTGGAATACAAATGTAAGTAAAAAGACAGTCCCTGCTCTCAGAGAGCTTACATTCTAATGTAGCCACATCATATATCTATATCTATATCTATATCTATATATCACATAAAGGGAAGCTAGAAAGTAAGGGGAAAGGGGAGGAAATGATGAAGTACAAAGAGTCAGGAGTGGATTCCAAAGAGGAATGAAAGATTAAACAAGGCTGATCTGGGCACTTTTCTTCAAATGGAGGCTCCAGAAGAAATTAACCAGAGGAAGGAGTCACAGAGATGGAGTCATCCTCCAGGGTGAGAAAGCTGCTACATCACAGTAGAGAAAGAAGTCCTGAGAGTTAGCACTGGAGCCCAGAGAGGGCATGATAAGGAGATGATAATTCTTGTCTTAAGTATTGTGTTCTGTCTTCCAGGCATCACATTTTAGGAAAGACACTGTCCAGAGAAGGACAGCCAAGATGGTTAAAGACCTAAAATTTATAGCATATAAGGATTGGTTACAGGAACTGGGCATGTTTAGTGGCATGAAGAGAAGACTTGGATGGGGGTTAGAGGGATGAAAGCTGTCTTGGAGCATTTGAAGGACTGTCACATGGAAGAGAGACTAAAATTGTCTTGCTTGAATTTGGAACTATACCCAGTGGGCAACCAAACTGTGCATACCCTTTGATCCAGCAATACCACCACTAGGTCTATATCTCAAAGATATGATAAAAAAAGGGAAAAAGACCCACATGTACAAAAATATTTAAAGTAGCCCTTTTTGAGGTGGCAAAGAATTGGAAGTTGAGGTGATGCCCGTCAATTGGGGAATGGCTGAACAAATTGTGATATATGAATGTAATGGAATACTATTGTTCCATAAGAAATGATGAGCAGGCAGATTTCAGAAAACCTGGAAAGACTGGTATGGACTGATGCTGAGTGAAGTGAGCAGAACAGGAGAACACTGTACACAGCAACAGTGACATTGTGTGATGATTAACTATGATAGACTTAGGTCTTCTCAGCAATACAAAGATCCAAGACTATTCTACAAGACTCATAATGGAAAATGCTAACCACATACAGAGAAAGAACTATGGAGTCTGAATGCAGAGCAAAGCGTACTATTTTCACTTTTTTGTTATTGTGTTTTTTTTCTCATGGTTCTACTTTTTTGTTCTGATTCTTCTTTCACAACATGACTAATGTGGAAATATGTTTAACATGATTGTACATGATATCGTATATCAGAATGCTTGCTCTCTTGGGAAAGGGGGAAGGGAGAAGGGGAGGAGAGGGAAGGAGAAAAATTTAGAACTCAAAATTTTACAAAAATGAATGAGTAAACTATATATATATAATTGGGGGGGAAATTATTAAGAAAAATAAATAAATAAAATTGTCTTGCTTGGCCTTGAGAGAGCAGAACCAGGAATAATGGGTAAAAGCTTAAAAGAGATAGATTTTGGCTCAGAGAAAGGAAAAAATACCTAACAAGCAGAAGAATTCAACAGTGGAATGGGTTGCCTCAGGAGGGAGTAGGGCCCCCTCCCCAAAGATCTCCAAGGTTAAGCTGGCCTGCCACCTGTTAGATATGTAAAGGAGGGTAGAGTGCACCTTCTCCTTTACCAAGCCCTTCTCCAACAGCTCATAGCAGTGCAGATGCTAAAGGATGACCAGACCCAATTCAGTGTGAATGTCACTAAGACAGACCATGCCTCTCTGTTACACATCCTGAGTTGAACAGTTCTCAGAATGTCAAATTCATGAACTTAAAAGGGGGTGCGTGGTAGTGACCCAAAGAGTATAATTTGGTATTTGTAGAATCTAGGAATCCCTTGGCTAAATAACACTAAAATATCCTAATGGTTCTGGTGCTAAGGAAAGGATCAGATTCAAATAGAGGATTCAGACTCAAAGTGGGGAGGAGGTTTTGGCTGGATACTTCATGTAATAAACTCAGTATAGGGAGGAGTAAAAAATGATCTCTCCCAAGTTTTCTGAAATAGTTAAATTAAGCCACACTGGCCAATAGAGCCCCCAGGGTGCCTGGGAAAAGGTACCAGCACCCCACAATCTCTCCCTACCTTAACCTGCTGGTGCTCAATCTCCTAGGCACCAGGGCAGACCCAAACAGCTGTCTATCATTTCAAATACCACAAGGCAAAGAGTCAAAAAAAATCAACAAGCATTTGTTAGACATCTACTAGCAGGCACTGTGCTAAGCAGTGGAGATAAAGAGATTTTTTTAAAAAATGAAACTTCTACAACGTTCAGAGAGTTTACCTTCTATTGAAGGAAAAGAACGTGTACAGAATGATTTCAAAATAAGAATGTAGTAGTCAAATCCCAAGTAGTTCAGGAAAAGAGGGCACTAGTTGCTGGAGGTATTGAGAAAGGTTCTCTATAAAAGGTGAGATTGAGAAGAATCTTGAAGGAAATGAGAGAGTCATTGAGGTAGAAGTGAGGAGAAAGTGAATGCTAAGCATAGGGCACAGCTATTGCAAAGGTTCACAGGTCAGAAACAAGGGCCAGAATGAGAAGGCAGCCAGGTTATAGGTGTAAATGTTAGGAGCCACAGGAGTGGGGTCAGGTTAGAGGACAGTACCTATAAACTAGGTATTACAGGTATTATTAATATTCCTATTTTACAGATGAGAGACCTGAGATTCAGGGATATTAAATAACATACATTGTCACATAATTAGTCATTTTTAAAGGAAAGATTTGAACCCTGAGTTCTTCCTGCCCCAAATCCAGCACTCTCTCCCATCAGTTTCACACTTCCTGAGTTGTTTGACTCAGTACCCCTCCATCCCTTTCAGGGCCAAATCCTTTGAGTGATGGGACCCAACAAAAGTCCCAGTCCTCCTTGGATTAGTTAACCCCTCAATGATATGCCCCCACTGAGCTCCAGGACTTAGAGTCTCTCCCATTGAAGTGAACAGACTAGTTCAGGGGTAGGGAACAAATTTGTTCTGTGCAGTTTGGATTCAGTCAAAGGGCTGCACTTGAGGACCTAGAGGGCCACATGTGCCCTCGAAGCTGCAGGTTCCCCACCCCTGGACTAGTTAGTGCCTAAGGGAACAAAGAACTCTTGTTGTTCAGTCATTTTTAGTTGTGTCCAACTCTTCATGACCCTTTTGGAGGTTTCTTGGCAAAAATACTGGTGTTGTTTACCATTTCCTTCTCCAGTTCATTTTACAGATGAGGAAACTGAGGCAAATAGGGTTCAGTGACTTGCCCAGAGTCACACAGCCAGTAAGTGTCTGAGGATGGATTTGAATTAGTCCAGGCAGTCTATCCACTGAGCCTCCTTAGCTATCCCACAGAGGGCTCAAACTGGTAAATTAGAAAAGGTACCCAAAGGGGCAGCTAGGTGGCGCAGTGGATAGAGCACCCGCCCTGGATTCAGGAGGACCTGAGTTCAAATCTGACCTCGGACACATAACACTTACTAGCTGTGTGACCCTGGGCAAGTCACTTAACCCCATTGCCTAGCCAAAAAAAGAAAAAAGAAAAGGTACCCTCACACTGCCAGGAGTCAAACCTTAACCTCAGTCACACCCTTTCTAAAGATCCCCTAAAAGAAGCCATTGAACCAAAGCATAGCCCAGAGGAAGGAAGCATCTTGAATTTATTGGACCAAAAATACTTTGTCACAACCTGGGGCCTGAGAAAATGAATATAAGTGTTGAGCAGGATAGGGCATGCTGAAGGGGGATGCTCCTGGCACTTGAGGGTATGATAGCCATGAATGCTTTCATACTTGGACTTTGTTCCTCTGATTCTGCCTGGAATACGCTGCCTCTGCTCCACTGATCTGTAACAGGGCTGGCTGACCGGGCCAATTTCACAAGGATTCCAGTTAACTATGTCCTGGTGGATTCACCTTCCACAGCTTGCTTCTGAATGCCTCTATTGTAGCGCTGATCTCAGGAGGTGGGAAATTCTTCACCCCTCTCTCTCCCCTCAACTACACATTGGTTCCCTCAGGTAAGTGCCTGGAGAACAGGGACTGCTTGGAATTTCTCTCTACATTCCCAATACTTAACACAGAGCCTGGCACACTGTAGGTACTTAAAATATGTTCATTGAATTGAATGCACACCTCCTCCCCACTCAGCTTTCTTTATTGACATGGAGACCAACACCACCCTCTTCCTAGGGGGATGAGGCAGAGTGGTGTCAAATTCAACTAGAAAAGGGGTCCCTACACTGTACATAAGGATCCCTGTGGCCACCTATTGACTTACAGGACCATACATGTATGTATACATACATACATATACACACATACAAATTGTATATGTGCATGTATGTATGTGTGTATATATCAATCTGTGTATCTATCTGGAATGTGTATGTATGTATACATACATACTTATTTGTTTGTTTATTTATTTGTTTATTTTGTTGACTATTTCTCAATTACATTTTAATCTGGTTCAGGTCACTCTTTGCAGTGCTGTGGTCCATAATTAGGGCCACGTGAGTGACACTTTTAGTATAGCCATTAGCAAGCTAGACTAGGAATCAAGGAGATCAGAGTTCAAACCCCACCTCAAATATTTATTAGTATGCGACTCTAGGCAAGTCACAATCTCCCTAAATCTCAGTTTCCTAATCTGTAAAATGGGAATAACAATATCTCCCTTCCAAGGCTCTTGTGAGGCTCAGATGAGATAATACATGTAAAATGCTTCCTAAATCTTAAAGTTGACATGTAAATGCCAGATGTTATAAAAGCAGCAAACATTTATTTAATACCTACTACATACAAGGCACTTTGCTAGGTACTGAGGATACAAATACAAAAAAAAAAAAAAAGGCAGAATGTTCCCTGACCTCAAATTGCTTACAAAGAGGCTTGCTGCAGTAGAAATAATGCTACACTTGGAGTCAAAGGATCTGGATTCAAATTCTTACTATTTACTTTCTGAATGACGTTTGGCCAAGTCACTTAACTTTCTAGGCCTCAATTTCCTCATCCATGAATGAGGGGGTTAGAATAGATGACCTTTAAGGTCTCTCAAAGCTCTGAATCTATAAATACATGATCCTACTGGGGAGTTTTTTCACAGTCTATGAGCAACTATTAAATCATCCAGAAAGGCCATTTCTGAGTGATTTAAAGCACCTCCCATCTAGGCCCAAGACAGGATGGATAGATGGATAGATGGATAGATAGATAGATAGATAGATAGATAGATAGATAGATAGATAGAT
>NW_020954560.1:6169208-6174173 GCF_900497805.2 Vombatus ursinus
GATAGATAGATAGATAGATAGATAGATAGATAGATAGATAGATAGATAGATGGACAGATAGATAGACAGATGGATATATGGATAGACAGATGGATAGACGGATAGACACATACATGAATAGATACATACATAGATAAATACATAGATAAATTGATACAAAAATACATAGATACATAGATAAATAGCTACATAGATGCATAGATAAGTAGATAAATAGATACATACATAGTTACATAGATAGATAAATATAGATAGATGGATGGATGGATAGATAAATAAATAGAATATTTATTGAGTGCTTGCTACGTGCAGGGCACAATGTTTTATTCTAGGAATGACAGACACTTTAGGTTGTCCAACACATACCTGAATAGGGAATCTTCTTTACAACATATCTGACATCTTCCCACCTTACCTGCCTTGGGGGTAGAGAGATGAGGGGTTACTATTCCTGTTTGAAAGATAAGGAGCTGCTGGTGCATGGAGAAATGAAGTAGATCGCCTAAGATCACATTCAGAGTGAGCGCCAGAGCCAGGGAGACAGTTCAGATCCCCTAGTGTTCTTTCCACTGCACTATCCTGCCCTTCAAAAGTCAGTAACTATTTGCATTTATCAGTGACAAAGAAAGGATATAATACAGTCCCCCTTCTGTCCAGAGTGAACATTATGCTGCATTCAGGATGGTTGTGAGTTTTTTATTGGGAAGATTAACCAGTTCTAGGTATGAACATGCCAGCTGAGCTTGAGGGCTTCCTACAGAGGGGGCAGATGTTATGGAGACAGAAACAGGCTCACATAAACCCCAGATCCTTGCTTTTCTGGATGCTGCTAGACACTCTTTTCCTGGCCCCAGCTGCCCCTTGCCTCATCTGACCACTTAGTCTTTTCCCATTTCAGTCAAAAACCCAAGTCTCTGCCTTCTCATTCTAGCCTCAAATCCAATAGGACATTCTTCATCACACCTTCAACATAGAAGTTGGCCCTGGCAGGAAGGGGGCCAACCCAACAGCTATGGGGTATGAATGGCATGAGGAAATCTCCATGTGAGACTGGATCTGATTCTTTTGTTTTTCTGAGGTCATTTCTTTGCATGTGACCCTCCTCAGTTTATTGACCTCTGTTGAAGCTTTTCAATATAACAAGTCATGTATGTAAAATGATGTGTGGGGTGGGGGGGATTAGAATTTTCTCTCAGCATCAAACATCGTACTGAATCTCATCTCTGACACTCACTAGCTACATGACCATGGACAAGTGATTTCTCCTCATCTCATATTCTGACTGGCTTCTCTAAGCTCCCTATGCTTGGGCTAAGCCAAGATTGCACCCCAGAAATGAAGCTCAGTACCATGAAACCACACCAGAAAAGTATATTTGGATATTTGGAAACATCTATATAACTAGATTTTTCCCCCACCCCCATCATCCAGATGTTGGTGCCATGTAGACAGAATGTAGGGCTCCAGAGGCTTCAGTCCAGTGCAATGTTTTTTATTACCATTTGGAATAAATCACATTCAAGTGCATCACTCCGCTTAGAAAAGCAGTTCTTTTAAGCAAAGCAAATCCTGGGACCACACTGCAAAACAAGGAATGAAACTACTCAAAAAATTTAGCTGCTAGAATTATTACTTATTAAATGAGAAATTGAAAAAAATTTGCACAATTTTTGCAGACTGTTTTCTCTGACAAGGATAGTGGAACCATCCCACTTGCGTCCTGATATCATAGGCCCAAATGAGCCTACAGAGAAGGTAGTAATGGCACCAAGAACAAAGATAGAAAATACAGCTAGACTGGACCAAATATTCAAAGAAAAGAGCCTTTGTGGAGGTAGTACAATTGTGAAAGTGTAGAGGGAGCAGTATACAAGGTATCTGAAGTAGGGGATGGTGCCAAAAGCATGGAAAAAATCTTGGACCTTGTTAATTCCAGAAGAACATCAATTATTGGCAGCACATATGCCTACCTCTCCTTCTATATAAAATCATTAAGAGAGTCACAAACCATGGGCAATACTCTCAAGGCTGTTAGTTGGGGAAATACAGGCTTTCAGAAGTGAAATTCAACAATGGACCACTTCTTTACCATTTTGCAATTAACTGAAACACATCAAGAATATAAGTTCCCATTGTTCTTATTGTTTGTTTATCATGAAAAAATTGACTCAATAGAACAAAATACTATATTACAAGTCCTTTTACAACATGTTGCTCCCATCCATAAATCAAAGTCATCCTATATTCTTTAGAAAATGTAATAGAAATAACCTTGCTGGTTGAATTTGGTAATAATCATCACATAAGCATTAAACAGTGATGTGCTCCCCAAAGGTATTTGCCAAAGCAGTAGAGGAAGGAGCAGTTTGTTTGCATAGTGGATAGAGCACAGGCCCTAGAGTCAAGAGGACCTGAGTTCAAATCCAGCCTCAGGCACTTACTAGCTGTGTGGGCAAGTTACTTAGCCCTGATCGCCTCCACAGAAAGACAAAAAAAAAAAAAAACGGAGATCTAGCACAAAGTCCAGTTTGGAGAGGGATTCCCTGTGGATGGTGGAGCTGTTTGTATGAAATATGTTGTTGATAATACCAAACCCTCAGAAGAGTGTAGATACTTCTGGAAAAGATTTGAAATCACCTAAATGAGTTGGCCTGTCCATCCACGCAAAGCACAAGTGTATGAAAAATGTCTATTGCCCAGATTTCACTATGCATTTGAATGGATACTCTATAGAGCTTGTCCAACGCTATTTGTTATCTGGGACAGATGTACAGATGGTCAACAAGATGGACCCAGAGTTGAACATGTGAAAGAAATAGAGGATGAGGGGTAGGGGAGGAAAGAATGATAAAGAGCATTTAGGTGAAGATCAATGAAGACAAAAAATAAATTCATATGTGTGTGATTAAATTTACTTATATATGATGTAGAAAGAAGGAAGGAAGGAAGAAGGGAAGGAAGAAAGGAAGGAAGGAAAGAGGGAGGGAGGAGAGGAAGTGGAAGGAAGGAAAGAAAGAAAGAAAAAAGGGAAAGAAGGAGGGAGGAGAAAAGGAGGGAGGGGGAAGGAAGGAAGGAAGGAAGGAAGGAAGGAAGGAAGGAAGGAAGGAAGGAAGGAAGGAAGGAAGGAAGGAAAGGAGAGAGGAAAGAATAAGCATTTATATAACACCTATAATATGCCTGGCACTGTGCTAAGTACTTTACAAATATTATCTCATTTGATCCTCACAACAAGCCTGGGAGGTAGGTTTTATTATTATCCCCATTTTACAGCTGAGGAAACTGAGGCAAACAGAGTTTCTTGCTCAGAGTCATAAAGCTAGTGAGTACCTGAGTCTGGATATGAGCTCAGGTCTTCCTGATTTCAGGTCCAGTGCTCTATCCATTTTGCCACCTTGCTACATATCCACAGTATATCATAGACCCCCAGGACAGAAAGAGGTAATAGACAGCAAGGTTAGGGTACAGATCACAAGACTAGCAAAGACTCAGAGGGGCCATGGTAGCTATCTTCATGTATTTCAAGGGCTGCTGTGTCAGGGGAGGAATAAGCTTGTCCTGTTTGGCTTCCGAGGACAGAACAAGTAGCTATGGGTAAAAATCACAACGAGTCTAATGCAGGTTTGAAATGAGGAAAAGCTTGCACACTAGCTGTGCCAGTGTGGAATGAGCTGCCTCCAGGAGGTAATGAGTTCCCCCTCCTTGAAAGTTTCCAAGCAGACCTTGGATGGCTACTTATCAGGTGTGTTACAGGGAGGGGTTCCTTTTGTGTGTGGGCTGGATTTAGTGACTGCCAAGGTCCCTTCCAGCTCTCAGATTCTGTAATTTTGTCTTCTGACTCCAGGTCTGATGCTCTTCCTACTGCATGTCACTTCTTAAAGGTCTCCTCCGAAACACAGCAACATCAGGTCATTCTGCAGCCTTGGGATGATAAGCCCATCATCCAGTATTATTTGTGAGATGCAGATTAGATAATGAATGTAAAAGTGCTCCCAAAATAACCATGTGCTATCCAAGCAAATCCATTATTGTTATTTTGATTCTAGCCAATTTAGCTTAGTTAGTTGAAGAAATACTATAATGAGGTCATAGGTTTGGACCCCATAGGGAATAGTTAGCTTCCATGGAATCATGTAATGCTTGAACTTCATTCTGTTCCAAGGCATGGAATATACCCTGAATCTTGGCCAGTCAATTCGTTAAATCCTAAATCTTAGACCCAGAAGGGACCCCAAGAGAACTTTTAATCCACTAAGCAATTGGTCACAAGAGATATTAAGCATACCTGGAGGTGTGGATGGATTATTGACAGAAAAACACTCAGAAGTACCTGACCTACTGATGAGGTCAAACAATGGTGTCATCTTATATGAACAAATTTTTCTTGACCCTATGAGCAAAGCAATAGGAGAGAATTAGAGGAAAATGTCTAAGACAAAAATCCGGAGTCATGACTGAGCAGACCATGTCTACACTACACCCAACATCCAGAGGGGAGGAAAATCCAGCCAGTCATACAGATGTTTCCAAATATGCAGATGTTTGGCATCACGATGAGGCATAGGCTCCAGGAATTATCATTGCTGAATAGAATTTCCCTTTTTTAAGAGCAATTCATGAGCAATTATGACAACAAAGGGCTAAAAGTGAAGCTGATGGAAATGAAAACAATTATTCCGAAATGATGAAATGTAGGGGATTAAGTCTGATTGTTTAAGGCTAGTGCAAACAAGTTAGTTTTGACTAATTCCATGGGAAGCTTTATGAACTTTCCTATCCATGATCTGGAGTTACCTGGCTGGAACACATCCAGAGCTGATGGTCTTCTTTCAGACCCAACAACTTGCTGACACTAAAATTGCTTTTGACTACACCACAACTTATTGGAAAAAATAGTGATTGACTGTGTTTAAATGGGTAGGAGAGAGAGAGAGAGAGAGAGAGAGAGAGAGGGAGAGAGAGAGAGAG
>NW_020954560.1:6174273-6202969 GCF_900497805.2 Vombatus ursinus
GAGGGAGAGAGAGAGAGAGAGATAGAGAGAGAGAGAGGGAGAGAGAGAGAGAGAAAGAGAGAGAGACAGAGAGAGAGACAGAGAGAGAGAAATACAGAAGAAGAAAAAGGGACAGTCACAGAGATAAAAACAGAAGAGGAATATGCATTTTGAAGAACATGGACACGTGCCATTCCAGAGGTTTGTTGTGAACTGAGTGAACTTCAGACAGCAACCAGCCAAAATCCCCTTTGGCTTTCTCAGTGTTAATTATGTGCATGCAGGACAACTTGTCCAAGAGTTCACCTTAACATTTCAAAATTATCTCTGGAAACTCTCTGTGCAATTCCCTCTTCTACATTTTTTAAATTTGAGCTCGAGATCCAGCTTCAGAAAGAAAAGCCTTTCCATTCATCTTCCACTTCAGCTTGACTCATTTCTCATCTCCAGAGAGTCAGTGTGGGTGGGTGTGTTAGATAGAGGCCTGAATTAGAAGGCAGGAGAGTTGGTCTGTAGTCCTTGCTCTGCCAATCTCCTCGAAGATGTATGGAGTGCCTGACTCAGAGGTCGTCTGATCCAACCTGCATCTAAACAGGAATCCCCTTTAATAGCTAGCTACGTGACCTTAAGAAAGTCACTTCATTTTTCTTGATCTCAGTTTACAAAATAAAAAGAATCTCCAAGATCCCTTCTACCTTTCGAATTCTATGAATTTAAAAGAAAATCCAGAATTTCCCAGTTGGAAGGGACTTCAATAGACATCTAGTCTAGCCCAGGACCAAAAGGAACAACCAGTATAACATATCATGCACGTAGTCATCCACTCATCTGCTTGAAGAGGGGGGATCCTCCACCTCCCAAGACAGCTCCATCATTTTTGGACAGCATTCATTATTAAGAAGTTTTTCCTTTTACAACTTCTACCCATTGTTTCTGGTTCTGTCCTCCAGGGCTAAACATAGTAAATCAAATTCTTCCTCCAGAGGCAGCTAGATAGATAGAAATAGCAATGGATAGAACACTGGGTCTAGAATCAGGAAGACCTGAATTCAAATTTGACCTCAGACTCTTAATATCTGTGTGACATTAGGCTTTTTAACCTCTGCCTCAGTTTCCTCATCTGTAAAATGGGAATAATAATAGCACGTTCTTCCAAGGCTTATAAGACAGAATTTGTCAAGTGCTTAGCACATGGTCGGTACGTAATAAATGCTTGTTCCCTTTCCTCTCTTCCCCTCCACCTTTCAAATGCCTCAAGACAGCTATCATGGATTCCAAACTACCCTAAACTAAACATCCCCCGATCTTTCAGCCAAATTTCGTATAAAATTCACTCAAGACCTTTCACTGTTATGATTAGCCTTCCTCTGGTCACTTTTTAACTTATCAATATCCTTCTTAAATTATAGTACCAGAACTGAATAGGATACTTAAGATGTGGTCTGACCATGGAATGAGTGAAAAGGGATGTTGACCTCCTTATTCCTGGAAACTATGTCTCCCTCAAATCAGCCCACAGTCACATTGCTGACTCACATTGAGCTTATGGTCCACCTAAACCCTAGATCTTTTTTGGGCAAACTGCCACACCTTTTGCTTTCTGTACTTACGAAAATGATTGTTTTTTTTTTAGCACAAGTGTAAGACCACATTAATCCCTAATGAATTCCATCTTATTAGATTCAACCCAATGACCTGGTGTTATCAAATTCAAACAGAGGAAGGAAGGAAGGAGTGGCACTAAACCATACAGTTAGGTGGCACAGTGACTAGAGTACTAGGCCTGGAGTCAGGAAGACCTGAGTTCAAATCTGACCTCAGACACTACTAGCTGTGTGACCCTGAGCAACTCACTTAATTAACCCTGTTTGCCTCAGTTTCCCTACCTATAAAATGAGCTGGAGAAGGGAATGGCAAACCACTCCAGTATCTTTGTCAAGATAACCTCAAATGGGTTCATGAAGAGTTGGACAAGACATAAACCATAAATAAGGATCTTTGCGAGCCACTACTTTTTAAAATGTAAAATTATCAACATTTAATTTTATTTTTATTTACTGTATTAAATATTTCCCAGTTCCATTTTAATCTAGTTCAGGTCAGACAGAGAGATACTGTAGGCCTCATGTGACCTGTAGGCCACATGTCTGACACCTTTGTTCTAGATGGTCAAGATCTTCTGTAGATCCTAAGCTTGTTTTACATTGTGTTCCTTCCCGTCTTTGTGTCAGCTGTGAATTTGGTGAAAATGTCATTTGTGCTTTTAGCCAAGTCATTGATAGAAAATTTTATACAGCCCAGGAACAAATACAGATCCCTCTGGTTCTTCTCTGGCTAGAGACCTCCTGACAAGTTGCCATTGACCCACAACTATGAGTCCAGCCACTGAACCAGCTCTGAATCCATTTTTCCCACAATGAGGGTATGAAAGACTTCTTCAAATGTTTCACTAAAATCTCAGTAAATCATGTCAACTGCAATTGGTTGGTCTATTGGTTTAATAATGCTTTCCCAAGCATTTGGGAAAATTTCCTTTTCCCAAAAAAGAAAGTAAGGTTATCCCTATTGAATTTCATCTTAGAAAATTGGAGCCATCCCGAATCTTTGAACTTGCCACTTCCTCTTCTGGATATTCATGATCTTCTATTCATATCTTCTAATGGTCTGATCTAGAATTTTTCTCAGGCATTGCAATCAAGCTCAACATTTTCCTGTCTCTGGTCCCTTAGCACCTTTCCTCCATGAGCTTGAAAATATCCCTGGCAGGACCTTGGTGATCACATTTCCCAGTTCTTCCAGTATCCAAGGATGCTGTTCACTGGGGCTTGATGACTTAATTAGGTGCACTCCTTGCTTATCTATTGGCCATTTTTGTTGTATCATTTCCAGTGCATTTCCAGACATTCTCCTCAGCCAGAAAACAGAAGTGAAATAAGAAGTGGGCATCTCTACTTCCTCTCTGTTGGTTGTCATTATTCCAGCCACCCAAAACAGAGGTTGAATCTTTTTTTTTCTTTCTTTTTTTTTGGTTCTTTTCTTTTCCCCAATATGGCTAAAAAATCCTTTTTGTTGGCTTTCCCTGCCAACCTGCTCATTCTGAGCTTAGAACTCCTGACACGATTTTTATTGGACCATGTCAAGCTTTTATAGTAATCCTCTATTATTCTGTAAGTTAATTAACATTCAAGAAAGGCCTCAAAGAATACAGACTTAAAGGTCAGTCTTGGAATCAAGAAAACCTAGGTTTAAGACCTGCCTCTGACATACACTAGCTCTGTGACCTTGGACAGTTTTCTAAGACAAGTTTGTGATCTGCATCCTTAGAAAGAGTTTTCACCCTGGAAGTTCCCTACCCCAATGAAGTCATCGGTCCATACCAAAAAACGTATATGAAAAATTAAACCAACACAAATAAGTCCAGTGATCTGTTTGTCCAGTTCTATTTTTTAATATGAGACTCATTTTTGTTGTTGTTCAGTTATTTTTCAGTCATGTCTGACTCTTCATGACCCTATTTGGGGTTTTCTTGACAAAGATACTGGAGTAGTTTGCCATTTCCTTCTCCAGTTCATTTTACAGATGAGGAAACTGAGGCAAGCAGAGTTAAGTGATTTGCCCAAGGTCACACAGCTAATAAGTGTTTGAGGCTGGATTTTAACTCAGGTCTTCCTAACTCCAGGTCTGATATTCTATCCACCGCACCACATAACTGCCCCTCTTATTTTTAGACAGAAAGAAAAGGAAAAAGACCAGCTCTTATTTGAAACCTTCTGAAGGTTTTAACAGAGTGGAAAGAAATCTGTGAGTAGGAATATCAATGGGAAATGTTTGGAAAGACCGGAAATTCTGTGAAATGTAATTCTAGATTTTCATGCATAATGCAAGAAGGAGTAGAGGATCCTAGGCCAAGAATTTGGTTAGTGGGTTTTGCCAAACTCACGAGAAACATTTATTTGATTGCAGATTCTTTTGCATACTATCTATATTACTGCAGGCTCTGATGGAAAGGAGTCGGCACATGGACCAGACAAAACCAACACTTACTCATCAAGCTGTTAGTGGAGAGGGATGCACATGAAAATAACTGGTGAATCACATTTAGATCATTGAGAAACATCTCAGATCATTTCCATATATTTCCCCACACACACACACACATCACTGCAAGGCAAATTGCAAAACCTCCAATAGTGCAGTGAAAGTGAAGATTTTCCCCATAACCTCTATGTCCCAAAAGAGCACTCTCTCCCACTCTCTCTCACAACATCTCTTTTCTCTGATGGGAACTGTTGGGTTAGTCAGTAGAATCTTGCACACTGGAAACCTAGAATAACAAAACAACAGACCTGGACCGAGTCATACCCTTAAAGGCCATACAAGATGGAACCTGAACATGAAACCTAGAAACTGGGCTCTAGATGCTGAAATAAATGTGCTTTGATTTCCCCAGACAAGAATCCGATAAACCTAGATAAAGTCTTGGATATGCTTAAGGGTTCTAAATAACACTTAGAAATGTAGAGAAGGAGGGATTCGGTCTATTATTTCATCTATATAATGGACTCCCAATGTGAAAACTCATTCCACCAAAGCAAATCTACACCTACTCTGAAATTTGTAGTCTTATAAAATTACCTAGAGCAGCACTTCTTAAATTGTGGGTCGGGAGGGAAAAAGGTTTAAGAAGCCCTGGTCTAGAGCACTAAGAAGTTGTCAATAAATCAGTCAACATTTATTAAGTGCTTACTGTGTGTCAGGTGGGACAGCTAGGTGGCTCAGTGGATAAAGCACTAAGCCTGGAATCAGGGAGACCTGAATTCAAATCCAGCCTCAGATACTTACTATCTGTATGATCCTGGGGAAGTCACTTAATCCCTATTTGCCTAATCCTCTAGAGAAGGAAATGGCAAATTGTTCCAGTATCTTTGCTAAGAAAACCCCAAGGACAGTACTGATCTGAAATGGCCCACAGGTCATGAAGAGGTAGAGACAACTGAACGACAACAATGTGCCAGCCACCACGCTAAGTGTTGGTTAAGTGACTTGCCCAGGGTCACGCAGCCAGTGTATTTCAGAAGTAGGACTTGAACTCAGGCTTTCCTAACTCCAAGGCTGACCTAATACCTACTATAACATACTATTTCTCTCTGTCATAGCCTTCTGTACCAAATACACGTAGGCTGCTAGGTGGTTCAGTGGATAGAGCACTGGGCCCGGAGTCAGCAAGACCTGAATTCAAATTCAACCTCAGATACTTCCTAGCTGTGTGACCCTGGACAAGTCACTTAACCCCATTTGCCTCAGTTTCCTCATCTGTCAATTGAGCTGGAAAAGGAAATGGCAAACCATTCCAGTATCTTGGCCAAGAAAATTCCGAACGAGGTCATGAAGAGTTGGACATGACTGAAATGCCTGAACTGAACAAAAAAAATACACGTAGTCAAGAGAAATGAGTTTTCATGTTGGTCATGTTCAAAAATATATGTTTCATTCTGCATTCTATATCTATGACCTCCCTTCCAGAAGGTATTCTTGATGGTACCTCTTACCTCTTGAAAGAGAGATGATGGATGGATACAAGACACAGAACGAGACATACAATTGGGGCCATGGCCAACACAAGAACATATTTCACTTGACTAAACATATTAGTTACCAGGGTTTTCTTTTTCTTTTTTGGCGGGGGCTGGGGGGCAGTGCAGGGGGAGTAGATTGGAGAGAGAGAAAGAAAATGCTTATTAATTGAATATTTCGGTTGTTACTCAGGCATTTTTCAGTCAAGTCTGGCTCTTTATGATGTCATTTGAGGTTTTGCCATTTTCTTCTCTGGTTCATTTTATAGATGAGGAAACTGAGGCACATAAGGTTAAGTGACCTGTCCAGGATCACACAGCTAGTAAGAGTCCGGACCCAGATTTGAACTCTTGAAGATGAGTGTTCTTGACTCTAGGCCTAGTGCTCTATCCGCTGCTCCACCCAGTTGCCCAATTGATAATTATATTACATTTTTAAACTAATGATGCTAATAGGAGTAGCAGCTTATGCTCTATACTAAAAGTACTCCTTGTACCAAGTGCTTTATACATAGTAGCCAAGTTTAATAATAAAAACTCAAATTTGCATAGTACTTTAAGGTCTGCAAATATTTTCCTCCCCACAATCCTGTGAGGTTGCAATTATTATTTTTAATAATATCTTATTTTTCCCCAATTTTATGTAAAAACAATTTTTAACATTCTTTTTTTTTGAAATTTTGAGTTCCAAATTGTATCCCTCCTTCTTCCACCCCGAGACAGCACACAATATGATATAGGTTATGCATGTGTTGCAATTATTATTAATCACATTTTACTAATTAGGAAACTGAAGGTCAGAAAGGTTTGTGACTTTCCCAAAGTCATCCAGCTAGGAAGAGGAAGAGTCAAAATTCAAACCCAGTTCTTTCCTGACTCCAAACCTAGTGTTCTTCCCTCCACACCACAGTATGGAATAATCATGTTGAATGGATGAACTGATAAACAAATGAAAAGCTATTCATTCCTTTTAGCTCTTAAGCCTTCTCAGATGCAGGAAACCAGACTCTCTGAAATACATATGTTTTCAGACAGGGATTGGAAACCTCTGCAAACTAGAAGAGAATGATGAAAGTGAAATTGATCTTAAGAGATACCAGCTCCATCCCTCCCTCTGCAGCAATGGCAGAGCTGAGTGGAGGAGCTGAGCGTAATCTTGAGCTCTTTGAACTTAGTCATTGATAAAGGAATTTTTGCAATCTGCTGTTTTGACGATGAAATTCCCCTAAAGAGTACAATCATCAGTTCCATGGGTAGCTCAAGCAAAAGGGACAATGACCTCTCCAGGACGCAGAATGACTAAAATCTCCCTGTCCTCCTCTTTCTGCAGTCTCGATCTTCTCTGATACTCTGTACAGACAAGGGCAAGATGAGATGTAGGTCAGGCATTTGCTAGAGCCAGCTCAAATCTACTCATGAGAGCTAATGTTTATATTTTAAGTGTGAATATTTCATACCTCGGGAATCAATAAGTGCTGCAAAGCAGAGGCTGATTTATTGTTGTGTTGATTTCAAGACATAAGAAATCGTAGAGAAAACTGAATAATGGAGATTAAACTTAAGTGTGCCATGCATACTTTTTTTTTCAGAGAGCCAGTTGTTAAACATTTCTAACAGCACACTCCTTGCTCACCACCCTATAGTCCTCTGACAAAGAACCAGTCCCTTAGGATGGGAGAGATTTTTTCAAAGCAGGAGGAGCAAGTCCCAGAATGCCAGGCCACTGGGAAAAATTTCCCAAAAACTTGGGCCACCACTGCCTTCTTCCCTCATCCAAGATAGGAAGTACAGTTATCCCTTCCACATCACGGGGCAGCATGGTGCTGGAAAATCTATGTAAAATTTTTTAGCCCTCCCTTCATACTAGAGAAGTCTGAATTTTTTTCTTTATCTTTTATGGGGTGTTTATAGAACCTTATTGTAAAATTTGGGTTAAGTATTTGGTTATAGGCTATGTGTAGGTAAATGTTAAGTAAAAATGCTAGTTTTTGTGTGTCATCTGCTGGCTTTCACATTTTTTTCAAACTTTAACTTTTTACTTATTTTAACTTTAAAAAAGAAATTGTGTATGTTTATGGTATTAAAAGATAAAATATATAGATATTATACAATACTATATATATATATATTATGCATTTCTGAGTTTCCAAATTTTTTCTATGTTGTCTGCTAACCTTCTCATGTTGTCTGTGGCTTCTACAAAACTCCCCCAAAATTCCCATTTAATTTCTTGTGCCAACTGGTGACCTACCGAAACCGTGACGTGAAAGGGTTAACTGTACACTTGGTTATGCAGATGCCTGAACAAATATACGATTGCCTTCAGCAGAGCCTCTCCTTGCATTCTCTCTTTCTTGCATTTTCCTATAATACAAGGAGAAACACAAGTCCCACTGATCCTCCTATATTCCTTGTCCCAAACTGGACCCATACATATGGGAGGCTCTTCACTACACGCTATGGGAGCACCACCCACAATTTCAGTCATTCTTGAGTCACTTGGACCTTTCAAGTTGAACATGACCTTGGAGATCATCCAAATTCAACTCCTTTGTGTCATGGACAAGAAAACTAAAGCTCAGAGAAGCTAGGACCTAATCCAGGTCGCGTGGCCAGCGAGAAGGAGAAGTGGCAAAACTAGAAAGAATCCAGGCCTACTGCTTCCCACTCCGGGGTTTTCACCATTCTGTCATATATCCAACGCACTGTCATGTAGATGATTCAATTTTTAATGATTTACTGCATAGTTATTACTATGGGCAGAAGAGAGAGGAGGAAAAGAATAATAATAACCACTCAGATTTTAAGCAGTTTTTTTATATTATCTCATTTAATCTATTTCTAATAATTCTAATTGTCTCATTTAATCTAACCAACATGGTAGATCATATGAGTGTTATTATCCTCGATTGACAGAAAAGGAAACTGAGGCTCAGAGAGACAACTTAGATTCACATTCAATAAAGATTAATTAGGTGCCTAATACTAATAGCTCAGATTTGTATAACATTTTATGTACGTTATCTCGTTTGAGCCTCACAACACCCCTGTGTGGTAGGTGTTGCTGTCCCATTTTACAGATGAGGAAACTGAAACTCAAAGAGATGACTTAACTTCACATTCAGTACTAATAACTTAAATACGTATGACATTTTATGTATGTTATCTCGTTTGATCCTCACAATACCCCTGCGTGGTAGGTATTACTGTCCCATTTTACAGATGAAGAAACTGAGACTCAGAGAGATGATATCTTCAAATTCAATAAAGATCAGTTTGGTGACTGATACTAATAGGTCAGAGTTATGCAATATTTTACATATATTATCTCATTTGATCCTCACAACAGCCCTGTATGGTAGATATTATTATCCCATCTTAAAGATGAGGAAATTGAGACAGGGAGAGATTAGGTGGTAACTGGGTCTACACAGTACTATATAGCTAGAAATTATCCAAGGCAGGATTTGATCTCAAGCTCTCCTGACTTCAAGTCCAGAGCTCTGTCCGCTGTGCCACCTAGCTGCCTACTCTATGCAAGGCACTGGGCTAGACATTGAAACAATCATCTTTGCGCTCACAAACCACCTCACCCTCTACCCTATGTTCTACACAGATAAGTTACAAAGAAATTGATTTTAGAATGGAAAGAATACTGACTACAGAGCCAGTAGGGGAAAGAGTGAGGAGAAGAGTATGGGATGGCTTTAGGAAAGTGTTCATGTAAAGGACAGTACCTGAGCTGAGCCTTAAAGGGACCTAGACACTGTAAGGGATGGCTATAAGGAGGAAGCACATTATAAGGACACAAACAGAGACAGTAATAGCCAGTAAGCCAGTTTGACTAGAAAAAGGAGTTCATGAAGGGAAATGATGCGAAGGTTAGCACAAACACACACACAGCTAGTAAGTAATAGATAGACCCAATTACTGAACTCAGGTCTTCAGACTCCAAGTTTCCCAGGAGTTATTTTTCCCACTAGATCATTTAGTATCTCTTTGCCAGGCTATTAGAAAAGACAGTCCCTGTCCTTGACAACCTAATAATCTAGCTGGAGAGTTGGGAAACACACTTGAAAAAAGATATAAAGATACATACAAATCAATGTAATCATGAATTAATTTTTTAACCTGAATGTGTATGTTCAAAGACTCAATGAAGGAGTGGACCAAGGTTGGAGGGGACTAATTAGAGAGGCAGAGGAAGTGGTTTTAGGAGACTAAGAGATAAAAACCACGGTAGAAAAAATAATAATCGCTATCATTTATATGGCACCTTAAGGTTGGCAAAGTGCTTTACATATCTGATTTAATCCTCACAACAACCTTGTGAGTAGGTGCGATTAGTTTCCCCATTTTACAGATCAAGAAACTGAGGTTTGACTTGATTCAGGTGACTTGATTCAGGATCACACAGCTAGTAAGTATCTGGGGCAGGATTCATACTCAGGTCTTCCTGCCTTCAAGTCTAATGCTTTAGATTTGAGTTCTGCTCTCCACTCTGCCCTCCTTGTGTGACCTTAGGAAAGTAGCTTCACTTCTCTGAAATTCAGCCCTCTCTATACTTTAGTTTCCCCATCTGACAAAAATGGCCTTGAACTCAATTACCTCTAAGCTCCTCTCTTTTAAGAGTCCTCTTTCTCTGACTTCTCTGGTTGCCATCCAGCTTATGGCAACCAACCCATTGAAATATCACTCATGAAGAGGAACCATGGAGATAAAAATCAAAACCCTGCAGGGAATTATTACTCATGTGAATCTCCATTAGATCAGGACATGCTGACAAGCCCATTGTGGCATGTAATGTGTCAAGTACTCAAATCTGAGTCACTTACTTCAATCCTAATTCCTGGACTGAATTCCAAGTCACTGCACCAACCCTATAGCCCTGGGGAACTGACAGGTGACTGAAAGCTGACAGGAACTTAAGTCAAGTTTGAAGACAGCAACCTCTGCACTCTTGTTTGCCAAGCTACCTTTCACCTAGCATTCAAATTGCTCCTATAACCAAGTTTCCTCCCTGGAGCCTTGCTGGATTGATTAGCTATGAGTTATAATAGCTTCCTTGGCCTCTCCCTTCCTGGATTTGCAATATCCATGATTTTCTCCCAGTTCCTTTTTATAATGTTATTTGTTTTGTTTTTAACAAGTTTAATTTTACTATTTTTTCCAATTAACAAGCATTGATATTTTTCTCTCCCATCCTCCTCCCTGTTGAACAAAAAAAAAGTAAAACTCTCATAGTAAATATTAATAGTAGACCAATAGAGATGGTCAAGTAGGAAGAAGAAAGTACTGCCCCACTCTCTTCATAACTATTTCAACACCAAGTAATGACCTAGAAATCTAAGAAGAAAGCATAGTTGGTCATCTTTCTAGCCCAAGATCACAAATTTGATCCATAGGCAAGTGGCCAGGGCAGGAACTGTGGAACAAGGGGTGGGCTTAGATCTGGGACTCAGATCCAGTCTCTGGGCTCATAACAGAACCTCATTGCTACTACTCAGCCCTCAGGCTCATATCAAGACCACAGTGCTGAGTCTCTGACCCCAGAGCAGTATCTCAGACTCAAGCCTCAGGCTCAGAACAGGGGTAAGATGACAGTAGCTTCCTTCTTTCTCTCACTCCGTAGCAGGATCATGGACAAAGGCCCTGGGCTCAGACCAGGGCTAGGCAAGCCACACTGTCCCTCTAACTCAGCAGTGAAGGGTGGACTGGAGTGAGGAGAGACCAACAAAAGGCTATTACAATAGTCCATCTGTGAGGTAAAGAGAGGTGGTGGCACCAGGGTGGTAGCAGCGTCAAAGGAGAAAAGGGAGACAAAGTTAGAAAGCACAGGACTTGGCAACCAATTGGATATGGGGAGGGGCAAGGGAAGGAGAGAAGCCAAAGATGACACCTAGATTGCAAGACTGAGTAACTGGGAAGATTATGGTTCCCTCAACAGTAATAGGGAAGTTAGGAAGGGGGGAGGGGTTGAGTGGAAAGATAGTGAATTCAGTTTGGGACATTTTGACTTTAAGATGTTTACTGAGGCAAACAGAGTCTCCAAACCCTACGCCAGTGAACTTGATTTCAATTCTTGGGAAAATTCTAAAATGGATCAATTAAGGATAGTGTTGGTAAACGTCTAAGAAGGGGAGTAGTGAGTACAAAGAACCATTGTAGCTTCAACAAAAACAAAAATTGGTCATTTCTGTTGTAACTTCATTTCCTTTTTTGAAAGTATTTCTAAACTATTAGATGACAGAATGCTGTGAATACAGTTTACTTAGATTTTAGCAAAGTCATTCATAAAGTATTTTATACATGTGACAAAAATAAAGAAATATAGATAAGACAATAATATAATCCAATGGATTGAGAACTGGTTGGATGATTGGACTCAGAGTAATTATAAATGACTCAATGTCAATGTGGCAGGAAGTTTCTACCCAGTGGAGTGCCCTAGACAAGGAGCGCTTGGCCTGCTGCTATTTAACATTTTTATCAATAACTTTGATAAAGGCATATATGGTATATTCATCAAATTTGCAAAATGTCCCAAAGTTGGGAGACATAAGTATAGCAGTGGGTGACAGAATCCAAAAGGATCTTGATAGGCTAGAGCATTGGGATGAATCTAATAAAGTGAAATGTAATAGGAATAAATGTAAAGATTTGAACTTGGGTGCAAAAAGTTATTTTCAGAAGTATAAGGTAGAGGAAATGGGTAAATAGCATTTGGTCTACAAAAGACCCGGATATTTTAGAGAACTACAAACAATATCAGTAGTATGACATAGCAGCCAAGAAAAGCTAATGTAATCATGGGCTGAATTGAAAGGGACAGAGTTTCCAGGAATAGAGGCAATACTCTAGCCATGTCAGACCTCATCTGAAGTATTATGTTCAGTTCTGATCATCACAGTTTAAGAAAGATATTAATTAGCAGGAGAAGGTTGATAAGAGGGTAATCAGGAAGTGAAGCACCTTGAGTCTATAAAGTGAGGATTGGTAGAAGGAAGTGGGCATGTTTAGCTGGAAGATAAAACTCAAGAGAAACAAGATTCCCATCTTCAAGTATTTGAAAGGCTATTATGGTGAGGGGAGATTATTAGACTTGCTCTATTTTGCCCCAGTGGGCAGAACCAGGAGTAATGGGTGGAAGTGACAAGAAAAAGGCAAATTGGGGCTTGTTGTCAGGAAAAACCTTCTTAACAATTAAAGTTAACTTCCTAACCATCAGAATGGCATTCCTCAAGAAGAGGGGGTCTCCCCTCCTTGGAGGTTCAGGCTGGATGACCATTTCTTGTATGTGGTATAGTGGGGTCTCCTTTCGTATATGGGTTGTACTAGATGTTGCCAGAGTCCCTTCCAGATCTCCAGTCTGTGATTCTGACCATACTCAGTGGTTCTGTTTATCTCCATAGGATCTCACATCCCCTCTGTTCCTTAGGGGGCTACCATGGTCCTTTCCCTCCTCACCTCTCTCTTCCTCCTAGACTTCACCTGGAGTCCTTTACTGAGATGCTACCTCTTTCCTGTAACACCTGTGGATGCTTTCATCTTTTTTTTATCTTAGCTCTCAGAGCCTAAGCTTCAGCTTTTTTAGAAAGGGCCTTCACACATCCAGTCATTGGAATAGGAAAGAAAATCTTACCTACTTTTTCTTGGTAAGAAGAGGGCCTTGTCAGCTCCTCCAAACTTCCTCCTAATAGGAGGAGTTTCTGTCCTATGCCTCTGATTAATTAATGAATCCCCTTTAACTTTTCTCAATTCCTGATTCCAAACTTACACTCCCCTCAAATCATTTCAGGGACTGCCTTCTAACAAATTTCAAAGAGCTTTCCTAACTGCCTCATTCCTGCTCTCCTCTTCCCCACACACCCCCAACCTCCTTTTGATCTCCAAAGCAAATGAACTTGGGATGGCACAATGCCTAAGAAAAAGGACAAGGCCAACCTCATAGGCCATTCTTTCTTTCCTTAGGTATCTGTGGCGGATTACAAACCTCCAAGCTTTGATTCACCCTACAATTCAATGACCAGTCCTGGTTACTGAGGGCAGACAATCTAAGAAACACATTTCTTTTAATAGCGCTGATGGCCAACTGGACTAGAGTTGCCAAATACTGCATATGCTATGGTCAAGGATTCTGTATTGTTTGGTTTTAATTCTCAGGCATAAGCGAGAGATCTCCCTTTCGGGGGGTGGGAAGATGGGAGGATGGGAGGTAAGGTTTGTGGTTATTAGAAAATAACTATAGTATAAAGAAAAAATAGCACCAATAAAACTTTTTTTAAATACTAGCAAAGACATTGAACAAATTAAAATGACCTGTCTGCCCTAATATTATCCTAGAATACAAGCTCCTTGAGGGAAGCATTGGTGCTAATATGTTCTTTGTATAGTACCTGGTGCATCAGCATGCACACACAAATAGAAAATCATCCAAACTTTACTTTGAATTCTAGAATTACTTGTCATTTAACCTTGTAATTTTCTGCTGGCTTGTAACTCTAGGTCCTATATGTTAGGGAAAGTATTATGTGCTGTAGATCATCTACAGAAAATTCTAAATACTTACATTTCTCCCCAAAAATAACTTTTGGATAATGATGCTGGTGGTTTGACTTCAGGCCTCCTAACTTCACCCTTCCATTAGCTGCCCAGCTCATCATCATTTTCTTCTTACCTCTTTCCCCCTCCACTCAGAATTTCCTTTCCTTTCCTTCCACTGCTCCGGAAGGCTTCCTCTCTACATTCCCTTTTCTTTTCAACTGCAGCAACAACGGAATGAAAATGCAAATATCCAATCACTACAAGCATGCCTAAAATTAAAGTTGGATGTTGGTTTTTAAAGCATTCAGATCTCTGCAATCACTAGAACAGCTTTCTGAATCTGGCAAACCTCTGTTGGAATTTTATTTTAAGGATCTGTAAATTTTCATCCAGGGAAACAGTGACCTATAACAATAATGATTAAAATAGAAGCCTGGAATTGGAAGGAAACAGCAGTGAGCTCTGGGCAGCAAAAGGAGGAGGGACAAACCACCATAGAGCAAGAAAACTATTAAAGAGAGTCCTTTGGATAAAAACATCTTCCCCTGCCTGTTCCTTCCCAGAAAGAAAATGGAGATGCACGATGGCTCTTCTTGACCTAAGTGGGGAAAAAGAGGCAGCAAAGCTTAAAGAGGCACACTTCCCTAAATAGATATTTTCTGTTATAAGCACTTGGAGAAGCTCTGGCCTTGGAGTCAGGAGGACCTGAGTTCAAATGCGGCCTCAGACACATAACACTCACTAGCTATGTAACTCTGGGCAAGTCACTTAACCCCAACTGCCTCACCAAAAAAAAAAAAAAAAAAAAAAAAACACTTAGAGAGCAGACCCCTAGCATGACACCAGAACTGGCATGGAAGCAGCAAAATGTCAGAGTTGGAAGGAGCCTTAGATCATAATGTCACCAATTTAGAGCTAGAAAGAAATCAACTAATATTCACTAAGAAACACGTTGTTAAGTCAGGTTAATAGACACTACTGAGGGGCATGCATGATATTGATCATTAAAATGAGAAGTCCAGAAACACAAGAATAATCCACTAATTTTCCTATCATTCTAAGACCTTAGAGGACATTTAGTCTGAATTCTTTATTTTCTAGATGAGGAAACTACGTCTCAGAAACTTGCCTGAGGGGACATAGATAGTAAGTAGCAGAACCAGTACTGAAGCCCAGGCCCCCTAACTCCAAAGCCAAAGTCTTTCTACAACACTAATTCAGCCCTCCATCTCATGTGCATAGAAAAGAAAGCTTTGACCCCAAGAGGTGGAGCACATTCCCAATAGTGTGTGTGTTGTGATTGTCATCCATCATGTTAATGACAGAGAAGATTGTGTAAAGAATTGGTAGCCTTATTGGACATTACTCCCCTCACCACTTCCACTCTGCAATCCAGCCAAACTGACCTCTTCTCTGTTCCATAATCACAACACTCCACTGTACTGCCCATTCCCCATGTCTGAATGCTCTCTTTCCTTACCTCTGCCTCATTGCATCCATCTATTCTATTAAAATGCAGCTCAAAAATCATCTTCTGCATGAAGTATAACAGCCAGGAGATCAGTGTCACTGGATTAAAAAGAACATGATGCAGAGCAAGGTGAAAGAAGACTGGAGAGGTAGGAGGCAGCCAGATTATGAAGGGCTTTGAATGCCAAACAGAGGGTTTTATTTTTGATCCTAGAAGTAATGGAGAGCCACTGGAATTTACTGAGTGGGGCAGGGGGCAGGGGGAATGACATAGTTGGACCTGCACTTTAGGAAAATCAATTTGGCAGCTGAGTGGAGGATGGACTGGAGTGAAGACAGACTTGAGGCAGGGAGGCCCACCTACAGGCTATTTCAACAGTCCAGGCATGAGATGATGAAGGTCTGTCTGAGAATGGTGAAAGAGGAGAGAAGGGGGAGTATTTGAGAGATGCTACAAAGGTGAAATCCACACACCTTGGCAATAGATTGGATGTGAGGGGTAAGGGAGAGTGAAGAGTAGAGGATGATACATAGGCTGAAACCCTGGGAAGGCGATGTTGCCTCCTATAGTAATAAAGAAGGCAGGAGTGGAGGGAGGTTTGGGGGAGAAAGAATAAGTTCAATTTTGGACATGTTGAGCTTAAAATGTCTACTGGGCACCTAGTTCAAGATATCTGAAAGGAAGTACACGAGAAATTGGAGGTCAGCAGAGAGATTGGGGCAGGACAGATATATTTGAAAATCATCAGCATTGGTAATTAAATACATGGGAGCTGGTGTATATATATATATATATATATATATATATATATATATATGCATTCCACATATAATTTTATATGCATTTGTCTTCTTCATTAGACTATAAGTTCCATGCAAATGGATATAATTTCATTTTTTTAAACTTATATATCCAATACCTAGTACATTGATGATTGAATTACAGATGTTTTAAGTAAAATATTTCATGAAGTATTAATAAAACCCTCTGTTAAAGTCAGAGAACAATACTCATTATGGTGGAATCAAGGTGCCTTTGGGTTCTCAAAGGTTATACCAGGGAAGCACAAGCATTTTGCGAATCTTAAAGCATAATATAAATGTGAACTATTGTTATTTTTGTTATTATTATCATTACCAAAGTATCAAGTACTTTCTTTTTTTTTAATTTTTTATTATGTTTTATTTCTTCATTTTTATGGTAATTTTGATTTATTTTTTTGTTTTCAACATTTACTTCCACAAGATTTTGAGTTCCAAATTTTCACCCCATCTTGCCCCTCCCCCCACCCCAAGATGGCATGCATTCTAAATACCCCTTCCCCTAGTCTGCTTTCCCTTCTATCTCTCCCCCCCTTCTCTTATCTCCTTCCCCTTCAATTTTCCTATAGGGCAGGATGTATTTCTGTACCCCATTTCCTGTATTTCTTATTTCCCAATTGCATGTGAAAATGTTTTTTTAAAACATGTGTTTTTGAAACTTTGGGTTCCAAATTTTCTCCCTTCCTCCCTCCCCACCCACCCTCATTGATAAGGCAAGCAACTAAATATAGGTTATAAATGTGCAGTTATGCAAAACACTTCCATAGTAGACATGCTGTGAAAAACTAACTCTACTTCCCTTAATCCTATCCCACCCACCCATTTATTCTATTCTTTCTTTTGACCCTGACCCTCCTCAGAAGTATTTGCTTCTGATTACTCCCTTTCCCAATCTGCCCTCCTCTCTATCATTCCCCTACTCTCTTGTCCCCTTTCCCCGCTATTTTCCTGTAAGGTAAGACAGATTTCCACACCCAATTGAGTGTGTATGTTATTCCCTCCTTAAGTCAAATCCTATGAGAATAAGATTCACTCATTCCCTCTCACCTTCCCCCATTTCCCCTCCACTATAAGAGCCTTTTCTTTTCTGGTTTTTTTTTTTGTGGGATAATTTATCCCATTCTACCTCTCCCTTTTTCCTTCTTCTAGTATATTCCTCTCTTACCCCTTAATTTTACTCTCCAAATATGACCCCTTCATTTTCAACCCACCCTGTACCCTCTATCTATCTATATCTATATATACATACATATAATTTTTTTCCCCTCCAACTACCCTAATACTGACAAAGGTCTCATGAGTTACAAATATCATCTTTCCATGCAGGAATGTAAACAGTTCAACCTTAATAAGTCTCTTATGATTTTCTCTTTCCTGTTTACCTCTTCATGTTCCACTCGAGTCTTATATTTGAAAATCAAATTTTCTATTCAACTCTGGTCTTTTCATCAAGAATGCTTGAAAGTCCTCTATTTCACTGAATGACCATTTTTTCCCCTGAAGGATTATACTCAGTTTTGCTGGGTAGGTGATTCTTGGTTGTAATCCTATCTCCTTTACTCTCCAGAATATTATATTCCATGCCCTGTGGTCCCTTAATGAAGAAGCAGCTAAATCTTGTATTATCCTGATTGTGTTTCCACAATACTTGAATTGTTTCTTTCTGGCTGCTTGTAATATTTTCTCCTTGACCTGGGAACTCTGGAATTTGGGTACAATATTCCTAGGAGTTTTCCTTTGGGGATCTCTTTCAGGAGGAGATCAGTGAATTCTTTCAATTTCTATTTTGCCCTCTGGTTCCAAAATATCAGGGCAGTTTCCCTTGATAATTTCTTGGAAGATGATGTCTAGGCTCTTTTTTTGATCATGGCTTTCAGATACTCCAATAATTTTTAAATTCTCTCTCCTGGATCTATTTTCCAGGTCAGTTGTTTTTCCAATGAGATATTTCACATTGTTTTCTAATTTTTCATTCTTTTGGATTTGTTTTACAGTGTCTTGACTTCTCATAAAGTCACTAGCTTCCAATTACTCTATTCTAATTTTTAAGGAAGTATTTTCTTCAGTAATCTTTTGGACTTCCTTTTCCATTTGGCCAATTTTGCTTTTTAGGACATTCTTCTCCTCATTGGCTTTTTGGACTTCTTTTGCCATTTGGGTTAGGCTATTTTTTAAGGTGTTATTTTCTTCAGTATTTTTTTGGGTCTCCCTTAGCAAGCTGTTGACTTGTTTTTCGTGATTTTCTTGCATCACTCTCAGTTTTTCCTCTATTTCTCTTACTTGCTTCTCAAAATCCCTTTTGAGCTCTTCCAAGGCCTGGGACTGATTCATATTTTTCTGGGAGGCTTTGGATGTAGGAGCTTTGGCTTTGTTGTCTTCTTCTGGTTGTATGTTTTGATCTGCTTTGTCACCAAAGCAAGATAATATAATCTGACTCTTTTTGCGCTGCTTACTCATGATCCCGGTCAATTACTTGAGTTTTAAACTCTTTGTTAAGGTAAAAGTCTGCTTCCAATGTGAAGAGTGTACTGTCCCAAGCTTCGGGGGTTTGTATGGCTGTTTTCAGAGGTACTTCTAGGGACCTGTAAATTTTCAGTTCTTCCAAGGTGGTATGATAAGGGGCAAGGTGTTTTCTCTCCACCACCACAACAAGCTTCATTGCACCAGCATTCCTCCTTGCCCCAGGACCGCCCCTCAGAACTGAGACCCAGATCCAAGCACCAGTAAAGCAAGAGGTTCCTGCCTCAGCACTGGCAAAGAGATCCCTGCAATCCCCCTCTGATCAGCCACTGGATTCCCCCTCAGTCTGTGGGCCAAAAGCTCAGGAAAAAGCCACGGCCCCGGGCCATGCTTGAGACTTGTGGCTGAGATCTGGCTCCTCTCTCACTGCAGTCACAGACTTTTCCCACTGACCTTCTAAGTTGTTTTTGGCATTCAGGGGTTGAGAAGTCTGGAAACCACCACAGTTGCCTGTGATTCAGTCTTCTTAGACCTGCTCCGGGCTCTGTGCAGCCTGCACGCCCACACCAAACTGCGCTCCTCTCCCCACCCGGCACGATATACCTTTCCGATCAACCAACCAGGCTGTCTTTGGCTGGAAATTTGTTTCACTCTATCTTTTTGTGGATTCTGCTGCTTTAGAATTTGTTTAGAGCTATTTTTATAGGTATTTGGAGGGCTTTGGGGGAGAGCTCAAGACAGTCATTGCTTTCCCTCCACCATCTTGGCCAATATCAAGTACTTTCAAGTATAGTGATAGACCACATGTCTACCACATGAGGATCAGCCAGTTACATGGGAAGCGGCTCATGATCAGAGGATTGCCCACTAAACAATAAATTATTCTGGTCATAGCCACTCGTAGAACCATCTACTAAGAGGTTGCAGTTTACGTCTGGTGAAAGGGCTACCCATATGGATAAACATAGAGGTGTTTTAATTATTTAAAAAATTGTCTTATTTCTACTTATTAACAGTCATGTGTGATATCATTACCAATCATACATTGTCCTATAAGGATAAGTTGTTTGACCCGAACCAGCCTGAATCTACCTGAAAGCCATTTCCTTTGATGGTAGTAGAAGGCAAGAGAGAACTGCAAGTGAAAAAATCTTGTTCTTGATGATTTAACAATTTTTACAGGTGATCCATATTGTAGAACACCTTCTGCAGAGGTACCACACTGATGTGGACAGGGCTAAGCCAACATCAACTACAACTGAACCTGGACAAAGATAAGGAGGATTGAAGTCTTCTCCACAAGATCCAGGCCAGCCCCTAACAACACATGACTTCATCCTGTCTCTCTCTGCTGCATCCCCTCCAGTGAATGCTGCAGCCGAAGGGCTCGCCACACCCAGCAACAGAAATCTCCCTGACAAGTGTTTCTTATAGGATCACAATCAGTTTACAGGACATTCCAGAGAGCTAAGAATGCCTCCCCATGAACACCATGTCTGAAAGGTCAAAGTCTCCCTTTCAAACACAAAGCATATTACTGTAATCACTGTTGTCTTCTACAAATGCAAAGTAATCTATAATTATTTCATTAGTAGCTTGTCATCCATGGCCCAATCCATGTTTGTGGCGTTGTCCGGGAAGTAGAGATGATTGGAAGAAACCTTCTGGCAACATAATAGTACTGGTCCATTCCCCACCACCAGACAATGGTGATGATGATGATGATGATGGTGATGATAATTTTATTATAATATTTGTCATTTACATAGAACTTTAAGGTTTGCAAAGCAAGTTACATATGTTATCTCATTTGATCCTCATAACAACACTGGGTAGTAGGTATTATTCACATTTTATAGATGAGGAAACTGAGGCAGACATCAATTAAGTTACTTCCCCAGGCTCACACAGCTAGTAAAGATCTGAGCCCAGATTTGAACTCAGTTCTTTCTGAATCCAAGTCCAACATGATCCACTATGCCACCTATCTGCCAAATGAAGAGACCTTAAGATCCCCCACGAAATTCGAACTTACATTAAAATTGATCTTGTGAATAATTTGTGAATATGTGAATAATATGATATGTAGTACAAGGATAAACATGCAGTCAGGAGACCCAGGTAAAAATCTTTCCTTCGCCAGATGCCTACAAGCTGGGTAATAAGCATTTTGTGAAAGGGAAGCTAAGTTAGCCAAAATTAAGCTAATTGTTACTATCCCAGCCTGGAGTAGGACTACTTCCCACCTGCAGCAATCAGGGAAAGAGTTTTTTTGTCTTGAAACCCAAAAGAACATTGTGTCCTTGGACTGTCAATATGAGAGAGAGAGAGAGAGAGAGAGAGAGAGATTAGATATAATTCTAGCCCAATGCTCCTCTTGAAGATAGGAGAGCAAAAGAAAGATTGCCAAGTCATAAGCATCCTTCTACTCTCCACAAATTCAGAAATCACAGTTTTCCTTGGAAACGTGGAATAGGGCATTCCAGATCTATCTATATCCAGGCTATACACGCTGAGTTTCCATGGCTCACTTCAAACTCTTAGAGATGCATAAGAGAAGTGCAAACAAAATACTTAATGAGGTTCCATCAGGTTATTCCTGACTGGAGGAATCAGGAGCAGCTTCCTACAAGAGGCAGAATTGGGGATGGGCTTTAAAGAATAGACAGAAATTCAACAGCCAGGGAAGAAGGCAGAGAGAGCCTTCCAAGCATAAGGAACAACACAATCAAAGGACAAAGACAGAAAAGTACAGGGTGTACATGAAGGATGGCAAGTGACTAGTGGGCGTGGTTGACAGGTACATCAAATAGAAGGAAGGAAAGGGAATAGTCTGAGAAAATGCTGGCAAGGTAGAGTGGTACTAAAATGAATAGGGCCTTGAATATCAAGCAAATATTCTATTTCATGCTGTAATATTTATGCCTCTGTATTATCTATGCTACTAGAGCGTAAGATTCATGAGGGCAGAGATAATGTCTTGTTTACCTTTGTATCTCCCACCATGCCCAGTATAGAGGACTTTGCAAACAGTGGGTACTCAGTAAATATTGATTGATTGAATAAATAAGCAAATTAATGAGAAAATAATGGTTTTGTAGATTCGTGCCAGAGGAATAAAGCCTCCCAATGACAAGGCAGCCAGATCTTAATTTTCTTATTATTTTAGTATATAATGGCCTGTCAACATTTTGGATTATGGCCCTGAAACTTTCTTTTCCCACTTAAACCATCAGTCCCCAGCGTGCTCCCAACTCAACTTTCTTGAGTCAATAGGTGAATTGGAGGAATTTGGAGTGCCAAACTCATTTTGATAGTAGCCTAATCAACAACAGCAATAAAAATAATATCTGATTTTTACATAGCATTTTAAGATTTGAAAAGCACTTTACAAACACTCATTTGACTTTCACAAATAAACTGAAGTAATGAAGTTATAAGATGAGGCAGTCTAGTATAACGGGTGGAGAGCTTGCCTGGAAGTCAGAAAGACTTGGGTACAAATCCCACCTTGGATACATATTCTTGGTATCACCCTGGGGAAGTCATTTAATTTCTCAGCAACCCAGGCAATTCAGAGTTGAACAGTGATCTTCATTGATATATATATTCTCTCTCTCTCTCTCTCTCTCTCTCTCTCTCTCTCTCTCTCTCTCTCTCTCTCTCTCTCTCCTCTGATTAGAGGGCTGGAGGGTGAAGCATTAAACTCTTCTCAAAACCTTTCATTATAGAGGGCTCACAACCATCCAGGTAACTCCACTTTTCCATCAGCACCTCTGCTTGGCATACACTCCACAGGAGTGCCTGACTGACTGACCCTGACTGGGGTAATCCCTGGCACTCTGTATCACCTCTTTTTCAACTTCCTTTTGTGAGTTGTCTTTGCCCATTAAATTGCAGGCTCCTTAAGGATAGGAACTGTCTCTTCCTCTTATTTATATCACCAGTGCTTAGCACAATGTGTGGCACACAGCAAATGCTTAATAAATCTAGAAAATTTAAGTATAGGGGTTTCCTTTATCTGAGAAACTGTCTATACATTTTTTCTCAGTTTTCTGCTTTCCTTCTGATCTTGGTTACATTTGTTTTATTTGTACAAAAACTTTTTTTAATTTAATGTCATTGAAATTATCCATTTTACACCTAACTTTGCTCTCTATCTCTTGTTATTCACAAATTATTCCCCTATCCATAAGACTAAGTAATATGTTCCATGTTCTTATTTTCTTGTAATATCTCTCTTTGTATCTAGGTCATGTACCCATTTTAACCTTATCTTGGTAAATGATGTAAGATATTGGATTCCTCACTGGGAGCTCCCTATATTGATGAAATCTCAGGTTTGGCAAAAATGTATCATTATTATTATTATTATCCCCATTTTACAGATGAAGAAACTGAAGGTCAGAGAAGTTAAAGGACTTGCCCCGGGGTCAGGAGCTTATAAATTATCTGAGGTTTGGTTGAGGAACAGCTAAACAAATTGTGGTACAGGAATGTAACAAAATAACTCTGTTCTATAAGAAACAATGACTGTGATGGGTACAGAGAAGCATGGGAGGATATTTATAAATTGATGCAAAGTAAAGTAAACAGAGCTAAGAAAACAATGAATAATTTTTACAGCAATGCAAGAGGAAAGAACAGAAAACACAAAACAATAAAAAATCAATGTTGCAAAATTACAAAGAACAAACCTGACCCCTCAAAAGAGATATGAGAAGACACCCCATACACATACGTTCCTACAGAAGTGGAAGGTCCATGGATGTAGTTTGTTACATAGAATGTCAGATTATTTGGGTTTGGAGTTGTTTTTTGTTTGTTTTTTGCAGGGAGGGGGTGGATTATTTAATGTTTTAGTTGATTCTGCTGAATTTTTCTCTTTGATAGGGGGAAGACAGAGCTGCAGGGGAGAATCTAGGCAGTACAAATTCAACAGAAATAAGTGATCTGAGGTAGGATTGGAATCCAGATCTTCCAATCCAGACCTCTATCAATTATAGCACATAACCTGTTGGAGCAGTGTACACAGCAGACAATTGGTGTTAATAATAAAAGTAATAACAATATATTTAAGTGATTCTCAATCTCATGGGTGTGTGTTCATGCACATACATAAGTTTGTATGTATGTATGTGCAACCCTCAATATCTTGGTAGACTGTTTGCATGAGTTCTTACTGACAAAACAATTCAATCCTTATGACCTTGAGGCCCTGGGTGAGCCTCCCCAAAGGTAACTCCAGTCCTTAGGCCATCATGAAGACCTTCCTGGATGGTTGGACCTTCCAAAGCTTGTCCTTCACTGGTATAACCTTCTAGAATATCAAGTGCCCCGAATGCCATGATGTGGCATCTGGAAAAGACTCACAGGAATAACAACAATAAATTCCAAAGCCCCAAAGAACTCATTTGTAGTCACCTACTGGTTTCTGTGGTCTGTTACCCTGCTTCCCTGCCAAGTGATTTTCTTTAACACCAATCTAAGCATGTCTCTCCTCAACCTGGACCAACATATCTTTCCAGCCTCCTTGTATATTATTCTCCTTCCCACACTGATCTTCTCTGACCAAACTGACCCTCTCTCTGTCACACAAGGTATTCCATCTTTGGTCCAAACTAATCTGTGTAACTTGCCTGACTACTGCTTTACTGCTGGCTTCCATAAGTATGTTTGCTTGACTTGTATAATAAGCATTTGATATGGGGCAACTAGGTGGTGCAGTGGATAGAGCCCTGGAGTCAGGAGGACCTAAGTTCATATCCGGTCTCAGACCAGACACTTGATACTTACTAGCTGTGTGTGACTCTGGTCAAGTCACTTAATCCCAGTCGCCTCGCCAAAAAAAAAAAAATATCATTTGATAGGAGGGGACCTTCTCCATGCCTTTGTACAGGGTGCCTGGAATGCACTCCCTCTTCATTTGTACCTCTAAGAACCACTCTTCCTAAACAAAGCCTTACCTAATTCTCCTAATTGCTAAGCGTTTTATCTCCCTAATAACTACTTTACTTTGAATCACTTCATAAATATCTTCCCATGCTTCTCTGTAAATCATATATATCATCCCTAACTATATATCATCAACTATTTCATCATTGGCAATTAGGTGATTTGGTGGGTAGAGGACTAATGCTTAGAGCTAGGAAGAACTGAGTTCAAATCCTGCCTCAAACACTTAATAGGTGTGTGACCCTGAGCAAATCTCTTAACCTTTCTCTACCTCAGTTTCCTCCTCTGTAAAAATGAGGACAACATGATCTATTCCATAGGTTTTTATAAGCATCAAATGAGATAGCATATGTGAGGCACTTTGCAAACTTCAAAGCACAATATTAATGCTGGTTACTATTACCTTGTATTTATTTCAAATGTATTTTATGTATGCATATGACATATGCATATACATGTTTTAGGAGGTAGACAGGTGGTGCCATATAGTGCACAGAGTTCTGGGCCTGGAGTCAGGAAGACCTGAGTTCACATCCTGCCTCAGACACCTACTAGCTATGTAACCTTGGGCAAGTCACTTAATCTCTGTTTGCCTTAATCCACTGGAGAAGGAAAAGGCAAGCCCCTCCAGTATCTCTGCCAAGAAAACCCCATAATGGGCTCACAAAGAGTTGGACATGACTAACAGCAACATATATATGGTTTATTCTCCAACATAACATAAAGTCCTTGAGAGGAAGGACTGTTTCATTTTCTTTGCATCCCCAGCATCTGACAATGTCTCAAACATAGTAGATCTTCTTCATTGGTTGATTGATTGATTGCCTCAATTCATGAAGCTGAGTGTATTTTGAGCAGAACTATAATGAATTTTTCCATCTGAGAAAAAAAAATCATTCAGTCAAAAGGAGTGGGAAGAGATGGTGGGGAGGGCTTTGTCTATGGTGAAAGAGAAAACAGTATAGTCACAGGCACAGTCACTCAGGGAGAAGGGGCAGTCTGGCCCTCATGCCTCAAAAGATTGGGGGAGGGGAAAAAATTGAGATGGGCCCAGGAAAAGACCACCACAACAAGGAGAGCCCTGGGGTAACAGTTGCCAAGGCTAGCAGATGGCCAGAAGGTGAATGAAGAGGAGAACTCCCCCCTCTCCCCAGACAGAAAGTGTCTCCCTCTAGATTTTGGTCCCCTGAGGCAAAGCTGCATTCATTCCAGGTTAATCATGGCTCCCAGACCTATTAACTATGACTATTCCACAACTCTGCCCCTCCCCACAAAACACTGATGTCTCAAAAAGACATTTCATCCACTCAAGGTGAATTTTTCACGAAATTACATGAAAATACCTGCCCTGAGCAACCCTAGGTCCCAAAATGCCGAAGAAAAAGCCAGGGAGCTTCTTTCCCCCCCCCCCCCCCCGCACAAAAAGTAAGGCCCTAGGAGGAAAAGGATGTCAGTATGTCATAGCCTGCTTGAGGTCTCCTCCCTGGGCCCCAGGCAAGCAGGGAAACCCTCAGTTTACCACCTGGTACAAAAGCTGCAAACAAGACCTGCCTGGAAGAAGAGGGTGCTCTGAGGCCAAAGACATACTCCCCACTTCCACTCCTCTCCCAGCCCTGGGGTCATCCGGCACCCACATCTCAGCTTTGCCTGGACAAGACCCAAGAGTTTTCATCAAAGGCTTGGAACGCAAATAAACCTTCCCTAAGCAAAGACTAATATCATCCCAAAATAGCTGGCACTCCTTGGACAACAGGGACCTGTGAGTTTCATCACAAAATATTCATCAGTCCCTAGCAGAATGTGGAATGGGTAGGGCTACAGAGAGTGTCGTCCTCTGGAAGAGAGAGAAAACACAGCTAGGAAAGGGGCAGCCAGCCCCCCAAATTGTGGCCTCTTCGTCCTCCAAATGGCTCCAGTTTTGGCTGTGTCAGATGTGAATCTAATTGTTCCAACAAGATTACACAAGTCTGGAATTTGGGGGTAGTGAGAAGGAAGAGATAAAAACTGAAGCAAGGGAATTTTCTTTCCCCAAAGACTTTGATTTAATTCAACACAGAAGAAATGCTTTAGTTCCTAGGAGTTCTAAAAAGCTTCTGGGCTAAAAGCATCCCGGGCAAATCTGTTTGACTAGTGTGACCTAGGAATTAGACAGCAGTAACAAACCCAGAGGCTCTACCTTTACTTTCTTCTTATAAAATGAAACTAAAAATCCTCCCAGACTTATATTATTGCTCCCCTAGGTTAGGAACACCAGTGTGGTGTAGAAGAAAGAATGCTAGATACAGAGTCAGAGAAGTATATCATTTACTACATGTTCCTTGAGGGCAGGGATTGTTTTTTGCCTCTTTTTGTATCCTCAGCACTTAGCACAGTGCCTGGAACATAGTAGGCCCTTAATAAATGTTTATTGACCAAACGACTGCGTGACTTTGGACAAGTCCCTTGATCTCTCTAGACCCCAGATCCTCTTTGGTAAAAACAGATTAGATGACAACCAAGATCCCCTCCAACTCTAAATCTATGCTGTATGATCCCTACCCTAATAAATTCAAATTGACAGCCAGAGCACAGAGGACTTCATAATAAGACTTGCGTAGGACCAAGAACACAGTATTATTCTGTGCTTCAATTTCCCCTTCTGCAACCAAAGAGACAGGGTAAAATAGCGAGGAAAGGGGGCAGCTAGGTGGCACAGTTGTTAGAGCATTGGCCTTGAAGTCAGGAGGACCTGAGTTCAAATTTGACCTCAGACCAAACACTTGACACTTACTAGCTGTGTGACCATGGGCAAGTCACTTAACCCTAATTGCCTAAAAAAAAAAAAAAAAAGAATAGGGAGGAAAGCACTGTATTTGAAGTCTGAAGAACTGGGTTCTAGATCTATCTCTGGTGCTAATTTGCATTGTAACCTTTGACCTTAGTTTCTTCATCTATAAAATGAAGGGTTTGGACCAGGTAACATAGGGTGCCCCTTCCAGATCTAAATCTATGAACCAATTTAAGCATATGATCCTTTTTAGTTTCCCATTCTTTGAATCTATAAGGGACACAATTTCAGCCCTGTGCCTGGGGAAAGGAATAGAATATTCCCAGAGGACCAGGTCAGAGTTGAGAAAGGCAGAAGTCTAGGCCTGAGAAAGACACCAAACCTCTGAAAATTTTAGAATAACTAGAGGGAGGACAAGGGTTGTAGTGATGGTGACACATACACGTGCACATACAGCTCCTCGTTTGACTGGCCTGATGGCAGGTGTCTGAATGCAGGATTGTCTCCCAGTGACATTTTAAGAATCTAAATGCCTTGTAGCTCAGCTATAGCTTCTTAGAGAACTTTCCAGGAAAGCCTCACGGCACCAACCTTGGGGGAGACTCCACACCCACAATCCCCTTCTTCAAAATGCCATGCTATGGAAGAAACTTGCCTAGACTACAGATACTGAATGAAAACTCTGTCAATGTATGCAGGAATTGTTCAGTTTTCATATAATCATAGTCGTTATCCAGTCCAAATTTACCCGCCCACCCACCCCCAATGCAGGAAGCCTTTCTGCAATACCCTAAAAGATGATTTACCCAGACTGTTTGAAAACCTCCAAAGTTGGGGAGGTCATTACTTTAGGGGCAGCATATTGCATTTCCAGGAAGCTCAAATTGTAAAAAACAACAACAACAACAAAACATTTTTTTCCACAATATTGAGTCAAAGTTGATCTCCCTGTAATATCCACCATACTGTTTTTACTTCCTTTTGGAGCAGCCTCTCACCATCTTGATTACTTTCCTCTGGTTATGTGCCACTCTGTCAATATCTTTCTTAAACTGTGGTAGATGGAAAGAAGGAAGGAGGGAAGGAAGGAAGGAAGGAAGGAAGGAAGGAAGGAAGGAAGGAAGGA
>NW_020954560.1:6202979-6257046 GCF_900497805.2 Vombatus ursinus
GGAAGGAAGGAAGGAAGGAAGGAAGGAAGGAAGGAAGGAAGGAAGGAAGGAAGGAAGGAAGGAAGGAAGGAAGGAAGGAAGGAAGGAAGGAAGGGAGGGAGGGAGGGAGGGAGGAAAGAAGGTGAGGCTCTGTCCCAATCCATTTCTTTTACAGGTCAGGAAATAATCCCAAAGGGAAGGGCCTTGACTCACATAACACAGGTAGTAAATAGAAGTCAGGACTCAATTGTAGGTTCTCTGACCCCAAATTCAGTGCTCTTTGGTGGAGTTGGTGGCATATAATTTGGATGAAGAAATACTGATATTTCCAAAGGGGTGAAGGGGAGGAAGACTAGAATCATATTTCCTATAACAGGAAGTCTTAAAATTCCCACATTCTTCACTCCTTTGTTTTAAATCATTGGAGGCCCTAGTTAAAATGCAAATATTATGGGAAGGGGTGACACCTTAAGTCATTATCAACCATTAACACTAGCTCTCATTAGTTTCTCTGATTAAAGCCTGTCACCTAGACAGACTCTGAGGGAATGGTATTTATAACGAATAACTTCTGATGAGATAAATAAAGTCAGAAAAGGGCCAATATAACCAGAGGAGAAGATAAGGATATAGTGCCTCAGTCAAGAATCCTACATACCAGAATCATAAGCACAAGGCACCAAAGTGAAGACAAAATAAAATGTGGGTGGAAGAGATAAAAACTTAGCTTACTTCAAAATTCTGCCTCAGGTTGTCCCAGAATAAGGACCAGGGCACATATTTATTCTGTGAAACTTCCAGCAAACAGGGGTATTCCAGCTTTGTTCTGCAACAGCAGGGGTATATTAAACAATCAGGACCTCAATGCTGTCAAACAAATTAGTGTCTTGTATAAGGGAATAGTATACAGCAAAAGCACCCTCTAGCGGGGAGAACAACTCACCTACTTCAAGTAAATTAACAGAGACTGCTCTCCATTAACCACTGGTAAATTATCTGTGGATTAAGTACAGAGAACCATATATACTCAAATCAGTCTCTTCTCTCCATCAACCAAGACACTCCTCAGCTGCTTTCCCCAACTGCCCCATGTAAAGACATAGTTGAGGAATAGCAAAACCCTGCCATTAGCCCAAGGCAAACATAACTAGAAAGAAAACTCTGAGCAAGAAACCTGCTATGCTAGTGAAATCAAATGCAAACAATAGAAATAATAGTTACCCTAATGATAGCTGGTTATAGAGATTTGGGTTTATAAAGTGTCTTACATCCAATGGATGGGAATGGGTGAATTTAATTCAGATGATCACTATATACACTACTGTGAGTAAAAACCCCTCAGGAGAAATGGAGAAGTCCTCATAGTCAATAAAAAGGTGAGAAAAATAGTACTGGGGTATAGTCTCAAAAATGACAGAATTATATCTATTTGAGTCCAAGGCAAATCATTCACTATCACAGTAATACAAGTCTATGCTCCAACCACTGATACCAAAGGGGCCAAAATTGATAAGTCCTATAAAGACCTACAATGTTTTCTGGAAATAACACCAAAAAGATGTCTTATTCATCATAAGGGATTAGAATGCTAAAATAGGAAATCAAAAGATAACTGGAGTAACAAGCAAGTTTGGCATTGGAGTACAAAATGAAACAAGGCGGAAACTAATAGAGTTTCGTCAAGATTAACTCACTTGTCATAGCAAACACTCTTTTTCGACAACCCAAAGGTGACTCTAGAGATGGACATCACCAGATGGTCAATATCGAAATCAGATTGATTACATACTTTGCAGCCAAGTGGAGAAGCTCTATACAGTCAGTTGAAAGAAGACTTGGGGCTCCAACCACGAGCTTTTTATTGCAAAATTTTATTGAAATTGAAGAAAGTAGGGGAAACCATCAGATCTTATAGGTAAAACCTAAATAACTTCCCTTATGAATATGAAGTGGAACAGATGAGTAGATTTAAGGGATTAGATCTAGTAGATAGAGTGCCTGGAGAACTGTGGACAAAACTATGCAACATTGTACAGGAGGCATCAACAAAAAACATTCCAAAGAAAAAGAAGAGCAAGAAAATAAAAATGGCTTCACAAATACCTGAAGAAAGAAGGAAAGTAAAAGGTAAAGGAAAACTAAAAAGATACACCCAACTGAATGTAGAATTCTAGAGATTAGCAAGGAGAGATAAGGTATTCTTAAATGAGTAATGCAAAGAAATAGAAGAAAACAATAGAATGGGAAAGATGAGATTTTCTTCAAGAAAATTAGAGATATCAAGGGAATGTTTCATACAAAAAATGGTAGAGACTTAATACAAGTAGAAAAGATTTAGAAGAGGTGTCAAGGATCTAAATATCACCAATAACCATGACAGTGTGGTTACTGATCTAAAGTCAGACATCCTGAAGAATGAAGTCAAATGGGCCTTAGGAAGCATTGCTAACAAACAATAAGGCTAGAGGAGGTGACAGAATCCCAGCTGAGCTATGGAAAACCCTAAAAGATGATGCTATTAAAGTGCTGCATCCAATAGGCCAGCAAATTTGGAAAACACAACAGTGGCCACTGGATTGGAAAAAAGCAGTTTACATCTCAATCCCAAAGAAGGGCCAAGCCAAGGAACATTCAAATCACTGAACAATTGCACTCATTTCACATGCCAACAAGGTTACGCTTAAGATTTTGCAAGCTAGGCTTCAACAATATGTGGAATCAGAATTACCAGAATAATGTATTGATTTTTTTTTTGTTTTTTGTTTTTAGGCAATTAGGGTTAAGTGACCCGCCCAGGGTCACACAGCTAGTAAGTGACAAGTGTTTGGTCTGAGGCCGGATTTGAACTCAGGTCCTCCTGACTTCAGGGCCCATACTCTATCCACTGCACCACCTAGCTGCCCCCTATAACATGTTGATTTTTGAAGAGGCAGAGGAGCTAGAGACCAAATTGCCAAAATTCCCTGGATTATGGAGAAAGCTAGCGAATTCTAGAAAAATGTCTACTTCTGCTTCATTGACCACACTGAAGCCTTTGCTTGTTTTGGGTTTTGATGGCTCAGAGTGAGTGTAAATAATAATTATTTCTTTTCTGACCAGAAACTCTGAAGGTCTTCCCCTTCCAGATAGATTCTTTTATGAAGAATCAATAGGCCATCTTTTGCCTCAATTCTTACCTAGCCTTTAATTATTGATTGGGCACTGCTTCAGGCAAACTGAGGCCTGGAAGAGACCTTAAGGTTAAAAAGGTCAAGGTCCCACCCTGTATACAGGGCCATTGCCAATTGTCCTGATCTCTGTCTTGCCACTGGACTCCAATGACTCTGGAAGAGAATAAGACTGATGACTTTTCACAGCTCTGCCTCACTTAAATCTAATTCACTTGCAAGTCAAGACATCACCCTCATGATGTCATTGGTCCTCTTTGAGAATGAAGGACCAACAATAACAACATTAAAGCCTTTGACCGTGTGGATCACAACAAAATGTGGCAAGTCCTCAAAAGATGGCAGTACCAGATCATCTTACTTTTCTCCTGAGGAACCTCTATGTGGGCCAAGAAGCAGCAGTTAGAACCAAACATGGAACAACTGACTGGTTTAAAATTGGAAAAGGAGTACAACAAGGCTGTATACTGTCACTTTATTTATTTAACTCATATGCAGAGTATATCATGCACAATGCCAAGCTGGAAGAATCAAAAGCCAGAACCATGGGGTTCAAAGAAACCTCAGAAGCCATCTGGTCTAACATCTACTTAAACAAGATCCTCCCTTATAACATCCTCAAGCAATCAATCAGTCTCCTCTTGAAGACCTCCAATAAGCAATAGCCACTCTTTGAGGACTCAAGTCTTTTATCCACACTCCCCACCCCTGTCTGATTTTTAACACTGAAAGACAATGTGGCATAATGAAAACTGCGTGGGATCTATTTTGCTTTGGGTCAAGTCCCTTAAACCCCTTGTGCCTCAGTTTTCTCATCTATAAAGTGGAAATAGTAATACTTGCATCTTAGTATTTATACTACCTTACCTTATAGGGTTGTTTTAAGGAAAGTATTTTGTAAACCCTTTGCAAGACTCTATGCAAATGCCAGATCCCTTAGTCTATCTCAATAAAAATGAGCCAGAAACAAGGTATTCAAGAGATTACCCAGAAAAGCCCCCCAATGTGATGGACAGCAGTTGACTGCCATCTGATGGGGATTCTACCCACACCCACTATTTTTGGTGCCACAAGTGGTAATTTGTGGTTACCACTGAAGTAAAACATCTTGCCATCTGGACCTATGGCAAAGCAACTCTTAGGCAAAGCTTACTCATAACTCCTCATCAATGACTTTCTATCCCACTATTTGAACTCCCCCAAAGGCACATCTCTTCCAAGAAGCTTTCTTGTATTCATTGGATGAGCCAGATGAGTTTATCAGATGAGTTTCATTTATTCCCTTCAGTACCTCCTCAAGTCCATCCTACCTAAATTTGAACCCTCCCTCCTGAAGGATGCACTCACCAGGTGTTATTTGTTCCTTCATTTTTTTAAAAGGACCTATGACATCACAGGTGATGTCTTGACTCATTGGGTAAATGGGATTTAAGTGAGACAGAGTTGAGCAAAGTCATCAGTCTCACTCTTTTCCAGAGTTATCGAAGTCCAGTGGCAGGACAAAAGTCAAGATGACTGTGATGGCCCAGGATACAGTGGATGACCTTGGCATCTTCAATGCCTGACCAAGCTCTAAGTGCTCCACAGTACCTGTTTCAGCCTCCTTCATGGCCACTGGAAGAAATTGTTCTCATCTGCTCATTCCACCAGAGAAAGTGTTCACATGCTTGGGGTAGACATCTCCCTAACTCACCAATGGGTTTAAGGTCTATCAGTTACCCTCAACCTGGTTTAGCCAATCTGCTGAGACAGTTTTACCTAGGTGTGCTCACTAAGCACACTACAGCTTCTTGGAGCCACAGGTAGGGTTGGGTAACAGGTGGACACCAAAGGTGGATGAGCAGCCCTGAAAAGGGCTTGGTAAGCACTTCCACCAGAGGTACTAGTCCCCCTAAAATACCCTATACATCCCACTCACCAATATGATGCTGACCTTGGAGTCAAGGGGCCTGAAATCAAACCCCAGCTCTGCCTTTTGCTATCTCCATGCTCTCTGAGCCTCTGTTCCCTCATCCATAGACTGAGGGAGATGGATGACGGATTAGAGGATCTCCAAAGTCCCTTCCTATGTTAGATCTATGATGCTACAACCCACGTGCCAAAAATGCTTTTAGCTCTTGAATGAATTTATTCTTAATTCTCTACTTATATCTGTTAGATGTATCCATCTGACACTTCTACTTGCTATGCATGTCCAATACGTATCTTTCTACAGTATGGCATAGGGAAAAGCATGCTAGCTATAGCAATGACAGAAGAAAAAAATTGAAGGAATTAGACTAGGCAATGGGGAAACAAAACTATCACTCTCGGCAGATGATATGAAAATATACTTACAGAATCCTAGAGAATTAATTTAAAACTAGTTGAAATTTTTTAAAGGTATAAGGAAAAACCACTGGATTTATAGTCAAGAGATCCAGATTTACATTCTGGCTCTTACTACCTGGGTATCCTTTGGCAAGTCATTTAGCAATTATGATAACACGTCACATTTTTATAAGGCTTTCAAGTTTACAAAGCACTTTTCTCACAATAACCCTATGAGTTAGGTAGTATAGGTATTAGGTTCCTCATTTTATAGATGTAGAAATTGAGTCTCAGAAAAGTTAAGTGAATTATAGCAAAGTATTAGATTCATCATTCCAACCTACATCTGCTCACAAGTCTAGTACTCTCCATTACATCATGCTGCCTTGCAAACAAAAATACTAAAATAGTCCACATTTAAGAGAAATATCACACAGAGAATGACTTTGCTTTTGGACTTCTGGGCTATGAGTCCAGCATCCCATACTATCTTGCTCTTCCCTCTCTCTATTATCTAACAGATAAACTATTAACTGTAAACTCTACAAAGGTAGGGACCCTCATTCAAATAAGGTAACATTTGTAAAGCACTTAGTACAGTGTCTCACACATAGTAGGTGCTTAATAAATACTTGTTCTTGATCCTTTCCCCTTCCCTTCATTCATCTTTTTTTTTTTCATTTTCCCCAATATATAGTACAAGGTCATGCATGTAATAGGCATATATTAAATTGATTTGAAATTAAATTGAATTCTTACCCTTCCTACTGAGGTTCAACATCACCTTCTTGGTGAAGCCTTCTTACAATATTTCTTCTTACAATATTTCTGTCTCAATCTTTCTCCTTACTTCAAATTTCCTTTGAACTTAAATGTACAATATATACTACAGTAAAATACACTTGCCAGTGCCCCCATTAGATTTCAGTATGCCCCTATTAGATTTCAGCAAAGTTGAAGATTCCAAGAGGCCAAGATAGATAGAAAGACATGCAAAGATGAAGTCTTTTCCAGTATAAAGGAAGCATTTCCACACCTTACAAGGGACTCTGAGGCTTTGAATAACTAAATTCATATGAAAAGGCTAGCAAAGTCAGTGAACTTGTCCTCAGGGTACAAATTGTTTAACTATCTTTTTACACCAGCTACTCATTGGCATTAAACCCAACTAAAATCTAAGAAACATGCTGACTTAGTCACCATAAGTCAGGGTAGGCTCCTTTGCTGAGTGAACCAAGCTCTGAACCAAAAAGAATTATTGAATAGGAGACACAAAACCATCTCCATCTTCAGAGCCATATTCCTAAAGAGAGCAAAACTGGAGAGGCTTCTACCAATCCAAAAGATAACTAGGGGGCACAGTGGATAGAGCACTGGGCCTCAGGTCAGGAAGAGCTGAGTTCAAATTCAGCCTAAGGCACTTGCTAGCCATGTGACCCTGGGCAAATCACTTAACCTCTATTTGATTCAGTTTCCTTAGCTCTAAAATGGGGATGATAACAGCACCTACCTCACAAAATTGCTATGAATATCAAATGAAATAATATTTGTAAAGCACTTAGCACAGGGACTGGCACATAGTAGGTGTTATAAAAGTGCTTATTCCCTTCCCCTACCAATTCTAGGTTAAGGGTCTCTTGCCCTTTCTGAAAGGGCAAAATTGCCCTCCAAATGAAAAGAACATTTTAACACCCATTCAAGCATAAGACTGAAGGTGATAGAAACCACATACATAACCCATCAGAGAGCTATCCCAGTGGACTGACCCATGCAGAACAGATACTACACCCAATAAGGAACCACTCCATGACTGAGCAACCTGCCCAGCCCAGGTGAGCAGCCATGCTCTGTAACGAATCACCAAATAACCTGTCCAGCCCCACACCTCTACTAGGGAAACCATGCCCTGTGAGGAGCCAGCCAAGCATCCATTTGATCTTCCTGGCCCAGCTTGTGGCAAACAAACGAATGAATGAACGAATGAATATGAGTTGGTCCATTCAGCAGTAGCATCATGTTCTGGGAAAAGCAAGCCCACATGAGCAGCAGAACAACTTATCATCACCAACACCAACACTTTTTCCTAGAATAAATTTCATGAGGACTCTCTAAAGATTGTAAGGACATGGTTGCCCTTCATTTCCTGGAGTTGTGATTTGCCTTGGCCACTTACACCTACACACATGCCTCACTACCATTGTCCTTTAAATCTGCACCCACTCTCCCTACCCCCAGACTCTATGTCTTTGTGGGAGAGTGTAGACTAGGTTTTTAAGGGAAATGCTTTATAATCCCTCTTCTTGCCATGCCATTTGAGTGAATGACTTTTCTAAGGTCTTACTGAGTCTACTGGTTGGTTTAACAGCCATTGGGGAAGCACACTAATGGATGCTCATGAGATACAGTGTCAGGAGTACTTATCTACAATGTTACTCCTAGAACCGGATGTATCAGGTACCCCCGAGGGTACTGAGCCTAAGAGAGATACTACACATGTAATTATTGCATTCTCAACTAAACTAGAAACTATAGACAAGGAATATAAAGTGACCTGGATTTGGAATCTTTAGAGATCTGGATAAAAATTTGACTTTGAACACCTATTAGCTGTGTGACCATGGGCAAACCACTTTCTGAGCTTCAGGTTTTTCAGCTATTTAAAAAAAATAGAGCTAATTGTATCTGTCTCACTAAGTTGTTGAAAGAATCAAATGAAATAATATACAGGAAAGTGCCGGATAAAACTTGAAGCATTATGTAAATATCAGCTATTAAGAGAACAGCTATGTATTCAGGAGACTAGCTGGCAGGGTAAGTTATCTCAATACACACCCAAGGCAAATGGCCAGTTGAGTTCCTGGGCACTTAGTTACTGATGTGGTATTCCATCAGAGGTGGAGAGGTTGGAAGCATTGCCAACCTCTCTGTCTACTGACAGGGGATTTGGTTAACATAGCTCACTCGTACTACCCTATCACATTGGCCACTGAGTTCTTGGGTCCTACCACACCCCAGCAGGAGCCTACAAAGGAGACTCTCTGGTATACTGTTACATACGGCAGACATGGGAGAGAATCTCAACCTTGTAAAATGATTGGATTAGAGGAACTGGGCCAACTTAAGGAAGATAAAGGAGTTGGTCAAAATGGCATAGAATCAAAGAATCACAGGATTTTAAAACTGGAAGGGACTTTAGAGATCTTCAAGTTCAGCTATCTTGTCATAAAGATGAGGGGTCTGAAACCCAGATAGGTCATAAAATTAAAGATTCATAGATTTAGAGCTGAAGGGATCTTTGAGGCCATTGACACTTTTGTTACTGGTTAGTCGTTTTCAATTGTGTCCAACTCTTTGTGACCCATTTGGGATTTTCTTCACAAAGATACTAGAGTAGTTTGCTATTTCCTTCTCCAGCTCATTTTATAGATGTGGAAACTGAGGCAAACATGGTTAAAGTGAGTTGCCCAGGGTCACACAGCTAGTAAGTGTTTGAGACTAGATTTGAACTCAAATCTTCCTGACTCCAAGCCCAGCACTCTATCTGCTGCACCACCTGGCCCCTTCATTTTATAGATGAGAAAGCTGAGGCTCAAAAATGTTAAGTGATTTGCCTAGAGTCTCTCTGTTTCCTCATCTGTAAAATGGGGGTAATAATAGCACCTACCTCACAGGGTTGTTGTGAGGATCAAATGAGTTAATATTTGCAAAGTGCTTAGCACAGTGCCTGACACATAGTAAGGGTTATATTTAATATCAGAGATGAAACTTGAATCCAGATCACCCTCAATCCAAGTCCAGAACTCTATGCGTTATGGTATGACATACTCAGAGAGTTGAAACAGAAATAGATTTGGAGTAAGAGGTGCTGGGTCCTCACTCACATCTCTTAGAAACTCTCATTTCTTTCAAGGCTCAGCTCAAATTCCATCCTTTACTTGAAATCTTTCCTGGTGCCCCAGCTGCTAATACTTTTCTCACCAAATCACCATGTTTCTATGTTGTATATACAAGTGGTTCTGCTATAACTCAACATGTGTTCCTAAAAATCACTGAGCTATACAAAATAGCAATAAAATCCACAGGGCTTGTGGGGAAAATGAAATCACAGGGACAACACTCAAACTCAATCCCAAGGCAAGCCACAACTCGGGGAGCTCCCACCAAGGGATCCCAGCTGCGAGGCGGGTGAGTGGGATTGCCTGGTGACTAGCAACAGGACATTTCTGGTGCATTCTGATCCCCTAGGTAGGGTCCATTTCCACAGAGGCAGCTAAAGGTGAAATTACAGGGGGCTGGCTCACCATAGGTCTATTATGGGGGGTGGGGAGGCATGTTGAGAGTCTCCCCATGTTCCCTTCCATCCTGTGTCTCCAACCCCTCCCCAATTCCCGATCCCACCCTCACAGTGTTATAATCCCACCCCTAAGTAGCTCTTACCACAGCCTAGGTGGAGAAAAGTGACCACCATCATAGTCCTTTCCCCTAATTAAAGCCAAACATCTTCTTTTCCCACAGGCCCCATCATAAGCTTGTGGTACCTGCCTCAACCCCTTGGGCTACTCCCCTGATTTAAACCCCTCCACCATGGTACAGTTTTCCTAAATGACAAAACCCCACATAGGCAAATGTAAAATTCATGTTATAGTCAAACTGTGTATTAATTGCATTAGAACAAATTTACATTTTCAAAACAAGTGTTATAACAGAACTGCTTATACCTAAATCTATATGCACATATATGTTTGTTGTCGTTCTGTCATTTTTCAGTCATGTCCAATTTATCATGACCCCATTTGGGGTGTTCTTGACAAAGATACTGGAGTGGTTTTCCATTTCCTTCTCCAGTTCATTTTACAGATGAGGAAACTGAGGCAAACAGAGTTAAGTGACTTGCCCAGGGTGACACAGCTAGTAAGTATCTACTGCCAGATTTGAACTCAGGAAGATGAGTCTTCCTGACTCCAGGCCCAGCACTCTATGCACTATGGTGCCACTTAGCCACCTCCTACAAAGCCCCCAGTTCACTGCAATCCACTGACAGTAGCCTCCTTGCTGTTCCTAAAACTAGACACTCCATCTCCTGACTCCAAGCATTTTCACTGGCTGTCCTCTCTGCCTGGAAATCTCTCCCTTCTCATCTCCACCTTCTGGCTTCCCTGGCTTCCTTCAAGTCTCAGCTAGAATCTCACTTTATGGAAGGAGCCTTTCATGATCCTCCTTAATGCTAGTGTCTTTCTTCTGTTAGATATCTTCAATACAATATAATACAGACATACATATCTACATACACATATGTGTGTGTAAATAATTATAGATCTATATAGATATATGGATATGTGTGTGTGTTTGTACATTGTCTCCCCAGATTGACTGTGAGTTCCTTAAGAGCAGGGACTGTCTTTTACCTAAACAGGCACTCAACAAATGCTCATCACCTGACTGACTGACCTTGGACATTCATTTCTCTTATCTAGACCTCAGCTTCCTCCACTATAAAATGAGGAGGTTGAACTAAGTAATCTCTAAGATTGTTCTGAATCTAAACTGTAGTTCAAAAACAAAGTAGTTCTCAGCATGTTATTATTCCTAAGTTTTCAGAAAAGCAGGTTTTACTTTTGCTACTCTTTAAAGGGGATACACGTGGGAGAAGGGCTGTAGGTTGGTGTTCAAAGGATGGGTAAGATTCACCTAAACAGGCCAAAAGGAGATTGCTAACTTTTGAGCCTCACTTCAGGGCCTCTCCACCAGGAGCCCACACACATGCACACTTTTGCTCTTTTCGAAGACCCTGAAGTCATGACCTCTGAACCTCTTCCAAATGAGTTTAGGAAGCTGATTCTCATGTGCTTAATCTGTATGCTCCTATACCATTGATGAGGAAGATAGGAGCGTTTGAGGCAGATGGAGCAAACAGAACTCAGGATGTGAGATATGAGGTAAAACGCAGGATGTGACCAGCCAGAAAAGTGCTCAAGAAGACCAGGCATTGATGTCCCCGTCTCAGACATAACTGTATGCATTTATAAAGCATCCGCAACTACCTGACATTCCAGAACAGTTCTTCTCCCCTTTCCTGTTCTCCTTGTTTTTCTGTATGCGTACGAAGACACTCCAAATTACCTGATATTCCAGGCATTCTAGAGCTGAGTTTCCCTCCTGTTCCTTTCTCCTGCTCCCCCGCTGGGCTCTCAGCTTTCTATAAGGAACAGAGTCCACTGTGTGTGTCACCACCAATAAACACCTTTATTTAACTTGGGGGTGGTCTGCGTGAATTCATTCAAGACACCATGACCCATGCATCTATTCCTTGTCATTCTGTACCCCAACATTTTGGGTGCCCCTGAACCTCAACACCATAGAAAACCTGAGTATAAGCAAGGCCAGAGTTCCTGGGTGAGATATAAGGTTTAAGTTCAAGGGTGTACTGAATAGCGTGGGTTTGAGAGAAGAGGAATAGGTGGAGAGACAGGCAGACAAGGAAGAGAGACACAGTCAGAGACATACACAGAGAGACAGAGACAGAGATACACAGAGAGACACAGAGAGAGAGATTGCTTGGGGGAGGGGGAGCTGAAAGGCAACCATTTGAGCCCCATGGCAGAGTTCTAATTCTTCTAGACTGTCTAAAGGGTCCACACATATGTATCCAGATCTGCCCCCTCTGTGTGACCTTTATGTTTCTACTGTTTGTAATTAATGACCAAGTTCGTTTCTTGGAGTCAGTCTGTTTCCTTCAGTGGAACAGCTCTTAATTTCTTTCAGATACATGGAAAACAATGAAATTGGTTTTAATAACTGGGGTAGCTTTCTCATCCTCCAGGAGCCCTAAAGCTTTTTCCAAGAAACAGAACAACAGTGAAAATTATACAAAACAAATTTTCAGTGCCCATGGAAGATGATCTGACAGGAATCAGGTGGGGAATATGAGTCCACCCAGGGCCCCAGACATTAGGACAACCCCAATCCCATCCCAAGGACTCAGGCAGGCCCCAGCTCTTCCAGCCTAGATGGTGACTCCCCTGGAGTGACCCGGGGCAGTAACTTTCCACTGGGAGAAGGCCTGACTCAACCTCTCCCAAGCAAACCAGACACCAGCAACCAAACTGCTAGCACAAAATTTTCCATAATAAGAAGCTTCCAGGAAAGCCCCATAAACCATTTACTGTAAATTTAATAAAAAATGGGTTTTAAAACATGGTAGACAGGTTAGAGAATCCTGGAGTGAGAAGCACAGCCCATAGCCACTGCTAGATACACACATGCGCGTGCACACACACACACACACACACACACTCACACCACACGCAACACGCATATTCTCAAAGCCAAGGCCCACACAGAGACCCATCTCTATTCTCCCCCAGAACAGGGGGTCCCTAGGTATAAATCTTTCTGTTGCCTGAGACCATCTGACATCTATACCAACCCATGACTTGCCTCTGAGGGTGAGTTCTGGGCTTCTGCCCATTCATGGAGACAGAAAGGAGTCAGACAAGCCCAGTCACCTGATGAGACTCATTCCTATACAAGCTGTGATAAACCAATAGCAATAGTTTATTGGGACAAGCAGAGAGCAGAGAAGCGGGGGAGAATAATCTGTGATTTCCTAGAACTCCCAGGAAGGAAATTCCCTCCACCAATACAGATCTGCTACTCTTCTGCATCTTTATAGCTTGAGAGACATGACCAGACCTGTGCTTTAGGGAAATCCCTTTGGCAGTGAGTGGAAGATGGATTGAAGGAGGGAGAGGCTTGAGCTACAGAGAGGAGGAGGAAGCTATTATAATAGTCCAGGGGAGAGGTGATAAGAATCTAAACTAGGGTGGCACTTATGTGAATGCAGAGGGAGAGAGTTATCTGAGAAAAGTTATGGCTTATAGGAACAACAAGATTCAGCAACAGATTGAATAGCTGAGAAACAGGAAAATAAGGAGGTTAAGAGTACATTGAGATTATGAACCTGGCTGACAGAGATGATGGTGATGATCTCTTGAATGGAAACAGGGAAATTCAGAAGAGGGGTGGGTTTGGGGGGAAAGATGATGAGTTTTGTTTTGAGCATGTCGAGTCTGGTCACCAGCTGCCTATTAAACATTTCAAACTGCCTACCTCAGACTAGAGCAGGGGTGGGGAACCTGCAGCCTCAAGGCTACGTGTGGCCCTGTAGGTCCTCAAGTGCGGCCCTTCCAAACTTCACAAAACAAATCCCCTTAATAAAAGGATTTGTAAAATCCTGTAAAACTTGGACTCAATCAAAAGGTTGCACCCAAGAACCTGGAAGGCTACATGTGGCCTCAAGGCCGCAGGTTCCCCATCTCTGGACTAGAGGAAAGAAGGAAATGATGGAGCTGTGGAGTTAAGGGCCTCTGAGATGAGGAGTTATCAAATGGGAGCAAAGGGAGGGGGTTCTTAACGATAGCTTCAATTTCTTTAATGAAGTAAGGGCCTTAACTGAAAAGGCTGGGGAGGGGTTATTGTTGGAGACTTGAAGAAAGAAGAAAAGATTTAGAACAGGCTCTATGGGGAGTGGGATAGAAAACTAGGCAGAAATAGAAGAATCATCTTACTACAGTAAGGTGCTAATTGAGAGTATATAATGTCAGTTTGTAGTGGACCCAATCAGCACAATTGCATGAATTTCTCCATCTCCCTTCAGCAGCACTCATACAGGATCAAAGAGGCAGATGGTCAAAGTCACTCCAAATTGGGGTTTGGCAAGGCATTAACAGCAGTTGGACAAGGAAGCAAGGGAATTGAGAGTAGAAGACAAAGCAAAGTTGAATTAATTCATGAAAGGGATGGTATCAGAAAGGGAAGAGAATAGAACCAGAGCAGAGGTGAGGGTCTGGCAAAATGCAGAGGGGAAGAGAAATAGCTGGTCAGTGTGGCCCTTACCCAGACATAGGCTATTAGAATAGGAGGGAAACCTAAAAGATCACCTGGTCCCATTCTTTAATTTTATTGGAAACCAAAGTCCAGAGGAAAAAAAAGTGATTTGAGGTATCTTGCAGACAGTAAGAAGGAGAGTCTAGGTCCTTACTCTCAGAATATACCATTTCCACTATATCACAGTGTCACCTATCACACAGTTAATTCTCCTTCCCTCTCTCCCACAATCCTCTTACACAGACCCTTTTTACTCTCAACATACAACTTCCTATCTTCTAATTTTGTCACAGACCCTCCAATCCCACCTCATCCCACTCTAGACCAGAATTCTCCCTTTCTCTTCCCCTTTTCTCCCTATATAGAGCCCAGAGTTGGGCTCTATGGGCATATACAGAGCAAGAATGGTGACCCTGTATATGATTGTAATAGAATACTATTAGATTGCAAGCTCCTTTTGTATCCCCAGTGTTCAGTACATATGCCATAAGAAATGATGAGGAAGATAAAACTCAGAAAAAAACCTGGAAAGACTTGCATGAACTGATGCATAATAAAGTGAGCAGAACCAGGAGAACACTATACACAGTAACAGCAATATTATATGATGATCAACTGTGAATGACTTAGCTATTCTCAGCAATATAGTGATCCAAGACTATCCCAAAGGACTTGTAATGAAAAATGCTTTCTGCCTCCACAAAAAGAACTGATAGAATCTGAATGCAGACCAAAGCATACTATTTTTCACTTTCCTTCTTTCTTTATTCTTTTTTTTGGTCCAAGTTTCCTTCCACTAAATGACTAATATGGAAATATGTTTTACATGATTGCACATGCATAACCTAGATCAGATTGCTTACTGTCTCAGGGAGGTGAAGAGAGAAGGAGAGAGGGGAGGAGGAAGAGAATTTGGAACTCAAAAAATTTTTAAAACAAATATTAAAAAGTTGTTTTTACCTGTAAGTGGTGGGAAATAAAATATTATTTTTAATTAAAAAAAAAAAGAATAGCCACCCCAACTGCCCTCACTTTATAATGCTGGAGCTGACTCAAGTAGATCTCAAAAGCCAATTGTTAAATTTTCAATATGAGTATTCACACTTCATAAATCAGTAAATGCTATACCTCCTGGCTTGCTTGTTTTGTTGATTGTCTAGACTTAAGAAGGTGATGGAGAAAGTGTTGATGATACAGATTAAACTTAAAAGTGTGTTCAGTATACTTTTTTTTAGAGAACCTAAAATTTAAAAATAGAGTCAAATATTTACCAGCACACCCTTCTACCTAGTCGTAATTCTTGACTGGGAGAAAGTAATGTATGTGGGCATACAGAGAGAAATGAAAAGGGGGATGGAAACATTAGTCTTATTGTCTCAGTCTTCACTAGGGAAACCTAACTGATGAGCCTAAAGGAGGAGGCTTACTTATTCATATTGATGTCATGTGGATGAGCTCTAGTTTTCAACTTTGTAGTTCTCAGCTAGGTGGTGCAATGGATAGAATGTGCAACCTGAAGTAAGAAAAACATCTTCCTGAATTCAAATCTGACCTCAGACTCTTACTAGCTATATGACCCTGGGAAAACTCTGTTTGACTCAGTTCCATATCTCTAAAAATGAGCTAAAGAAGAAAATGGCAAACCACTCCAGTATCTTCACCAAGGAAATCCCAAATGAGGTCATGAAGAGTTGGACACAACTGAAAAATGATTGAACAACAAGAAGTTCTCAGAATGAGAACATATTTGTAAAGCACTTACCACAGTACCTGGCACATAGCAGGTGCTATGTAAATGCTTATTTCCTTCCTTTCTCCTTCATAGCACCTAACTTAAGTAGAAAATGCTTGAAGTAAAATGAAGTGAAGTGAAGTAAAACAACTAATTGAGGTCAGACTAAGGCATCCAATATAATCTAGAATCATGGAAATTTAAAGTAGGAATTTAAAGCAGCATTTGATTCAGCTCTCACATTTGATAGATAAGAAATCTGAAGCCTGGAGAGGTGAAGTGAGTTAACCAACTAAATTCCAACCATTCATTCAATGGAAGACCTAATAAATACTTGGACACTGATGAAGAAGACAGTTCTTACCTTCAATGAATATGTGGTATTGTAAGGTAAAGGAGACATATACATATATTATAATGTAATATATATTATATAATATATAATATAATAATATATGATATATTATGATATATTATAATTTATTATTATTATATAATATATATTATATAATATAAGAAAATAATAATAATGCAATCATACTAATGCAAAATAACAATCATACAATCATACTGATACAAAATGATACAATCTTACTGATACAAAATAACTGTGATATCATCCTGACACAAAATAGCACTCATACAACCATAATGATACCAAATAATAATAATATGATCAGGCCACTACAAGGTCACAAGCATACTGATACAAAATAACAATAATTCAAATTGATTCCTTTTACTAGCAACTTAGGACATAGGGAGTACAAATATTGTTTCTGTATTATAGAGAAGGGATCTGACTCTCAGAGAGGGGAAATGTCGTAGATAACTAGTATCATCAAACCTAGGGACACCAGTCTTCAGAGCTCTGTCTTGGTATTTTTGTCCAAAAGCTATATTGTCACTTTTGACTTGAAAACAGTAAGTACCTAAAACAATCAAGCAATAAATATTTATTAAGTGCCTACTGTGTGCCTGGTGTGGACAGCTGGGTTGCACAGTGGATGGAGCACTGGACCTAAAATCAGGAACACTTATCTTCCTGAGTTCAAATTTGGCCTCAGATACTTACTAGCTGTGTGACCCTGTGTCACTCTGTTTGCCTTGGTTCAATGTCTGTAAAATGGGCTGCAGAAGGAAACAGCAAACCACTCCAGCACTTTTGCCAAGAAAACCCCAAACAGGATCGTGAAGAGTCAAACACAACTGAAATGACTGAATAATAACAACAACTACATGTGCCTAGCACTGTACTAAGCCTTGGGAATACAAAAAGAGTCAAAAGACAATCCTTGTCCTGAAGGATCTAATGAAGGAACTTATAATCTAATGGATAGATAGCAAGTTTTCAGAACTCAGAGGAAGGGGATCTTTCTTCTGAAGAGGACTATCAGAGAATGGTTCCGTGAATGAAATGACCCTTAGTCTGGACTTTTAAGAATACAGCAAGGGTTTTGTGTTGGGATGGGTGGGATGTTTCAAGGCCTGGGCAATGACAACAGATATTGGAAAGCATAGGTTATATGGCTATCAGAATAGCTGAGCCTGGAAGCCAAATTTCCTGACTCCTGGGTTCTCCAGGGTTCTTTTCACTGTAGAATTTCTCAGAATCACACAGAAACTCAGAGCTAGAAGGAGACTCAGAGGCCCGTAGTCCAACTCATACCTGAACAACTAGCATTTATACCGCGCTTTAAGGTTTGAAAAGTGTATTAAATGTTTTATCATTTGAACAGGAATCTATAGCATGTACAACAGGTCATTTGAAGACATACAGAAAAAGAGATCTTACTGCCTCCAGATGCGGCCTGTTCTACTTCAGAATAGGTCATTTTTAAGGAGTGTTTTCTGACATCAAGCCTAAATCTGTCTCTCTGAAACTTCTACCCTCCGTTCCTTGTTCTGCCTTAGGAAACCAAACAGAATAAATCTGACCCTTCTTCAATGTGATAATTTTTCAAATATCTGAGAACAGCTACCATTACCCCCCACTCCCCACCAAGTCTCTGTTCTCCAAGCTTAACATCCCCAGTTCCTTCCTCCTTTGATGTGTACGTAAGGTTCTCATCTATCACAGTTGCCCTGCTCTTGATACTCTCCATTTTATCAATATCCTTCCCAAAATGTGGCATCTAGGACTGACACAACATTCAGACCAGGGCAGACTACATCAGTATTACCACTTCCCTCATACTGATCTCTACGCCCCTCAATACAGGCTAGGGTCAAATTGACTTTTGGGGCTGCCACAATTCTGTTGACTCACAAGTGACCTTGCTATAGACCAAAATCTCAGATCTTTCCCAGACCAGTTGTTGTCTAACTAGCCATACTTTCCCCATCTTGGGCTTGTAAAAATGGGCTTGGAACCATCATATTGCCTTTCATACGACAGATATGATGATAATGATGATGATGATGATGATGATGATGATGATGATGATGCTTGCTGCCATCATCAGCATCATTGTCATCACCACCACCACCAATTATATGCAAGCAGCATAACTATGTAATTAGAGACCTCTAGGGGCATAGTAGATAGAGTGTGAGCTGTGGAGTCAGAAAGACTAGTTTCCTGAGTTCAAATCTGGCCTCAGATATTTACTAGCTATGTGACCCTGGTCAAGACACTTACCTTTTGTTTTCCTCAGTTTCCTCATCTGTAAAATGGGGATAATAATAGTACCTACCTCACAGGGTCACTGAGAGGATCAAATGAGATAATAATTGTAAAGCACTTAGCATAGTGTCTGGTACATAGTAAGTGTTATATCAATATTAGCTATTATTCATGTAACTATTTTAATAGTGTAATGATGTATATGGTGTTATTAATACAACTATATTAATGGTGTGATTATAAAAATAATATAGTTAATATTTTAATACTATAATGCTATAAAATAATTCATATTGATTTGTAACCCTTACATTACCTTATTTGATATTCATAACTCGATAAGGTAAGCACTTAACTTATTCTTAGCCATGTTTCATAGGTAAGAAAACTGAAGCCAAGAGAGGTTAAACTCAATTAATATTTTGTTGTTAGTGTTGTTCAGTCATTTCAGTTGTATCTGACTCTTCATGACCCCATTTGGGGTTTTCTTGGCAGAGATATTGGAGTGATTTGCCATTTCATTCTCCAGCTCATTCTACAGATTAGGAAATTGAGGCAACAAGGTTAAGTGACTTGCCCAGGGTCACATAGCTAGTAAACGTCTATGGCCAGATTTGAACTCAGGAAGATGAGTCTTCCTGATTCCAAGCCCAGGGCTCTATCCACTGTGCCACCTGGATGCCCTTCAATTAATATACCTATATTAAATTATAATTATGTATAATAATTCCTATTCCTGTCATGCAAGGTTTACAGTACTTTATCTCATTTGATATAAACAAAAGCACTGGTAGTAAATGTCAAAGGCAGATTTTGAACTCAAGTCTTCTTGGCAAGAAGTCCAGCACTATTTTTCCATTAAGGCTCCACTAGAGGGACTGAGAAGTTCATTGCTTTATGTAGCAGAGCCAAAGCCACAACATTTATCAGAGAAGTATCTCTTCCTAGGGGTAGGAGGTGAGGGTATCCACTCATTAACCTCATAGAAAAAGGACAAATCATTCAGATATCTGGCCCAAAAATCTAGTGGACAGACAGGAAGGCATTGACAAACCTTGGGTCTAGTCCCAGCTCTGTCCCAAATTGATATTGTTACCTTTCCTTACTAAGAATCCCTTCCCTCTATGATTACCTTCCATTTGCACTGATATATATGTAAATCATGCATGTGTATAGTTATTTGCATGTTGTCTCACCTACGCCCATCAGAATGTGAGCTCCTTAACTGTAGGGACAGTTCTTGCATTTCTGATTATTAACTGTGTGATTCTGGCCAAGTCACAGTCTCAGATTCTGTAGCTGTGAAACAGGGATAATAACAGCACCTCCTTCCCAAGATTGTTGTGAGGATCAAATGAGGAAACATATGCAAACTTTGCAAACTTTAAAGTGTCATATAGATGCTGTTGTTGTTTTTGTTGTTGTTTTTATTCATGCATAACACCTCTGTAGGCTTCACTTGTAAAGTGGAAAGAGGGATTGAAGATAGGCTAAGTGATCTGTAGTATCTCTTCTAGGACTAAAACTCCATCATTCGATGGATTCTGCTAAGGGTCTTAGGGAGCTGGCTAAATACCCTGACTCACCCATTAGCTGAACCACTGGCATCTGAAACAGCCTCTTGGGAAACTGGGATTTTCCAGCATATTACAGATCCCCAGGGCCTCCAAAACTGGGATGGAAAGTGAAAAAGTACATAGGGCATTACTCCACCAAGTGATTGAGTTTCACATTCCATGCTGGCTTTGTTGCAGGACCTCGGAATCTGTGGCTGGAGGTCCGTCTGAGAGAACGTCCCACCCCAACTCAGGGCAGATGCTTTGAAGTTACACTTTCTACCATTTTTTTATCCTTCTCTCTCATTGTCTTTTTAGAGACTGTTTTATTCTCATCCTGAATTATGTCAAACATTTGAGCTTCTATAAGGAGTGAATTCCCTGAGTCTGCCCCACTCCTCTAGGGAAGATTCAGGCCCTTGCCTCCAAAGCTTTCAAGGCACCCATACTTTCTGTAATTTTCCATGGCAGAAAGAAATAGCATCTGCCTACTACCCTGGGAAACATGCCCACTGGCCTGGCATCCTGAGGATTTTCCCAGTCAGCTTTGAATAGGTCATTTCCAATCCAATCCAGCTTGGGGGGGGGGGGGGAATCTAGAGGAAATTTGACCATTACAGCAGCCTTGCTCAAAAAAAAAAAAATACATACTCTAGGTTTCCCTAAACCTAGATTCCTAAATTTGTTGGAGCTGCTTTCTGGGACACAGCCATAATAACTTGTCCCAAGACTGTGGCAAAGCCTGGCTCTGAGCTCTCTTCTGGAATTTACATTCCACCTCTAGCCTCACTTAACCTTCCATTTCCAACAGGATCATGGAGTCAGGAAGGACCTCAACGATCACCTCCAACCCTTCCATTTTACAGATGAAGAAACTGTGACAAAGAAAGATTTTTTAAAAGACCTTTCCCAAAGTTACATGGATAGTAAGTAACAAAACTGAAATTCAAGCCTAGGTCCTCTAACTCCCAATCTAATATACTTTCAAACACACCCATTTTATAATTGAGAAAACTGAGTCCAGAAAGCAGAAGTGATTTACTCAAGGACCTTCCCCCAATTAGTGCCACAGGTGGGACCTGGATCTTCTAAGTACTCTTTTCCCTACAATATTCTAGACATCATCTATCTTCCTCTTCTTGCCCTATGGGCAGCTGTGTTATAATGAGAAAGGAAAAAAAAATGACTGGGCTTGGAGTTAGGAGACCTGAGTTCAAATTCTATCTTTGCCTCTTACTAGCTGTGTGACTCTGGGTACATATTTTTTTCCTCTTCTATAAAATGTATAGTAACAATATTTGTTGTAATTAATATTTCTTAATAATAAAATGTAGTAACAATATTTGTACTAACTGCCGCATGGTATTATTGTGAGGACCAAAGTAAAATAATGAATATAAAGCACTTTCTAAAGCTAAAAGCACTATATGAATGTGATGATAATAACTAGTATTATTCTTAGGCACCATGGCATGGTCATTGACATGTTGGATTTGGAATCCAGAAAACTAAAATTCAAATAAGATCTCTGAGCAGTGAACCACTTGGTTCTTATAAGGTACCTTGGGTTTATTTATCATATCTATGTAGATGATTCTCAGATCTAGTCTCTTTCTTAACCTCTATTCTCACATCACCAACCACCCAACTGGAATGTCTGTTGGCACCTCAAACTTTACATAAAAAGACAGAACTCACTGTCTTTGCCCCTCAACTCTTATTCTAGACTTCTCTATTTCTGTAGAGGCTGGCACTATCATACTAGGCAGCTAAGTTACAACTTCAGAGTCATTCTCAATTCTTTATCCTTCCCTCACTCCATAGATCCAATCAGTTGCCAAATCTTATCGATTTTGCCCCACAACATATCTCACATTTGTCCCCCTTCTTCTGCTCATAGGCTACCACCCTAGTTCAGAACCTCATCAATTCTGACCCAGACTTTTTCAGTAATTATTCTTCCCACCTAGAGACTCTCTCTTCACCAATCCATCCTCCACATAGCTGCCAAACTGATCTTCCTAAAGCCCAGGTCTACCCACATCATTCCTCTACTCAATAAAGTCCAGGATCTCCTTACTACTTCTAAGATTAAATACAGACTCCTCAGCTTAGCATTTAAAGCCCTTTACAACCTGGCTAACACTCTAATGGCATATATTAAATAAATGCTTGCTGATTGATTTATTCGTTGATTAGGTAGGTCATATCACCTTGGTGAACCTCAGACAACTTAAGTCATAAAGAGTGTGAGATCTGCATTGGTGGAGGGAGTTTCCACCCAACTTGCTACGTAATTTATTTTCAAAATAAATTTGTATTAATATTTTTTAATTTTTCACATCATCAGAATTTTCCCCAGTATCACTTTCCCAGCCCTTCACAGAGAGGCATCCTCTATAACAAATAATATTTGTAAAGGACAAAAGAGGAAGAAGGGGAAGATAAGCAAAACTGATAAATACATCAAAAAAGCCTGAAAATCTAAGCAGTGTTCCACACTCATGGGCCTCCCATCTCTACCAAGAAATGGGATGTGAGTGTCTTCTCACAACTTCTTTGGAGTCACACTTGTTCCCGTTGATTTTATGATATTCACTTTTTAGCTTTTTTGTGATGGTCACCCTTTCCATTTACATTGTGATAATCATTGGCACACCACGAGTTTTTTAATACTGTCAAAATCATAGACACTTTGTTTATCATGGCAGCTTCTCCTGGACCTCGATTTAAGGAAAATCCAGGCATGCTTCATTCATTTCCCTCCCTCCCTCCTCTCCAACCACTTTACTTCACAGCCTCCTCTCCCACTGCTCTAATTATGGAAACTGAGAACCATGGTCAAATCAACTCTGTCACTTTTCCTGGATGGGGTATGTCAATCTGCTCCCCTATAGCCCATCATTCCTATAATTTTCCAGAGGAGAGTGCCCTTGTCTGGCTTCCATTCCCCTTTGTTTGTATCTACTTCCCCTTGAGGGCAGGGATTGGCTGGTGATTTTGTATCTGAAAGCTTAGCACAATGTTTGCCACATAGTAAACACTTAATAAATGCTTTTTCATTCATTCATTCTTATTATTATCTTCATCCCTGAGGGACCTCTTTCCTAAGAGAAAAAGTGAAGCAGCAGTTGTAATTCAGCATAATACCAGTAGGTAACTACAGTGGAAACTCTTTGGAGAGTAGCTCAGAAGAGAAATGAGAAGAGATATAACAAGGGGATGAGATTCTCACTCTCATTTCCTTATGACACTATGAGAGAGAGGACTTGTGTATGCCTGTTTCTCTAGACTTTCATCCTTCTCTCCTGGACCTTTTTCCCTTATGTAAAGGGGCAACTCAATAAACGTTTGTTAAGCGTCTATTATGTGTAAAATGGGGCAGCTAGGTGGCAACAGTGGGTAGAGTGCCAGCCATGGAGGCAAGAAGACCTGAGCTCAAATCTGGCCTCAGGCACTTACTACTTGTGTGACTGCACAAGTTATTTAACACTGTTTCCTCATCGGTAAAATAAACTGGAGAAGGAAATGGCAAACCACTCCAATATCTTTGCCAAGAAAACCCCAAATGGGGTCACAAAGAGTCAGACACAACTAATCAACTAAACAACAACAACAACATGTGTGAGGTATGCTGTGCACTGAGATAGAGACAAACCAAACCAATTCTTGCCTTAAGGAGCTTATGTTCTACTGGGGGGTGGGGGTGTTATACAACACATACATAAATAAGCAAATATAAATAAAATATTGAGTGAAAGACCTACTTCCCATTATGGAACCATTAGGCCATATCCTTGTAAATACTTCAGTATTTCAGGGGATCTAATATCTTATTATGCAATATCACAACTCATCTATACCAGCTTATCCTATGAGATGCTTGTCCAAGTCTCTGTGGAAATCCTTCTCTCTGAAGAACTTTGGAATGGATTGCCTGTCATGGCTAGTCTTCTATCCATTATACCCCGCACCTTGACTCTATGGCTATTTTCTATCTATTGCCCCATGCTCACATAGTAGACATCTTAAAAATTCTTAAGAAAATCATGAACTAATGAACATTTTTGATATCTTCTATGCAAATTATCATGTGTGAACAATATGCTATAACCCACCTACATCCACTATGAACCTCTCCATTTCCCTTTGGATCTCCTGAAATATTTATGATTCTTCTAAAATTGTTTTGTTCCTTGATTCACAACCATATAGCATCACTGAGAGAATTGTGGTAATAAAAATGGGCTTTGGTAGCTACCAGCAGCTTAGAATCACTGAAAAGTGCTTTAATATTTCCCATAGTGTTGAACTAAATTAAAAAATCCTAATTGAAAATTCATCATTTCACTGACCACAGAAGGATCTCTGCAAGTATACTATGGTGCCCCAAAGCATTGCTAAACCCCACTGAAAAAAAAAAAAAGGTAACTACCCCAGCCCCTAGGCTAAAGCTTCTCTCTGTTTCATTCAGCATTCTCACCCCATCCCCTCTGGCAGTGTAATGAGAGATATCCATTAATCATTCATTCTAGGCAGAGCTGTCAGAGGACAAGAGGTAGGGGGAGAAGTGGAAAGTACCCAGAGGGATTATAAATTAGAAATAAAAACTGGCAGGACCACCCTTCCCCCCATCAGGGAGAATTTGAGCAAGTCCCAACAGAGGAGATGCAAAGGGACACTGAGGAGCTAAAATGCAGAATGAATAAAAGTAATAATTACTGAGAGACTTCAGAGTAAAGAACTGATGAAAGAGTTAGCGAGGCTTCCCAGAGGAAGTGGAGATCCTGAGAAACAGTACATAGACTTGTCAGCCCTACCTAGCTCGGAGTCAGAGAGGTGCATGCTAACTTGTCAGTGTTTCTTCTTATCATTGGAAAGAATTATAAGGAGCCTGGAGATCATAGGACTGTACATTGAGACAGCTCTTCTTAAACTGTGGATCGCCAACCCATATGGGGTTGCATAACTGAATGTGGAGGTCAAGAAAAATTTGGTAACAGTAAAAAGTTTCTGAATGCGCAATGACCAAAAATTAATTAAAAATCAAATGCATAATGAATCCAAGGTTTCTGGCACTGCTTGCCAGTGTTGCATCACGCATCTTCACTGCAGCCTTGGTTCTGAACACAAAGCATGCCCACTTTGTATTACACATGCCCTCAGGCCAGGCAACACCAGCTAATGCTGCCATGGAAAAAGTTTAAGAAGCCCTGATCTAGAATACAGGCTGTTAACATTTCTGTGCCATGGATCCCTTCGGCAATATGGCGAAGTCTTTGGACATAATCTCAGAATCATGGTTTTGGGATTTTTTTATTATTCTTAATTGAAGAAAATGCCAAATTTCAGTTAGAGGTGAGTGAAAATGAAGAGATAATTTTTTACCTCATCCAAGTTCACTTACCCCCATAATCTATCCACAGACCAAGAATGCTTGAGAAGGGGAAAAGAGCTCAGGGGCCATCTAATCCCACCCCTTCATTTAGACACGAGCAAACTGAAGCCTAGAAAGTCTGAAGAATTTGCCACCTTATTCAAATGAACTTCAAAGGACCTATGAAGGAAGATGCTATCCACATCCAGAGAAAGAACTCATAAATAGAAATATGTATAAGCTGGTCTTACATATATATAATATATTATGCATATACCTATACATTACATATATTATATATATTACACACATTTATGTGTGTGTGTGTCTCTAATGGTAACCTTCTCTAGGGTGACATGAGGAGGGAGGGAGGAAGGAAAAAAATAAAAAGCACACAGCAGAGAGCAAAAGAAAACTTAGAAGGAAGCATAGAAAAGCAAGGTAGCTTTGACAATGATGCATTACATAGTTTTTTTTAAAGTAAACTGAAATGGAAATTCATGGTTTTATATTGAATCCTTTTTTTATGTTGTGCTGTGTACATGGAAATGTTCTGTTTTTGTCTTATCGTATTTAAGTTCAAAATGAATTTTAAAAAATTTTTTTAAAAAAGAATTTGCCAAGGAGTAAGCCCAAGGGTGGGTTTCAACTGGAGAGCCAATACTCTGTCCGTTGTACTGCACTGTCTCCATCCCACTGCCTCCTGGTCAAAGGAATATCCTTCTTTCAGAGGACTGAAACCAACGGCCTGGATCTGCCCTGGTTCCTTCCACTGAGCAATCCAGGAGGGAAAAGACTAAGAGGCATAAGAGGTGATGTTTTTAGCCCTGGGTTATATAGGCAGAGCTGAGAGCACCACACTGTCACTTTCTGCTAACTGAAGCTTCCTGAGGCCTTCACCAGTTTTCCAAGCTTAGGAGAAAACCCATTTTTTTCCTTTATGAAGAAGAAAGGAAATTTCAAAACCTAAACACCAGAAGAAGCAGACCATCCATCTTCAGGAGGATTAGCGGGGTGTCTACGGTAACCTGCAGGGTATCTCAGTCACCCAACTCCCCTCAGACTTAATGCTTCACTAACTTATTTGAAGTGCTCAGACTTTGCCTCCAGTGAATATTTGGCTTTGACACTTCTGTCAGGTCTGGTAAAGACAGAAGCAATAACCAGTAACAGCCACACTGAACTTTAGCAAACTTTAGCAAACCTTCTCGATCCCTATGCCCCTCCCCTTTAAATATTTTCATATTCCAAAGCAAGCCAGGAAAATCTTCAGGCTGCCAGGCCACTAGGTAAAATATTCAGGAGCTAAGGACACTGTTGTTCTCTCTCTCTGTCTCTCTCTCTCCCTCTCCCTCTCCCTCTCCCCCTCTCTCTCTCCCATTGAACTTTAAGATCAGGGCCATGTTTTATCTAAACTCTTTAGCTCAGCAGAGGTTAGCACAGGACTCTGCATCCAGTGAGCACTTGACAAACAAAATCTAGTGGCAAGGAGGGGAAATAAAAAGGAGGAAGAGAGGAGGTGAGGAAGGAAGAGATAACTAAGTATCTCACCCAGAGCCAAGCACGGTGCTTTTTCATATAATACATTTCAAGCAGTAAGCATTTAATATATGCATGTTGCTTGAATTGATGGATGAATGAATGAACTAGATAACTCACACAGAGCTTGACACAGTAAATACTTAATAGATATTTGTTGTTCATGTTATGGGAGAAATATCTCCTCTCTGAGTTCATGTGGAAGGTAAGTGGTGTCAAAACATATCTGCCACAATATAAAAATTATAGAGGTAAAAACCTAGGTTTTTTATCATTATGTTCAAGCATATTTTCAGGCCTTAGAGAAAACCTGAACCCCTATAAAGAGTCTCACAAGTTCTCTTATAAGCAAAATTATGTCAGAGTGACAGAAAAATAACTCATTTATGTATTGCAATCTTATACATTCCTCTTAGACCATAAAAGTCAAAGAAAAGATAAATCCATAATCCCATGTTTCCTTCAATGTCATCAAATTTGAACAAACTTAGTTAAACAGAGTCATAATCTCACACATCCCCTAAGGAAACAAAGCTGGCCAAACAAACTGTAGGTAAACCATGTCAGGTTACAGATTAAACACTTTCCGAGACTTGACAAATAGGTTGATTGAGGAGGAGGATTTACATGTCATCCAAGAGTCAGGGACAGTTGAGATTCTTCCTCTGGCTGCTTATCTAAGGAATGTTTAAGACTCTAAGTAAATTTTCACATCCTAAGGGGCAGGTTTTAGTCAGATGAGGTAACGAAAAGTTAACCAAAAGTTGCAGGTGTAATTAAAGAAAATCGAAATTCAAAAATTCCCATTACATTTGAATTGAATTGAATTGCAACACATACACACACCCACACACACACACACACACACACACACACACAGCGCACCCACACTGGCAATCCCACCTTGTTATCTGAATGTGTGTTTGACTGAATTACTATACCTTCTCCCCAACAGTTTTCCCTAATGTGCTCACTCACAAAATTGTTTCCCTTTCCTTTTGGCTACTACCTTATTTGACCACCACCCCTGCAGAGCTGCTTCTGCTAGGTGAGATCCTCTTGGGCTTTTGGGGAAGCCAAGCTTGACCCAAGTCCAATGGGAAAGACAATCTAAGCCCAAGGAATTCAGGTCTCATGATAGGACATAGAAGTGAGACACAAATCTAAGAACACTTAGGTGGCAATAGAACAGGAAACACAGATATGCCATATGGGAAGGAAGGAAGGAAGGAAGGAAGGAAGGAAGGAAGGAAGGAAGGAAGGAAGGAAGGAAGGAAGGAAGGAAGGAAGGAAGGAGAGAAGGAGGGAAAAAGGGAGAAAAGGAAGGAAGGAAAGGAAGAAGGGAAGGAAGGAGGGAGGGAGGAAGGGAAGAACAGAGGAAAGGAAGGAGGGAGAGAAGAAGGGAGGAAAGGAAGGAAGGTAGGGAGGAAGGAAGAAGGGAGGGAGGGAAAGAAGGAAAAAAAGAAGGAAGGATTTATTAAGTACCTATGTGCCAAGCACTGTGCTAAGTGCTTTATAACATTATCTTATTTGATCTTCACAGCAACCCATGTGAAGTAGGTACTATTATTATCCCCATTTTACATTTGAGGAAACTTAGACAGAGGTTAAGTCACTTGCCCAAATGACATAGCTAGTAAGTATCTCGAGAATGGATTTGAACTGGTCTTCCTAACAGGCCCTGTGCTCTATCCACTGTGCCACCTAGCTGCCAGAGCAAGGTAGTGACTCTCCCTCCAAAATGTCCTTCTATTTTGTATTTTCTTCTTTGTGTATATATTGTCTCCAGACAGAATGTGAGCTTCTGGGTAACTTGTTTTTGAATCCCCAGCACCTAGCACATACCTAGCACTTAGAAATGCAGGCAGGGCCTGAACCTGGGGTGTGGAACTCCAAGATGAATCAACTCCCTCTCTCAATGAAGGCCCAAATTTTCTCTGTACCCTCTAATCTTAGAGATTTACCTAGATGGTTCTTAGTCCATAAGAAAGGAAGAAACAGATTATTTCAAATAGATATGGAAAGATATGAACTGATGAGGAATGAAATGAACAGAATCAGAAAAACAATTTGTACTCCAACCTTGATACTATTTTTTAAATGAATAATTTTGAAGATTTTCATAAACTGATGAAGGATGAAAATAGCAAAACCAGAAAAAATTATATAATGATGACAATACTGTAAAAGACAAACAACTTTGAAATCTGTAACGACAATGATCATCCATGATTTCAGAGGAACAATGCTAACACATGTTCTTTACCACCTGACAGAGAAGTGAGGGATTCTGTATCTGGGTACAGGATGAGACTTTTTTTTTTTTTCAATTTAACCAGGGAGGGAATTAGTTTTTCTTAACTATGCATATCAGGTACAAAGAAGTTGTTTGTTTGGGGGTTTTTTTCCAATGCATTGAGCAGTTCAGTGACTGGCCTAGAGTCAGACAGTCAGTATGTGTCAAAGGCAGGCCTCTGAACCCAGGTCTTCTGGGCTTTCAGGCTAGCTCTATCCATTATTCAACAATGACTCTCACACTGGGCAAGAATCGGAGGAAAAGTTGATCGCTTGACTGTAGTTCTCATCTATTTAAATGCCTTTTCCCTAGGACATCTCTACAAGGAAGAAAAAGGATTTTATGGTTGGTTAGAATTGCCATCAGAGGTAGCAGGGTTAATCCTGATATCTCAAAAGCTGCACTAGAGAAAGGATAAGACCAACTGCTCTAATTCCCTGTCACAGATTGCAGCTGACTGGGCTACCGCTCTTGTTTGAGTGACAGGGCGCCAGTGTCAGAGGCTCATGGAGCTGTTAGCCTCTGGAACTGGGGCAAGAGCAGATGCAGCAGCCCTGCTAGGCCCTGCAGGGAGGAAGAGCCGAGATATGAGGGAACTGGAGATGTTGGCCCAGGGGCCAGTGAGCAGTTGAAAAATCAGGAGTGATTAGCAAACAATCTTTGCCGCCAGGAAACAAACTTCAGTGAGGCGGTCTTGGTAGGGATGCTTGGAACTTGGGAACCTGAGAACAAGGGAAGAAGAAAAACAGGAAATCAATGAAAGGGAACCTAAAACCCACAGGCCTGAAGTTCTGTGCTCCTCATGAAACAGGAAGCAGGGCCTAGAGGAGATGGGCTCCAGATAGGAGACTATGCTAGGCAAACAGCTCTGGTGCCAAGGGATTAGGCCACAAGATGGGGCTGCTCCTGCCCCTCTCCGGTCCTCAGCCAGCTCCCCACCGCCATCAAAAGGACAAAAGCTACAGGTTAGCCCCACAAGCTAAGGGGGATTTCAAAGACAGGCAACCAGAAAGAGGACTGGATTTCTGGTCAAAAGACCCAGAGACTGTATTCGAAAATCAGATTTGCGTTTTCAGATTGTGTTGGTATGATCCCCTTTGGGATTAAGTTCTCTTTTGAATTTTTCCATATAGGTGTTTTTCTCTATGTGTGAGGATAAATCATTGAGAGCAGCTTGGGGGCTTAGTATTCTTCGGTGTTTTTTGCAGACCAAGGCAGTTCAAGAAAGGAGGGGATCCCTCACCTCCAAAGGTAGGAGAGAAGCCAATGGCAACCACAGGTGGTGGTGCCACTGCACAGAATGACCTATAGGGAGAGCAGCGTCTCTCCCCTCCCTCCTCTTCCCCTTCTCTTGAACCCTCAGCAGTATATCCAGACAGGTCTCTGGGCAAACAAGATTAGGGAGCAAAGTCCCGGCCTCTGTTGTCCTACAGGTCCTACAGGTTTCAAGACGGAGTGAATCTGGGGCAAAGCTCCTAGGACTCAATTTAGCATATGCCCTGGGTTTCTCATTGGGGCAGCTAGGTGGTGCAATAGATAGAGTTCTGGGCCTGGAGTCAGGAAGACATAAGTTCAAATCTGACCTCAGACACTTGCTATTGATATTTGATATAAAGTGAATTTGGCAGGGGGGAGCTAGGTAACACAGTGGATAGAGTGCCAGGTCTGGGGTAGGAAAGACTCATCTTCCTGAGTTCAAATCTGGCCTCAAACACTTGATAGTCAAATCCAGCCTCAGACACTTACTAGCTGTGTGACCCTGGACAAGTCACTTCACCCCATTTGCTTCAGTTTCCTCATCTGTAAAATGAGCTGGAGAAGGAAATGACAAACCACTCCAGTATCTTTGCCAAGAAAACCCCAAATGGGGTCATGAACAGTAGGACACAGATGAAAACAACTGAATGATTGGCCTTCCCAATAGTGGCAATGGTGCTTTCATAGGCAAAATAGTCACCTTTAGAGGCAGGGAGAGCAATGGAATTGAACTCACAGGACCTCAGTTTGAATGCATGAGTCAGCTTAAAATTGCCAGCATGAACTAGACTCCTAAGAGGCATTTACTGGTACTGTACTTAGAAATTCAATTCAAACACTTATTAAGTGCCCTTGCTAGGTACTAGAGGAGATATAAAGATTTTTAAATGGCACAGGCTCTGTCCTTGAGAAATCTAACTATTCTGTTGTTCAGTTGTTTCAGTCATATCTGACTCTTCCTAACACCATTTAAAGTTTTCTTGGCAAAGATACTAAAGTGATTTTCCATTTCTTTCTCTAGCTCATTTTACAGATGAAGAAATTGAGGCAAACAGAGTTAAGCAACTTGCCCAGGGTCACGCAGCTAGTAAGTATCTGAGACCAGATCTGATCACAAGAAAATGAGTCTTCCTGATTCTAGGCCCAACACTCATATCCACTGAGCCACCTAGCTGCCTAACCATTCTACCAGAACTATTTAAATTGTGGTTGAAATTAAGAGGCAGACTTAGCCTGAATGTAAGAGAAGAAAAACAACTTCCTAACAATTAGTAAAGTACTAGAGTTAGAAACAGAGGACTTGGGTTGGAATCCCTGCTCTGCCCCTATTAGTGTGCTGGTAAATGTTTTACCACCTCCTCTCCAGGGACATACTTTTCAACTTAATCTGTATTCTTAACATTTCCACAATCACTTTCTAAAGTCTAGACAGCCAATAAAACAACAAATCAAGCCCTGGTTTGTAACCTTTACTGATTTCAGAGGTGTAAATGCTCACACTGAAAATTTTGTGGGGCAGCTAAGTGGTGCAGTGGCTAGCACTCCAATCTTGGAGTCAGGAGAATCTGAGTCAAATCCAGCTTCAGACGCTTGACACTTACTAGCCGTGTGACACTGGGCAAGTTACTTAACCCCAATTGCCTCACACACACAAAAAAGAAAAGAAAATTTTACAATAGGCTAACCCCAGTGCCAGCTGGCTTCAGCTCCCCACTTTGAATATCAATATGCCTTTGGGTAAAGTCCTTCCACTCTCTGGGCCTCAGGCTCCCAAGTAGTAGAAAGAGGGGACTGCCCCAGAAGACACCCTATCTCCTGTCTTACTCTAAATGTATGACACTAGCCTCTTTGGAGTGTATATGCCTAAAGGCTCCATGTGAAGGGAAATATAAAACTCAGCCTTCAACCACTCAGTTGAAAACATGCTCCAACTCCCCAGTAGGTGGGGTTAAGGCACCAGGGATGGATTAAGTTCTGTAAAGACAAGGAATACAAGCCTGGTCAGATCCAACTCAGCCTGGAATCAGAGCACAGGCAAGAACAAGAAAAGCTAGAGCCTAGAGGATTCTGGGGGGCAGGCTGTGAGGCCCAGTAAAACTGCTTTCCAACATCAGGGGGCACCAAGGTCCCAGAAAACTATGCCAACCAGAGGGAAATCCTAAGTATTTAATGGAAAGAAAAAAGGACCCTAAGGAAAAAATTTTTTTTTTTAATTTTATGGACTAAGCCCAGAGAGGCAATGGCAGGCACTGGTCCCTGATGACAATAGGCTGCCGAGGGATGCGAGTCTATTTATTTACCAGCCATGTGTGTCAAACTCATTATAAAAGATGTCATACCAGGCGTCTTGGGAAAGAGAAAAAGTCCCAACCTGCTGCAATCTGGGCTAGGATGGGCTCCACCTGGGACTAATGAGGCATTCACCTATACCATAACCTGAATATTCTGTACTTTCTCAGGGGGTGAGGAAGAATCCAGGGTTTATTTCCTACCCTGCTTAAGGGAGGTTAGATCACATCCTGTTCATCCCTCTGTCTTCCATCGAAATCGAGTCAGGTGTGTTTTATGGAATACTAAGAGATTTTCCTTGACCTGAATACTCAGCAATTCAACTCAAATGTTGAAATGCTTCTGCAGGCAGGGCTGTGTGATGTAGGGGCTGGGGAGCCCAGCCTGAAAGTCAAGAAGACACGAGTTCAAATCCAGGTGACCGGAACAAGGCACTTAACCTCTCAGAGTGGCCCAGATAAACTCTCCCCCATCCCATGTTGACTGCTGCCATCAGAAGGGGCTACCTTCACTTCGCTGACCTCGAGTTAGGAGCAGGTCTTGTGATGTCTCTGGAAACTAGATGCACATGGAGCTGGAGCCCTCCTATCACACCCCAGCCTTTGGCTATTTTGCAGAACAGCTTCACCCCTCACTGTTGCTTCTCCTTCCAAGCCCTTCTCAGGGTTGAAGTGCATTCAAACCCTGCCTCTCCTGCCTGTTGTGAGTACTCTTGCTGTCCAGAATTACAGTTCCCTTGCCTCAGTTAAAGTGTTTGTTATTGCTACTTTGGCAGTCTTCTTTATTTCAGGTTGATACACATAAAAACATGCTAATAATACTAGCATTTATAGAGTCCTTTAAGGTTTGCAATGAACTTTACATATGTTATCTCATCCGACACTCTTAACAACCTTATGAAGTAGGTACTGTTATTATGATCCCCAATTTACAGATGAGGAAACTGAGGCTGAGGGCCATTAAGTGACACATTCAGGAATCACCCAGCTAATAAGCTTCTGAGGCTGAACTGGAACTGGGGTCTCCCCGAATCCAAGCCCAGCCCTCTATCCTCTGTACCACCTAGCTGCACTGGTAAAGCACATTCCTCATTGGTGGGAAGTTCCCCCACCAATAAAATCCCGGATTGGAACAAGAACAAATTGTGGGGCATTGTACTAGGTAGTAGGCGAGACCTGAAGATGAAAAATTAGGAAGTGCCGATCCTAGAAGGACTTTCTATCCTTCCCCTGGAAGAGCTAATATTGTAAGCACCTTAAGTTGCAGAAAGCAAGATTTTCTTTGGATGTAAGAAAACATCCTATTGAAAATCATAAATGTTGGAGAAGATGTGGGAAAATTGGAACACTAATGTATTGTTGGTGGAGTTGTGAACTGATCCAACCATTCTGGAGAGCAATTTGGAACTATGCCCAAAGGGCTATAAAACTGTGCATACCCTTTGATCCAGCAATAGCACTACTAGGTCTGTATCCCAGATAGATCATCAGAAAGGTAAAAGGAACCACATGTACAAAAATATTTATAGCAGCTCTATTTTGTGGTGGCAAAGAATGGAAAATTGAGGAGATGCCCATAGATTGGGGAATAGCTGAACAAGTTGTGGCTTATGATTGTGATGGAATACTATCAGAAAAACCTGGAAAGACTTACGTGAAATGATGCTGAGTGAAATGAGTAGAATCAGGAGCACATCGTACACAGTAACAGCCACATTGTGTGATGACTAACTTTGATAGACTTGGCTTTTCTCAGCAGCACAATGATTTAAGACAATTCCAAAAGACTCATGATGGAAAATGTTATCTCCATTCAGAGAAAGAACTATGGAGTCTTAACGCAGATCAACGCATATATTTTCACTTTTTTGTTGCTTTTTTTTCTTTCTCATGGTTTTTCCCTTTTGTTCTGATCCTTCTTTTACATGACTAATGTGGAAATATGTTAAATATGATTGTATGTGTATAACCTATATCAGATTGCTTGCTGTCTTGGGGAGGGGGAGAAAATATCCTGCTTTGGAATCTGGGAATCTAGGCTGGCTGACAGGCATCCCAGGTCTGCCATTTGCAATTCATGTGTCCTTGGGTAAATCAGTTCCTATCTTTGGGCCTCATTTTCCTCAACAGTGAAATGAGGAAGGATTGCACCTGATGATCTCTAAGATCCCCTCTAGCCCTCAATCTATGATGCTATAATTTTGAAACACGTGACCCAGTGAGAATCACCCAAAAGTGGTTCAGGATGTCTTGGAAGCTTCTCTTCACTGAAGATCTTTAAGCTAAGGTTTAAAGACAACTTCCTGGTAATGCTGTAGGGGAGCTTTAGTTGGGTAACATAACTTCTGAAGTACATCTCCAACCCTGTGATTCTGGTTTTCCACAAGGGCTATCGAAACTTTCCCCTACCTCCTCAGGCCCAGAGCCCAACTCCTTGTCGGCAGATGACCTCACTTCCTATTTTACAAAGAAAATTAAGGATATTAATTCAAACTTCCACAACTTCATATATTAAAACTTCTTTCACCTTTTTGGTTATGTGCAGTGTGTGTGAGGGAAGTATTGTGGTACAAGGTTTATGCTCCATTCCTTTATTTCCTATACTTGCATTCTATAGCCCAGTAAATAGAGGGCTGGGTCTAGAGACAGGATGACCCGAGTTCAAATCCAGCCTCAGATACTTGCTAACTGTGTGACCCTGGGCAAGTCACTTAACCTCTGTTTGCTTCAGTTTCCTCAACTATAAAATGAGGTTAATAATTGCACCTACTTCCCGGAGTTGTTGTGAGCATCAAATGAAATTATATTTCTAACGCATTTAGCATAGCTTCTTTCCAGTGATAAAGATGAGGAGCTCTGAAAGTCACTCTGAAGGAGCTTCTCTACTTCCCTTCCTTCTCTTTGAATAAGTCCTCTCCAGGCCAAAGCTAGCTCCTGTGCTTCCACTTGGATATATCTAAAACCAAGTTCATTATCTTATCTACAAAATTAATACTTCTCCTAATTTTCTATTAATGGTACTACTTTCCTACCAAGTCACTCAAATTTAAAATTTCAGAGTCTTCATAGACTTCCTCCCCCCATATCTAGTCACTAATCAAAATGGTTGAATTTTTCCTTCTTAAGGTCTCACAGACACATCTCTTCCTTCCTGCACCCAGAAGCAACACCCTGAATCAGGTTTATATTGCTTCTCACCACAGCTATTGCAATAACTATCTAAATGGTCTCTTCACTTCCAGTTTCTTCCTTCATTAGTCTATTCCAGGTACCATAATAGTAATCTTTCTCATGTACAGCTTTGATTGAGTGATTGCTTTTAAAGATCCTAAAAAATTTAAAAAATTTCAAGTGTGAAAGTATGAAAGTGATAGGCTGTATTTCAGTCATAGGATTTAGAAGTGGAAATGACCTTGGAGAAACTTCTTTAGCTCTTATTCCTTCTAGAGGATTATGAAGTGTTTAAACAGATAGGTGGGAGCCATATTGTAGAGGACTATAAGCTACAGATTTTGAATTTTGTTTTATACACAGTAGAGAACCATTTAAAAAATATGAGTAGAAGAGTGACCTAGTCAGACTTGTACTTTAGTGATATAAATTTGGTGGTTATGCAAATGTTGAATTGGAGAAGAGAGAGACAGGAAGTAAGGAAATCAATAGGAAGTCTTTTGCAATAGTCTGGGTAAAAGGTCATTTGGGCCTAAACTAGGGTAGTGACTGTGTGAGCTGAGAGAAGGGGACAAAGGGAATAAATGTCATTTTGAAGGTAGAATCAATAAGACTTCGTAAATGATTGCAAACAGAGGTTGAGGAAGAGGAGAGAGTCAAGAATGACTTGCTGTGCAATCTCAGAAAATGGTCATCTCCTTGTCAAAAATGAGGAAATTTTAAGGATTAAGGAGAAGTATCAGAGTAGGACCATGTTAAGGATGTGATTCACGTGGCTAGAAACACAAATGAAGTGAAGATGGTATGGGGAATGGGGAGAGGGAGAGCAGAGAGGGGCAGTAGTTACCAGTTAGTTAACTAAAGTCTGACTTGACTTTGTCAAGTCAGACATAAGACAATTCTTCCCCTACCCCCACATGCCTTGGTCCGTTCTCTGATTCATCTGTACTTTTTAAAGAGATAAGTCAACTACAGAAAACAGCTACAGAGGAGTAACAGAACTGTGAGAGATAAATGAGGGTTGATAAGGACATTTTTTATTCTTCTGTAAACATTTTAAAGTTCTTGTTCAAGAATAGGAGATAGCTAAAGTGGTCTCGTCTCTCTGATTCTCTAAAATCTTCTTGCTGATGACCTTTTAAAGACAATATAAGGAATATGAGGAAGAAGAAAAAGAATATCTGTTGTGATATGAATTGGTAGAAGGGAGAAACTAGTGTCAGGGAGAATTATTCTTTTCTGGATGAGAGGATAGGAGGAGCTGGAACACTGATCTTAGAGTCAGAATTCAATTTAACAATTCAGTCCAAGGCAAAAGGCATTCATCAATGGAAGTTCCTTGAAGGCAACAGCTGATTCATTTTTGTCTTTGCATCAATCAGTCAATACACATTTATTAAGCGCCTCCTATGTTCCAGGCATTATGGGATGCAAAGAAAGTTAAAAAAAAAAGTCCTTGCACTCAAGGAACTCACAATCTAATGAGGGGGAATGACATATAAAAAGAAACTGAAAGGGGATGAGGGGTGGGGAGTGGGATGGGGATGATGAAGCTTTGCAGGCTGATGGGAAATGATGAGACAGATGCCCTGGGACCTTCCTTAAATCAAGGATCTGGGAGGAGCTCTCTGGTGTTCTTTCTCCACCTTCTCCAGAGGTGGGGAGGGGCCCCAGAGACAAGGGGTACTGAAGACGTGTGAGTTTCAGAGGGGATTCAATCTTGCAGGATGGAGACATTTCCAAACAATCAGCCAACATTTATTAATTGCCTACTATATGCTGGGTACTGTGCTAAGTACTGGTCATACAAATGCAACTATTGTAACAACTGCTACCCAGAAGAAGCTTACACACTCTGGCTAGCAACCTAGGGGTCAGCCTTGACTCTTCATAGTCTCTCTCACCCCCTCACATCTGATCAGTGGTCTTGGTGTCTTTTCTACATCACAACTTTCAAATTTGCCTTCTTCTCTCTTCTGATATTGCAACCACACAAGTGCAGTCCCTCATCCTCTCATCCCCTCATCCCCTCATCCCCTCATTGCTGGACCATTACAATGGCCTGCTGGTTGGTCTCCCCAACTAGTCTCTTCCTCATTCTAATCAGTCCTCAACTCAGCTGTCAAATGTATCTTCCTAAAACGAAGCTCTAACCCTATCATTCCTCTATTCAATAAACCCCAGGGGCGCCCAATTACCTCCAGAATCAAATATCACTTCCTGTTTAGCTTACCTTAAAGTTTATCACAACATGACCCTTTCTAGCTTTCCAGTTTTCTTATACCTTACTCCCCTTCACTTTACTCTCTCCCCAAAGGGTCCCTTTCTGCTCTGAGCCTGGGAATAAGGCTAAGAAATAAGGATCAAACAGCTTAGTAAGTTTCAGAGGCAAGATCTGAACTCAGATCTTCAGAACTTCAAGTGGAGCTATTTATCTCACCACACCCTCTCCAATCCCTCTTGGTTATTGCTTTGAGGGAGTGGGTTGGGATTAGATTTAGGATTTCCCTGGTATTGAAACTCACAGATGAGGAAATCCTACCAAGACAGATCTGAATGGGCTGTGCAATTTGTCTCAGAAAGACACTTGGGGCACTCAGAAGTTAAATTACTTGTCCAGGGTCACACAGCCAGTAAGGGCTAGACCTGAGCCTAAGTCTTCCTGTATTCTCCATCTCTGCTTCCTCTCCTCCCTTCTTTATAAAAGGAAAGAGAAAGAGACAGATGGAGAGAGAGACAAAGACAGACATAGACACAGAGACAGAGAGACAGAGAAAGAAGGGCCCTGGAAAAAACTCTCAATTTCCCTATGGTCTCAACATTCTCCTGTTTCCAACAGACCTAAACTGCCTCTTCCTCTTACTTCATTCACTTCTTGGACCCTCCTTCTCTTCCTTCCACCACTGAACATCAGAAGTTACCCAGCTAAGGAAGGAAATGCTGCTGCTGCTGCTGCTGCTGCTGCTGCTGCTGCCATCACTGTCACTGCTGCTGCTGCTGAAAACAGAATCAGAGGTGGTCTAAGGAAATCTGTGACCATGGAGACATTGGGCAGTCATGAATCAGAGGCCCCAGCTTTCCTCCGCTTCCTGCCTCCCCAGGCATCCAGGGGATGCTTTACTAAGAAGCCCAGAAGCCCACAGATATTTTCCATCAACAGTTTCTTAGTAGCACCATCAACACACTGCAAACTCAGCAGGCAGGGGAATAGCTCCTGGTCCTACCAATGGAAGTCTCAGCTGTGCTAATGGTGACCGCCAAGGAACAGCTCAGAGAGAAAGCACATTTGGGCTGAGCTGCTCTGAAAAAGAGTCCTGGGGAGACAGACACCATGCATGCAGCAGGACCCGAACAGACAGCTAGCTGCCAGCTATAAAGAAATCTCCAGCCAGTGTTTAACAAAACACCAGAGGAATAAAAGCAGAGGTGGTTCACTTGGTACAAGGTCCTATACTTAGTATTGGAGAGATGTACTAAGAAAGGAGACTTCCTATCAAGTATACCTAAGACATTGTGTGCTGGAGGGGGTGAAGGAGGAAGTAAAAGCAGGTGTCAAACAACATAAAAATGAGGATAAAATAACAATATATTTATACTGTTCTTTAGGCTTTAAAAAGTACTTTCATAATCACAGCATAAAGATAGGAAGGTCAGGGTTCAAATTGTTATCTTTAGTAGCTAGATAGCACAGTGGTGTACCTTGACTGGATTCCGATGACTGGAGGAGAGAGTGAGGCTGATGACTTTTTGCAGCTCTGCCTCACTTAAATCCAATTCACTCAAAAGTCAAACATCCCTCTTGTTATATCATTGGTCCTCTTCTAGAAGGAGACCTAAGTTCAAACCCAGCCTCAGATACTTACTAGCTGAAAGACCCTGGGGAAGTCCCTTAACCCCAGTGTCCTCATAAAAGGGGATAATAATGGCACATTCTTCCAGGGCTGTCATGTGGATCAACTGAAATAGTATTTGTGAAGTGTTTTGCAAATTTTAAAGGCCTATATAAATGCTAACTTATCATTACTGCTTGTGTGTCTGTGGACAAATCACCGATTCTCCAAGTCTCTGTGGCACTGAATCGGTACAACAGAGATATTAATACCTGTATCTCACCCAATTGTTACATGGAAAGTGCTATATCATGGAAGGGCAAATCACTTAACTTCCTGGATTTAAGAAGTCAGGATTCCAACCCAAATTCCAACCTTCTGATTTTAGGCCCAGTGCTTATTCTATCACATGACCTCAAGTAATGTGGTCCAGTTTGAATAATAATAATACTAATAATAGCTTACATTTATATGGTGCTTTAAGATTTGCAAAGTACACAAACATTATCTTATTTTATCCTCAACAACAATCCTGGTAGGTAGATGCTATTACTATCGTCCTCATTTTATAGGTGAAGAAATTAAGGACAGACCTTAAGTGACTTCCTCAAGGTCACATAGTTAGTGAGAGTCTCAGGTTGGATTTGAACTCAGGTCTTGCTGACTTGGGATCCAGCACTTTATCCACGGTGTCGCCTAGCCGATTCTATGTAAGGTCTGAGGGCATTCAAGGTAAAGGCTTGATCATAGTGCCAACCTGATCTTGTCTTCCTATTCCCCGAACCCAGATCCTTAGGACTTCACTGTTTCTGTTCTTCCCACGACCAATTCTCCCAGACACCTAGGCTCAAAGCCTCCCAAGTTATATTTGATTCCTCCTTCTTCTTCACCCTTAAATAATTAGCTTCCAAAGAAGCACATATTGAATCTACCTCCTCATGGCATCTAGAACTGGGCCTTTCATCTCCACTGATACTGTCCTGGTTCAGGCCCTCATTGCCCATCACCTTGATTATTGAAATAGTCTTTTTCCCAAGCACAGGGCAAGTACTTAATAAATGTTAGTTGGTTGACTAAATTTGCACCTCCAGTCTTTCTCCTCTCTGTCCCACCCATTGTGAACACCGCCGCTGGATAACTCTTCCTAAAACACAGCTTTAATCATGTTGATGTAATACACAAAAGCCTTACCCACTGTCAATTAAATTGAGTCCATACTCTTCAGGTTGGCATTCCAGTACTGCTACAATATGGTCATATACTTTGCAACTTTATGTCCTACTTCCAGGAGTAAATGCTTAACAACCAGCTTTCCAAAAACAGCTTGACAGGCTTTTAACTTTAAACTGCATTATTGTTTTCTCCATTACTTTGATAAGTGTAGAAATCAACAAAACAATAAATCAAACCTTGATTTATATAGCCTTTGTTGATTTCTGAGGTGTAAAATATTGAAAATTTAACACTCAGCTCTCAAAAGCCATGAAGCTGGATCTAGCACACCTCTTGCTTCCCCTCACATTGCCATGTCCTAGCCAAACTGTGCAATTCTTGTTTCCCCTAATATTCTCTATGTTTTCCTTTCTACGGAAAGTGCGCTGGATTTGGAGCTAGAGGACATGGGTTTAAATCCTGAATCCCCCATTTACTAACTGGGTGACCTTGGGGAAGACCGTGCCGCAAAAGGAAACATCATTTCATGGAACAAACTGGCCACCTCATATTGAATAGCTCATGATGAATGTTTGCAAAAATGACTACCATGAAAAAATTACATCTTGCAGAAGAGTTGCAGAAGAATTAAAGGAAAAGGTATTCTGCAAAAGCCTTGCCTGATAAGACCTTCCAAATCAATCAATACCTGCTTAGGTACTCCATGACTTTGATGTGAAGATGGGAGTAATGGAGGATAGTGAGAAATATATTGGAAAATACACATCAAGAGGAAGGAGCAAGAGGTCAAGGGCATTCAGACAAGGCTCACACCTGTACATCACGAACCCTCAGAGAAAAGAACTGAAAATGGTTGGACGTGGAAAAAAGCAAATAACGTCACACACAAAAAGATGAAATTGACTATATTTTAACAGGCAGGAAATGATTCATTACCAAAGTGGGAGGTATCCCTGAATCTGGGTATAGTCAGAACACCAACTTGTTAGAGCAAAGGCCAAAATTCACACAGAGCTTGGAGAAGTTTAAAATGGCAAAAAGGGGTATGGTATGCAATAAAAACAACTCCAACTGGACTGTTTAAGCAAGTTATTGTGAAAACATGGGATATGGAGGGAAGCACATAGATTCAGACTATAATAACTTCATGTTGTTGTTGCTGCTGTTGTTGAGTTATGTCTAACTCTCTGTGACCTCATTTGGGGTTTTCTTGGCAAAGATACTGGAGTGGTTTGCCATTTCCTTCCCCAGCTCATTTAAAGATGAGGAACTAAGGCAAACAAGGTTAGGTGACTTGCCCAGGATCACACAGCTAGTAAGTGTCTGAGGCCAGATTTGAACTGGAAGATAAGTCTTCCTGATTCCAAGCCTGGTACTCTATCTACTTCACCACCTAGCTGCCTCCATAATATATATGTGTGTGTGTGTGTGTGTGTGTGTGTGTGTGTGTGTGTGTGATGTGTGTATGATGTATATATGTGTGTGTGTGTATTTATATATACACACATACATATATGTATCTCTATACATATAGACATACATATATATGTATCTATATCTATATAGAGGTATGAATAGCCAAAACAAGGAGAGAAAATGAACCTTGAAAAGAACCTTAGCAAACACCTGAATTAATGGCCAAAATAGTGGATATAGACCAAGCATACAAAGAGGAAATCCATGCTCAAAGCAACAGAATTGTAAGGGCATTGAAGGTTCCATTGGTGAGGTATCAGAAAGAGAAGACACTAGAGATGTAGAAAAAGAAAAATTTCAGACCTTTTTCATCCCCAAAAAGGAGAGAGAGAGCATCAATAAATATTTGCCTTATATGCCTACTTTCCAACTACATAACATCCTTTACAAGGATATTAGTAAGGAATAGGCTGGCTTTCTCAAATGATATTTTGTAATACAACATATCTTTACCATCACGTAGTTGACTGGAAGAAGTAGAGAATACAAGATCCGACTGCCTATTGTTTACTGATTATAAAATAAATTTGGTCCAGTAGAACTGGAGGGAATATAGAGGAATGTTGGCTAAAGGTCTTCTTCGAACAAGATGTCCCCATGCACACAGCAAAATGACTTGATTATTTGAAATGTACAACCTACCCCAGCTTCCCTTACTCGGGAATCCTTAAGCAGCCACTGTGGGCATCTGTCTGAGCCCTGGGGGGTAAAGAACTAACTTCAAAATAGCCCACTCAGTGGAGGTTCCCTATGTGGATAGTTAGACCAAACTCTCTGAGTTGTAATGAAACTCTACCACAGTCTCCACAGAGCTCTTGATGCAAAGAGTACTCTGACTTCAGCAAAAAGGAGCATCTGGCATGTATAAAGAATCCCTATTCAACCAGGACTCTGTCCTGGATCTCTTCCATGATGGTGGCAAGCATCTTTGGTGAAACATATGTTTCTCTTCCTGTTTTTATGCCTTACCTAATATATATGATGAAGAATGCAAAACGAGACTTACATTCTCAGACACCACCAAAGTGTTTGTTTTGCTTGACTACACATGTTTATGAGAGGGAGCCCTTTATTTGAGGTAAGGGGTTTAGTTAAAGGATATGTACAGTTTAATGACTTTGGGGCTATAATTCCAAATTGTTTCCAGAATAGATGTCAATTGAAATTCCACTAACAGTTCCTTAGTCAGCCTCTTTGCCCACAAGTCTTCGGCTGCCACATAAAGAGCCCTGGATTTGGAGGCAGAGAGCCTGGGTTTGAATTCTACCTGGCTAAAAGAGAGAATAATTGTAAATCTTAGCACAGTGCCTGGCGCATAGTACACATTATATAAACTATATAAATATTTGTTATTATTGTTGTTGTTGTCATCGTCGCCATTTTTGGCAATCTGACAGGTATGAGGTAGAAGCACAGAGTTGTTCGAATTTGTATTTCTCCCGTTAATAGTGACCTGGAACATTTTAGGCAACTCTCTAAGACTGTCAATTGCAAAGAAAGGGTCAGTTTGCACCCAACATGGGAACAGAGTATTCTTTACTGGGAGCCCATAGCACTGATGAAATGGCATGTCCAGTCCCAGCCCAACATACTACCCAGTATCTTATATTGTATATTAAAATGTAAAAGCAATCTATATAAATGACATAATATAAATTGCTTTTACGTTTTAATACATATCCTACATGATATATTACTTTTACATTTTAATGTTATACATATTACTCTTACATTCTAATAACTACACATTATACATAATGCAATATATGTATATTTAAATATATTGTGAATAATGGAATGCTTATTAATTTGCTTATATTAAGTGATTAATATTTGTATAAAATAGTTATTTCAGTTTAATATTGTATAACATAATAGAATTTATTTTACATGTTAATGTTATACATAATAAAATATATTTAATGTCATATGTTTCAAAATTTAATGTTATACATTATACCTAATAGATATTTATTTTATATTTCAATGTATTGTATGTAATAAACATACTTATTTTACATTTTAATATCTATCATACATATTTCTTTTAGATTTTAATATATCATATATACAAAGATATTTATTTTACATTTAACATGTATAATAAAACACCTTTATTTTACATCTTAATATAGCTTGCATATTTCTTTTAAATTTTAATATGTTACCCATTATACAACATAATATTTATTTTACATTTTAACATTTTTAAAGCGTATTCAACACAAGATCAGTTTCTTATACGTCTCTTTCTTTTCTTCTTTGTATATTGATATGTTTGTTGATGACAATTTTCACAATTCAAACGAAAGTTTAAAAACGAGAGAGAGCTGTGGCAACAGAGATAGAACCTAGTGCGGTAACCCCCTAGTCACAGGGAGCCAGTCAACGGTCCCCTTCCTCCCTCCTCCTCCCTCCTCTTCCCCCATTTCCTTCACCTCCTCCCTCCTCCCTCCTCCCTCCTCCCTCCTCCCCTAGGCAGCCCTAAGTGGCTCGAGCTCCGCCTCCTCCCTCCTCTCCTCCCCGCTCCCTTTTCCCTCCCTTTTCCCTCCCTCCTCCCCTAGGCTGCGGGGTAGCCCAGGCTCCGCCCCGCCCCCTCCCCGCCGTTTGAGCAGGGCTGGCCCCGCCCTCTCGCCGCCGCCGGGAAGGCGCCGAATCTGCGCAGGCGCGGTAGCCGCGGTAGCCTAGGAGCCGTTCGGGCGGAAGCGTGGACCGCCGGATCCGCTATGGCCGTCGCGGCGGTGCACCTGGACTCGGACGCGTTCCTGGTGTGCCTGAACCATGCCCTGAGCACGGAGAAGGAGGAGGTGATGGGGCTGTGCATCGGCGAGGTGGACGCCAGCAAGATAGTGCACATCCACTCGGTGATCATCCTGCGGCGCTCGGACAAGCGCAAGGACCGCGTGGAGATCTCGCCCGAGCAACTGTCGGCCGCGTCCACCGAGGCCGAGCGGCTGGCCGAGCTGACGGGCCGGCCCGTGCGCGTGGTGGGCTGGTACCACTCGCACCCGCACATCACTGTGTGGCCGTCGCACGTGGACGTGCGCACGCAGGCCATGTACCAGATGATGGACCAGGGCTTCGTGGGCCTCATCTTCTCGTGCTTCATCGAGGACAAGAACACCAAGACGGGCCGCCTGCTGTACACGTGCTTCCAGTCGGTGCAGGCGCAGAAGAGCGCCGACTACGAGCGCATCGAGATCCCCATCCACGTGGTGCCTCACGACACCATCGGCAAGGTGTGCCTCGAGTCGGCCATCGAGCTGCCCAAGATCCTGTGCCAGGAGGAGCAGGACGCGTACCGGCGCATCCACAGCCTCCCGCACCTCGACTCGGTGACCATGATCCACAACGGCTCCGTCTTCACCAAGAACCTGTGCAGCCAGATGTCGGCCATCAGCGGGCCGCTTTTGCAGTGGCTGGAGGACCGGCTGGAGCAGAACCAGCAGCGGGTGCGGGAGCTGCAGCGGGAGAAGGAACGGCTGCAGCAGGAGCTGGCGGCGCTGGACTGAGGCCCCCCACAGCGAGGGGGCCGGGCAGGCTGGAGGCGGGGGTCCTTCCTGGGGTTTTGTGGTTTGCTCCCCCTCCGCATACGGGCCGCCTCTAGGTGGCACAAGTGTACAGAGATCCCCCGGGGGTCCCGTGATGGACGAACCTGGTTTTTGTATAAAGTATTTTGGTAAAAATTCCAGCAGGATTGTCTGTGCATTTAATCCTGTGCACGGGAAGAGAGAGGTGTGCGTGAAGGGAAGGGGCAGAGCCGCCTCTGTGCCATGCACAGTGCTGGGTGCGGGGCATACAAAGACAGGGGCCTTCCGGAGCCTGTGGGAGGCAGCGTGTACCTATGTATAGATATATGCAAAATAGAAAAGCCTGTAAGTGGCTCAATGCATAGAATACTGAACATAGAGTACTGGAGTCAGGAAGACCGAGTTCAGATCCTGCAGACACTAGCTGTGTGAGCCACTTTTCTGGCCTGTAAAACAGGATTAATAATAGCACCTAGGGTACAAGGTTGTGGTGAGGACCAAATGAGACAGACATGTAAAGCATTTTGCAAACATTAAAGTACTATATAAATGCTAGCTATTAAGTACAAAGTGGGAGTGGAGAACAGAGACAGAATAGGAAAAGACTTTTTCTTAGAGATGGCTTTTATTGCCCAAATGGAATTAGATGCTGTAGAGTACCTTCATGAGTGTTAATTAACCAGTATGTACACATACATTAGTATGTGTGTATGTAATAGACATGTATACACACAAATACACAGATATACATACAAACATATAGGTATATAGAGGAAAGATTTAACCAGATTGTGTATATATGTATATACACACATCAACACAAACACACATACAAACATGTATGCATACAAAAGACTTAAAGTAGACATGGCTTTTATTGCCCAGAAGTAAAGTACATTCGTGAGTATTAATTAACATACATATACACATATATTTACATACCCACCCATACACCAGTGTACATATGTATTATATACATGCACACAAACATGTATGATATATATGTATGTATGTATATGTTTGTCTTAGATAAATGATTGATAGGCCCAGAATTAAACCTTTGATAACCCTGAACTTTTTCTAGAAACACAGGCCCATTTTTTAACGTCAACATTTTACCAATGTGGTATAACAGCTAGTTATAGAACACTCCAGTCAGTGATTAATTTAAAATGAGTATTACTCAGAGGGCAGTGAAGAGGAGCAGTGGGTATGAGCACACTGGAACGACAAATAAGCAGATGAAGAAATGGAGTAAGGAATGTCATTGGGGGAAAAGAATTTTACAGATGGGCTTACTAAATGCTTGCTAATTGTCTAGTTACAAGGGCAGAGAAGGGATAACTGATGGACGGCCTGTGTTCTCCAGTGATATCTCCAAGATGTCAGGAGAAATCAAGAAATCTTCCACATACAAACCCACACCCATGGGGAGATCCTCTGGTGGACCTATGGGAGGCTATGGACAAGATTCATAGAGAGTGGTCAGGCATGGATGAATTGGAATCTACATCAATGGAGGGAACATTCACATTGATGAAATGGCAGATTTGAGTACACCAAATCAGTCTGGAAGAAATGACTGTTTTATTGGAAATGAAAAGATCTTGACAAACTGAAAGAATGACCCAAACCCCAAAAGATAAAACTTCTACAAGGAAGTTCTCACACTGGGGTTCAAAAGCCAGAACAATTAGAGGACAGGAAAGACATGGGTAGTTGGTTCATTTGAAAAATAAATTGAACCAACATCATGAGGTGCCTACTAAAAACCTAATCATTCTGATAGTTTTAACAGAAGTAGGATGTCCAAAGCAAGGGACGTGAGAGTTGTGGGCCACACTGATCAGAGCACATCTCAAGAATTAAATTCAGTCTAGCCACCATATTTTAGAAAGGTAACTCAAATGGTGACAAAACCATGTCAAATGGTAACTTGGAAGAAGTGAAAATTTACACAAGATATGTTCACTGTCTTCAGATGTCTGAAAGACTGTCATGTGAGCGAAGAATTACTTTTATCTGGTCTGACTCAAGGGGGTACAGCCAGGATTAATGTAAGAGTTTCCTAATGACCACATTTTTACAAAATTGGATTTTTATGAAGGTAATAAGTTTACTGTCACTAACAGTGCTCATCAGAGGCTAGGTAAGCACCTATGGAGGGTGCTGAGGAAGGGATTTTGGCGTTATTTGGCAGTTGAGTGAGATGATGGTGGAGTTCTATTGGAGAGGAAGCATAGTGTATAGTGAATAAAAAGAGCCCTAGGCTTGAGTTGGAGTCCCAGTTCTGTGACTTAACTACCTGTGGGATCTTAGGCAAATCATTTGACTTTGTTGAGACTCAGTTTCTAAATATGTATAATAGGTTAAAGGTCTCCTAACTTTAACATTTTGTGATTACCAGATGCTGTGATAAAGGCAGCTCAGTGGTGCAGTAGGTAGAGTGCTGAGCCTGATGTCAGAGAGACCTGAGTTCAAATTCAGCCTCAGACCCTTACTAGTTGTGTGATCCTGGACAAGTCACTTAACCTCACTTTCCTCAACTGTAAAATGAGGACAGGCAGTTGGTGGTGCAGTGGATAGAGCATCAGGCCTGGAGTCAGAAAGACTCATCTTCCTGAGTTCAAATCTGGCCTCAGACACTTAATAGCTGTGGGCAAGTCACTTTAACCCTGTTAGCCTCAGTTTCCTCATCTGTAAAATGAGCTGGAGAAGAAAATGGCAAACCATTCCAGTATCTTTGCTAAGAAAACATCCAGTGGGGTCAACAAAGAGTCTGAAATGACTGAACAACAAAAAATGAGGGTAGTAACAGCACCTACCTCCCAGGGTTTTTGTGAGGATCAAATGAGATAATATTTGTAAAGTGCTTAGCATAGTGTCTGGCATATAGTAGGTACTATATAAATACTTATTCCCTTCCCCCATAACAATACAGAAATAGGTTGAAGGCTGCCTGTAAATGCCATCTGACTGAAACAGACAATTATACATCATGGCAATTATTCAGAGAAAAGTTTCCAAGGTAACCCTGGAGCTGGTTCCTGAAGGATGGGAAGAATTTCAATAAATGGGGGAGGTGGGAGGCAGCAAAGTTCAAAATATGTTTGGGGATCTGTAGGTAGGCTAGTTGGAGTAGAATGGAGAGTTCAGAAGTGTCAGTAGTAGGGAAATGTAATTGGAGCTGATTGGTGCCATTTTGTAGAGAGCCTTAAGTGACAAGCTAAGGAGATTTCATTTTGTTAATTAAGCATTGGAAGCTAGTGAAGGGTTTTGAGCAGATCAATTTGACTCAATTTAACAATCATGTATTAACTGCCTACAATACGTAAGGTACTGGGCGGAACATTGGATAGAGCATTGGGCCAAAAGTCAGGAAGACCTGACTGAATTCAAATCTAACCTCAGACACTTTCTAGCTGTGTGACCCTAGGCAAGTCATTTAACCCTTTTTGCCTCAGTGCCTCATCTGTAAATAAGCTGGAAAAAGAAATGGCAAACCATTCCAGTGTCTTTGCCAGGAAAGCCCCAAATGGGGTCATGAAGAGTCAGACATGACTGAAACGACTCAAAAACAACAGCAAAATAGTAGGGTCCTGTGCTAAGCATTAGGAATACGAAGAGAAAAAAATGAAATTCCTACCATCTTCTGGAAGGAACAATGTGTGTGTGTGTGTGTGTGTGTGTGTAAACTGACATCTACCATCTACACTTAAACTTGGAGACAGAATTTTCTAACCTCTTTAAAAATTTTCCAAAGACTTTCAGTCAGTTTGAATCTATTTGTTACAAATATAAAAGTGCTATACCATCCAGTTAGTTTCTAAGACTATCAAAGAAAATGGAAGTTTACTGGCAAATTTTCAACAAAAACATTTTCCTTACTGGTGGGTAGGATTGAAAAATTAGTACTGAGATTTAGTAAGCATTGCCAACGATACATTTCCATTCAGATCTACGTAACATTTTTCACCAATCATAGCCAATAAAATGGAAATAAACTCAACCTCAGACTTTTGAATCATTATCACAGTGTATAAAGTCCAGATTTTTAAAAATGATAAAATATATTCAATCACATTGTTCTCAGTCTATCTTCTAGTAATGTCAATGAGAACCAGAAGGTTTATCATGATATTAATAAAATACTTTTAAACAGTTTATTTCATCTTTTGTACCAACCTCCCAAGTTTGATGCGAGGATCAAATAAGATAACAAGGTAAAGCTTTCCAGTCCCCAAAGTGCCATCTGAATGGTACTATCTATCTACACTAAAGCTATCATCTTTATCTTGTTCTTTTGAAGCTTCTATCTCTCTATGGTTTATAATGGACATAATACATCAGCACAGAAATACATGTAGATTATTTCTATTGTGAGGCTCAAAAAAACTTGAAAAGAGTATAGGATCAGAAATTTGGAGACCATGTCTCTAAAGTGATCTACAGATTTCAAGAGGCAAAAGCAAAGAGGGAGAGCCCTGCAGCCATGCCTGTGATGGACACCTTTTCAAATTTCTACCAGATACCTGCTTTCTTTACACTTGAATCCCCAAAAATCAGAGCTCAAGAACAATCCTAGTAGATTCCAGTTGGGTTTTGATTGCGGTGTTATCATTGCTTGTTTGCAAGTTTCTTCAATTGGAGAAGCTATTTGTTTAATTTTATTTGTTCAATTCAATAGCCACTAATTGTCTACTGTTTGCCAGGCACTGTAGTAGGCTTGAAAGGGGTAGGGGTGGAGAATGCAAAATAGAAGTAGGATATTGACTGTATCATCATGGAATAAGTATGCTTATACTTATTCATTGGCTGTCATGATACAAACTGATGACTTTTTCCTATATGTTTCATAACAAAGGAATGCATGTTATTCTTACTCCATAAGATTCAGAGACTGATGACTTAAAGAAAAATTATTTCGTTTAGGCTTCCCAGAGAAAGACAGCTCCTTAGGAATTGCCTATTTAACTGTAGTCTAGTGCAGTGTCAAATTCAAATAGAAATGGGGACCACTAATCTGTGGATTAATATGGATCCCTGCAGGCCACATATTGACTTAGTTTTTAAAATGTAATGTTATTATGTTTTATTTATCTCGTTAAATATTTCCCAATTGCATTTTACTTTAGTTCTGCCCCATTCCAGAGTGTTGTGGGCAATATTTGGGGCCACCTGTGTTTGACATCTCTGTTTTCATACATATTCTTCCTCCCAGCCAGACCCCTTTCCGATATAAATTCAATAGACGTTAGTGTATTACATATTATGTACATATATATATGTATCATGTGCATATATATATGTATCATATACATATATATGTATATTATAACATGCCCAGGTGGAGAAGGCTTAGGGGGGTAGGAGGCAGGGGAAAGCAACTACAAAAAAATGTATGAGATGATCAGTGTAAAAGTTCACTTGATACTACCTTGAATTGTTACATAGTTTTTTCTGTTTTTCTGTCCTGTATTACTACCGCCTCACGCACACACGCGTGCACACACACACGCGTGCACACACACACACACACTCTCTCTCTCTCTCTCTCTCTCTCTCTCTCTCTCTCTCTCCCCTGTCGTTTCTTTGGAAGATAGAAATTAAGCTTGGTGTTTGGAAATACTTCCTAACAATTAGAGTAATCCAAAATTGGAATGGGCTGCTTTAGACAATAATGGGTTCCCACCTTGCCCAGTGTGTTGTAGAAGGGATTAATTCTTCAGTTACTGTTTAGATTAGATTGCCCTAAGGTCCCTTCCAACCCTCAGTGATTGCACTTGTCTCTGGGTTTCTGCACACTAATCAACACACTGTCTTTGACATTACAGGTACTCAGTAAACTCACTGATGGATTGAAGTTAGAGGATCTAGTCAGGGATGGGAAACCTTCGGCCTTGAGGCCACATGTGTTCCTCTAGGTCCTCAAGTGCAGCCTCGAGGCCCGCAGGTTCCTCATCCCTGATCTAGGGTCAGATCCTGACTCTGATATTTACTTATGTGTGTGACTTTGGAAAAGTCACTTAACCCTTCTGAGTCTCACTTTTTTTAATCTGAAAAATGAAGAGGATGGATTAGATGGTGTCTAAGGGCCTCTCTAGATCAGTCCTCTCACAACTAGTCATCAGAATGCCCTATTCAAGAAGCTTCAGCCTTCTTTGTTCAGATCTCTATAAAGCCGTTAAGGTCGTGATGATTTGAATTCTTTTTTCAAAACCTCCCCATTAGTAGACTTTAGCAGGAATCCAGACCTGGTGTCAGCCCTCCCACTCTACAAACTTAGCTGGCAAGCTGAGCTAGTGTGGTGACCGCAGCTGGGATCCTCCTGGCAGCTGTCTCCCTGCTGTCTCTGGACTTCATGCCTATTAAGGTAAGGATTCTTCTTTGGGAAAAAAAAAAGGGGGTGGGGGTGGGAGGGGGGAATCCTGCTCCTCCCAGCACATTTTCCCTAGAGAAATTGTTCTTTGTGGGATGAGACATGAGTCTCTCTTCTTGGAGGAGGAGGGGAAAGGAAAGTGAACTACCAGACTTTATGCCCCAGGAAACTACTGAGTGTCTTGGCATCCTGGAACCATTCCCAGCCTGCTTTAGAGAACTTTCTTTAGAGTACCAAGACTAGAGCTGCTCCCTGAACTGGACACTCCATATCAACTTTTCATAAATTGTCTCCTGTGCCTGGAATGCACTCCCTCCTCATCCCTGTCTTCCAGAATCCCTAGCTCCCTTCAAGTCTCAGCTCCTCTGCTCTCTTCTACAGAAAAACTTTCATGATCCTCCTTCATTGTTTGTGTACCCTCTCATCCTCCTCAAATTATCACGTATGTGAGACAGCTGGGTGTTGAATTGGAAAGAGCGCTAGAATCACAGTCTGAATTCAGAAGCTTACTGCTGTGTGACCCTGGAAAAGTCATTTCACCTCTGCTTCAATTTCCTCATCTATAGTGGGGACAGTAATACAACTACCTCTCAGTAGTTATGAGGATAAAATGAGATCATATTTGTAAAGTGAATGGCAAACCTTCAAGCTCTATAAAATGCTCGATATTATATATATATACATGCATATATATATATATATATATATATATATATAATCTTTACAGTATTCACCCAATAGAATATAAGTTCCCTGAGGTCAGGGATGATTTCTTATTTTTACCCCAGTCTCAAGCACACTGCCATACCCAACTTCACCGGTTCCTGGGACATCCTCCCCAAAATCACATTAAACTTTCTTTATATGGCAGTTTGGCCTCAAAGACCTGAAGATGGTTCAGATCCCACCTTTGACACAATACTTGCTTTCTGACCCTTAGGCAAGGATCTGAATCTCTCATTTTTCCCTGTAACTTTCTGTAAGACTAAGCTGCAGATAAAGTACTGACTTGTCTTCACAGAGGAAATTTCTTCACCTAGGATTGCCATACACCAATGAAATCATAGGTCTTGTCTATAGAAATGGACATAGATGTTCATTTTGTGTGTGTACCTGGTATTTACTCCCAAAAGAGTGTAAGCTCTTTGAAGGAAGGGGCTTTCATTTTTTACTTTGTATCGCCAGTACCTGACCTAGAGCAGGTACCTAATATATGCGTGTTAAATTGACTATCCTCTTCTACCTGAAACCACCTTGCCCTGGTATTGTCAAGCCCTGCGGATGTGGTCAATTTCTCACACAGATTAATGAGGCTAACAGTTCTAGATCAAAAGAGTCCCCCTGGAGGCTTTCTCTTACCAAAAGCTCCTTTTATCATTGATGGGGTGTCCAAGGAAGCACTTTATACAGCGCGGGTATGGAAAGAGATAGTCCCTCATTACAAACACCAAGGGAGCGTAACACTTGCTAATTCTGGCCCCGAAACCATTCCTGG
>NW_020954560.1:6257056-6442052 GCF_900497805.2 Vombatus ursinus
AGTCCGGGTCCGGGCGGGCGTGGGATCGAGAGTGACAGTGAGAGGGGGGTGGAGGTGGGGGGAAGGGGCGTGTGCATGTATGTGTGCATGTATGTGTGTGCATGTATGTATGTGTGTATGCGCGAACCTAAAGGGGAAATGAGACAGAGACACAAAGAGAAGAAGGAGAGAACCAGAGTGAAAGGGATGGAGAGGTATAAAGAAAGAAAAAAACAAACGGAGTAGGCAGAAACGTTGGGGAATGGAGGGAGAGGACTCAGGGAGAGTAATTTTAAAATGAGGTTTTATTCTGGGGCAGGGAGTCCTTCCTACCCCTATCTAAACGCGCCCCTATCCCTCCTCAGTTCTCCAGGCAGTTCTGGCTGAATGGGGCACCACCTGCTTCTCCTCACCTGGTGTGGGTTTTCTACCTTCACCAGCCCCGCCTCCCCTCCCACCCTCTAACCTGCTTGTCCGTCTGTTTCTTCTTGCCAGCCTTCCCTCCCTTCAGGAGCCAGGGTCTGATCAAGGGGCCAGGAGGGTCCTGGCAGGTGCAGAATGCCCCTTTAAGGGACAATATAAAAACAGAGCCAAATCTGGAGCGAAATCTCTTGTTTGGGGGAGGGAGAGTGCAGTGCAGGGGGACACTGGTTCACTGTAGACCCAAGTCCAGAGGAGGGAGGAGGAAGTACTGGCTGGGGACCAGAGGCTTGTGTAAGGGGGTTTTCCCAAGGTAAACAGACTTGTCCCAGCAGCCAACCAGGTCTCTCAAAATCCTCCAATGTACCCAGCACCTTTTGATTCTCAGAGATGATCTCATCCAACTCTGAAGGAGTTTATTGCATTGACGATTGCATTGACAAGAACCAAATATGGTTCCCACTTCGTAGGTGGAGGCACTGGGTCTCTAGCAGAAGGTCATGGTGCCGTGGGTATTTCAGATTCTTGTAGGCATGACCCTTCTTAGGTCTCTCCTTGCCCCATCCTATGCCTACATCTTGAAGGAATCAAAATAGGGTCTAAATGTTTTCTATCTCTTAGCAAGTCTTTTTAGGGTTATCACAAGATGTAAACTTCCATTGGGTATGGGGGCTGCTCCAAAGGATGACAGGTTATCTAGTAGGGGTGGGGGCTATTTTTGTTTTTTTGTTTTGTTTTTCTGAGAGGCAGCAATGATATAGAAAAAAGAACTATGGGTCCATAATTAGGAGGTCAGGGTTTGGATTCTGGTTCTGACACTTCCTAGCTATGTGTGATGGTGACATTTTAAGCCTCAGTTTCCTCATATATAAAATGGAGATAATAATATCTGTTCGACCTACCTAACAAGCTTGTTGGGAAGAAAGTGTCTTATAAACATTAAAGTACTAAATAATTTAAGTTATTCTTCTGAGATAGGAATGGGGCAGCAGTGACCTGAGCCATGAAACTGCTCAGCTTTCGAGGAAGGTATGGAGGGAAAGTATTCTTTCTGTTTTGAGGAAGCTTTTTAATTTTAGAAAGACCTTCTTCTGATTGTGACATTACTAAATGGGCCCCCGGCAGTGGGGCAGCCTCCACTTGCAGTTGCCAATGCAGAGTAATTCCCAGAAGACCACATTGTCTCTTGGCTCAAACTGCCCTCAGCAGGAGTCTCCAGCAGCAGCAGGTTTGGAGGAGAAGTATAGAACCTGGCTGATATGTCCTAAAATGGCAAACACATGATTTCTGCCAGCCTAGGCATTTTCACCAAGTTTATCTTAGGGACAAATGCTTCTCGGGACACAAAATTCCAGATTTTTAAAATTTCCATGTGGAATGTGTTGTCATTCAATTATCCACATATAAATTATCCACTCTGGATTGTCTGCTATACATTTTTAATCCCAATTGCAAACCTTTTCTGGACTATCTTTCTCCTCTTCATGGAGACAAATTAATTTTAAAATCTGCCTGAAGAGAGTATAATTAGGAAGGTAAATCTGCTGCAAAAAGTTTTATTAATTTATATTTACAAGGTACAAATTTTATGTCTAGAACTGGTCTTCGACCTAGCGGGGGCATTTGGTTTTTTGGTCCTGACCTATGATTCAATCACTGTAGAGAACTGTGCTCTGATATAGAAATAAAGAAGTAAATAAAGTCTCTTTAAGTGAGACTTAGACAGTTATCTGGGAGCACTGAAAGCTTAAGTGATCTGCCTATTGTCACACAGTTTATGTGTCTGAGGCCTGACTTGAACCTACGGCTAGGAACTTCCAGGCCTGTCCTATAGTCACCCCACCAGAATACGTCATAGGCATGTAAGAGAAGAATAAAAAGACAGTTTCTGCCATTAAGGATTTTGTGATTCTTTTGTTAAAAAAAAAAAGATTATGTGACAAAATCATCAAAACTAATAACACCATACAGCTTATTAATGAATAGAAAGTTGTGTGGTATTGATTTACCTGTTAAGGATTAGACAAGGAGAGATCTTGCACTGTCAGAATATAGACTCATAGCATGTTGGATCTAAAAGTGGTCTGGAGACAGTATATTGGAGTAGAAAAGGAGTCCCAGGATCTGAGTTCAAATCCTGAACTCTCTCCTTCCTCTCTTGGCAAGGTACTTAACCTATCTGGGTCTATCTCCTCCAGCCTGGTTAGAGGTTAGTCTAAGGTGCCTTCCAATTCCAGATCTGGATCCTATGATTCTCCGTCAAATTTCCAGACTTTGGTCCGAATCTTGACTCTGACCCGATCCCACTCTTACTATATTTATTACTTGTCTACATATATGTCTTATCCCCACCTATTTAATGAGAAGCTTCTTGAGGATCGGGACTATTGTTTTTCATCTCTGAATCCCCAACAGTGCTTTGCACATTTGGGGAGAGGGTCAAATTTGTAATTTCATACGTGTAGAGAACTCCCAGGTGCAAAAATTCCCTGTGTCAATGAAGATCAAAAACTCTTCACTTATCTTCTAGAGTTGTGTTGGGTATGGGGAAGTTAAGTGGTACTCATGGTCCCATAGCTAGAATGTGCCAGAGGCAATAAATCAACATTTATTAAGCACCTACTATGTGCTAGACACTGTGCTAAGCACTAGGGATACAAAAAGTGGCAAAAGACAGTCCCTGCCCTCAAGGAGCTCACAGTCTAACAGGGGAGGTAACAAGCCAATATTTACAAATGAGCTATATACAAGACAACATGTCCGACTCTTCACTATTGCATTTGGGGTTTTCTTGGCAAAGATACTGAAGTGGTTTGCTATTTCCTTCTCCAGCTCATTTTACAGCTGAGGAACTGAGGTTAAGGGTTAAGTGACTTGCCCAGTGTCACACAGCTTCTAAGTATCTGAAACTGAATTTGAACTCATGAACAAGAGCCTTTGGGATTCCAAGCCTAATGCTCTATCCACTGCCCCACCCAGCTGCCCATACAAGATAAATAGGAAACAATCAACCAAGAGAAGGCACTAGAATTAAGGGGGTTGGGAAAGGGTTTCTGGAGACGATTGGATTTTAGTTGAGACTTAAAGGAAGCCAGGGAATTCGGTAGGTGGAAATGAGGAGAGAGAACATTCCAGGAATGGGGGACAGCCAGTGAAAATGTCTGGAGCTGAGTGGTGGAGCATCTTGTTCATGGCACAGAGAAGAGGCCAGTGCCACGGAATAGAAGAATACATGGGAGGGAGTCCGCTGTGGCATGCTGTCTTATACATAGCATGGGCCTAATACATGTTAGTTGAATTGTTGAATCTAGGCCAATCTCCTAACGTGATATGAAGAAAATAAAGCCCAGAAGGGAGAAAGAAGTGACTTTTCAAAGATCAGAACAGTTAGTGGGTGAGGTTTCCTGACTTCCCTTTCAATGTGTTTTTAAAGAAGTCAGAAAAGGTTTCGTGGAAGAATTATCATTGTTAGTAATAACAAAATAATAATAATAGCATTTATATACCATTTTAAGGTTCACAAAATGCTTTACAATTATTTTATCCTCGGACCAACCCTGGAAGGTAGGTGCTATTATCATCCCCATTTTACGGATGAGGAAACCAAAGTAAACAGAGGCCCAGGATCACACAGTCAGTAAGTGTCTGAGACCGGATCTGAACTCAGCTCCTCCTGACTCTAAGTCCAACACATGGCCCTTTGAAAGATCAGTAGAAACTGGATAAAAGACAGCAAAGGACATTGCCAGGTGGGAGGGGGGAAAGAGGAGAGAACATGATAGAGCAAAACCACTAAAGGGAGAATAAATATAGCATGCCTTTTGACAGGAAGGCTGGTTAATGACTTGAATTAGCTGCATCTTGGGGAAAAAATCTGTACTCTGCCCCTTAGCTAGTAAGCCTGACTTGGTCTGCCTTGTTCTACAGTATTTTAATGGCTCTGTGATGCAATGTGGAAACTCCCTCCAAAAGTGCAGATCTCAATCCATTCACAATTCTCTTTTTCCTTTGTCACTCTGTCTTACTGTCTTTATATTCTGCTTTTTGCCTCTTGGTTCATTTTTAATTTTCAGATATTCAGTTCAATTTAGCAAGTACTTATTAGGTGCCTTTATTAAAATTTATTACATAGTTTGATCCTAGAAGAGAAATCGGGGTCCCTGTTCCTCGCCAGCCCAGCCCAGACTAGTGATACAACACATTCTGGTAAAAAGGACAGACGATTTGGCAAGGAGCTGTTACTTGGGACAAATTACCTAAATAATTGCTTCCATTTTGTGCGGGAGACCAAAATCCAGAGAAATCCTGACCTACTTCATCTAGTGGCTGTTTCCTGACTGAGGGGATTGGGGGGATAGGATGCTGTTGGGAGAGGGGCCAAAGAACTGTTTTCCTGAAAACTGAAAAGGTGGCTGTCCTTCGACATCTTTTATTTCCATATATATACTCAGGTGCTCCTGAGCTCTCCTGAGACACAGGCTCTCCGGACTTTCCAGGGTAGCACTTCCTCTTCCTTTTTAGGTTCTCCCCATACTTCAGTGGCGTAGCTGGCCATGAGCCTCTGGAAGGTGTAGTTTTTAATCCACAACTTGATAAATCATTTTGTATCCTGCTGGCAGTTTGGTTTGACTTTCCCAAGGTTCTGATCCTGGCTTTATAAACAATGAACTCTGTCAAACCCACTCTAACAGCATACTCCCTTCCCTGAGTGCCTCTAAATATATTCACTGTGGAATTTCAAGAGGGGAAAAAACCAACAACCAGCAATCACCAGCCTGGAATTACTTTCTGATACTGTGGTTGATGTCTGACATGAAAGCCCTCCCTCCAGCATGTCTAAATTCAGACACCACAATCTGATAGAACAAAGTATTCCTGGGGCCGTTGGTGAAATCACCTTTATTTTTTTTCCCCTGTTGCATAGCAATATGAATAACACGCCACCACCCACCCTGTCCACTTACGGTGATTTAAAGACAAACCTAGGAGCTGTTTATTCCTTGGTATATTGTTGTGAGCTCAGCGTTTTCCTCACATTGTGCTGTGTACCCTGGGCTCTTGGGGCGATACTGACCCCACAGGAAACAGAGCTACTCAGATGATGAAAGTCAGATGCCATATATGGCAAACAGAACCGTTCCACTTCACTTTTGACCCCTGCTAGTGGGGCAATGGGGATAGAGAGCATGGTGTCATCAACCTCTTTGGGGTGGAGAAGAGAAAATGGTAACACCACTACCACCACCACCAACACTACTGACATTTCTATGGCACATTAAGTGTTACAAAGCACAACTCATTTGGATCTCGCCATAGCCTTGTGAGAGGGCTAGGTACTGCATGTATTATCCTCATTTTTCAGTCAAGGAAACTGAGTCTCAGAGAAGTTAAGAAGCTTGCCCAGGCTCACGCAGTGAAAAAGTGTCAGAAATGAGATTCAAACCCAAGGATCTCCTGCCTCCCAAGTCCACGTTCTTTCCAGGACTCCAAGCAAGCTCTAATTAATTTTAATATTTCACTTTGGAGTCACTAAAGTCATTGGATTAGAAATGGAAGATTTTTAAAAACTTTTTGCTAGTCATTTCAGCTCATATCCTACCTTGTCCCTCACATAATCCAGCTACAATGTAGTGTCAGGAGATAGTATCTGTGGCCTTATAACTTGATTTCTAAGAGATCTGGGAGTAAAAAATACCTAGAATACACTATAGCAAGCCTATATCATTAAGCTTCTGCTGTGTGCTGAACCCTGTACTAGGGACTAGGTGGGGGCTGGGGGACAAAGGGGGTGAATATCAAAGTGTAGATATACCACAGTTCTTCCCCTCAAAGTGTTTACACCCTAACTGGAGAATAAGATACCAAAGCAGATAGCTTTAATACCAAAAATTTCATGATACTAGGTAGTTACACTAGAAAGTTAAGAAATGAGAATATTATGTGAAATCTGATGGGGAGAGTCATGACCACTAGGGAGGAACTACATGAACGAAGTAGCATTTGAATTGGCCTTTAAAGGATGGGTAAGAACTGGACAGGTGAAGAGGACAAGGTGGGGACAGAGCGCTCCAGACCTGGAATATCAAAAAGCCAGAGCAGAAATACCAAAACAGGAAAGTCTAGTGTGTGTCCCTGGAGCCAAGAGTTGTCCACTTTGGCAGGAGCACAATATAATATGTGGAGGGAAGTAACATGGTATAAGGGTAGAAAGATTGTGAAATACCAGATTGCGAAGGGCCTTGAATATCAAGCAAAAGCATTTGGATTTCACCTGGTAGATAATAGGGAGTCACTGAGGGTGTTTGAGCAGAGGAGTGACATGATTTATACATGGGAAGGAAGATTTTTCTGGCATCGATATGAGGGATGGAATGGAGGATAGGAGACTCATTAGGAAAGCCTTGCACTGGTATAGGATTGGGACCCTCGATAGTAATGAACCATCCCTCCAAAAGCTTCAAGGCATCTTGGTAGGCTCATCTTCACTTTTGTACCTTTTCAGGATGGGAAGGAAGCAGAATTATCCCAGATATCTTAGAAGTATTGTCCAGTGGCCTGGCAGCAACTGAATTTTCTCAGTGTTCAAATCAAGGTATAGGTAACATATCAGGCCTGCGGACGACAGGCTTGGCTAAATTAGAGGGACTGAGGGGATCCAGGCAGGCAGGGATTGAAGGTAGGAGGCAGAAGCACCCAAGGAGGAGAAAGATTCTGAAGAGAGTCCAGGAGTACCTAAAGCAAAGCATGGCTGGGTCCCTTTCTAGAGCAGATCCAGCCCTAGTCTCTCCCCTGGGCTCCAGGGCTCTATCTCCATTGTCTAGTTGGACATTTCAAATTAGCTATGCCATAGGCATCTCAAACAAAACCATGTTCAAAACAGAACTCATTCTCTTTTCCCAGAACTCATACATCTTTCAAACATCCATAACTCAATTCAGAGCCCCATCACCCAAGTTCACAACCTCAACGATATTCTTACCTCCTTCCTCGCTCCCATCTCCCAATATCCAATCACTTTCCACTTCTGTCTCTACAACATCTCTTGCATCCATCCTCCTCTGAAGCCTTTACCTCTGCTCAGGTCCTCATCACTTTCTGCCTGGACGATAACAATGGCCTCCCCATTGGTCTCCCCATCTCAAATCTCAGAACACTCCATCCTTTCCTCTACTATAGCTGCTAAAGTGATTTTCCCAACACACAGATCTGATCACATCTCTCCCCTGCTTGATAAATTCCAGTGTCTCCCTTTTGCCTTTAGTATTAAATAGGAAATCCCCTGTTTGGCTTTTAAGGCCCTTCACAACCTGACCCCACCTTACCTTTCCAACCTTGTTATTCATTACTCCCCTTCCTTTACTTGGCAGTTCACTAAGATTGCCTTGATTTTCCTCAAGTGTGATGCACTGGTCTAGGCACTAGGGCAGGGGTGGGGAACCTCAAGACCACATCTGGCCCTCTAGATCCTCAAGTGGGGCCCTGTGACTAAATCCAAGCTTTAAAGAACAAATCCCCTTAATAAAAGGATTTGTTCTTTAAAACTTGGACTTGGTGAAAAGGCTGCACCCAGGGACCTAGGAGGCCACATGTGACCTCAAGGCCACAGGTTCCCCACCCTTGCACTAGGGAGATAAAGACTAATGGGAAAACTATGCCTTCCCTCACAGAGCTTACATTCTACTGGAACAAAGAAAGTTATTATAACAGCAATATTTTTGGAATGATCTAAAGGGAAAAGCAAAAATGCTTAATGTGTGAATTCTGGGCTATCTCTCATAAAGGCACCATTTTCCATCTTTTCCCTTATTCCTGAAAAACTAAAACTAAAGAGAATTTTTTTAAAAGCCCAAAACTTTGTGGCCTGACATTTCAAGTGCAGAAATCTTGGAAAACTCCAGGAAATGCCTGTCACACAAACAAGCAGTAGAGAGCTTAAAAAACAAAAAAACAACCAAATAATGACAAGTCAAGCTATTGATGTCTGGGAAGTAATATTCTTCCTGTCTTGTGTAACATTAAATTTCAACCTTTAGTATAGAGCATTAGTATTTCTATTACTGAAATCTTAGAGATGGTGAGATAATCTCAGAATTACAGGGCTAGAAGAGACCTGGTCCAGCTCCATTCCATCATGTCTCAGGGGGGATCTGAGGATAGAGGGTTAAGTAGTTGTTGTTTAGTTGTTTCAGTTGTGTCCAACTTTCCATGATCCCATTTGGGTTTTTTTGGCTGAGATACCAGAGTGGTTTGCCATTTCCTTTTCTAGCTCATTTGACCGATAAGGAAATGGAGGCAAATGGGGTTAAGTGACTTGCCCAGGGTCACACAGCTAGTAAATGTTTGAGGCCAGATTAAAACTCAGGTCTTCCTGACTCCAGGCCCAGTGCTCTATCCACTGAGCCACCCAGCTGCCCTAAAGGGTTAAGAGGCTGGTCTAAAGTTTCACAAGTAGTGCTCAGGGTAGATGTTGCACCCTGGCCTCCTGACTCTCATCTCAGTATTTCTTCTTCCACTGTAAGGTCACAATCATGAAAGTAGGGGCCATTTCTCCTTTTTATTTTTGTGTCCCCAGTGCCCAAAAGGTGGCTGGCCTTGGAGTCAGGAAGACTTGGTTAAGTCCCATCTCTGACATAGACTAACTGTGTAACCCTGAGCAATCAGCGAGTACCAGTTACAGACCAGTTACACATCTGCATCAGTGGAGGGAGTCTCCACTCTTGAAGTTCCCTACGCAGGAAATCATAAGTCAGGGTCAGAAAAAAAAATTGTTCCATATGTAGCACACAGTCAACACATACTCATTAAGTACCTACTCTGTGCTAAGCACTGAGGATACAAAGAAAGGCACTGTGTAGAAATCAGCTCTATGCAGGATAAATTAGAGAGAATCAGCAGAGGAGAAGGCATTAGCATTAAGGAAGATCAGGAAAGGCTTCTTGTGGGAGGTGGGATTTTAACTGAGACTTGAAAGAAACCAGAAAAGCCAGGAGGCAGCAATGAGGAGGCAGAGCATTCTAGGCATGGGGGACAGCCAGGGGAAATGCCTAGAGTTTGGAGATAGTGTCTTGTCCAAGGAACAGCAAGAAGGTCAGTGTCACTGGATTACACAAAAAGATAGGAGTAAGTATGGTGTGAGAAGCCTGGAAAGATACGAGGGCCAGGTTGTGCCTTTGAACTCCATTTTTATTTTATAAAAAGAATAAATATAATATCATGTAAATTTAATAATTTTATAAATAGAATAAATAGAATATAAATTTTATAATTTTATAAATATAATAGAACATAAATTTAATAATTTTATCAATAAAATAAACATATTTAATCCTGGAGGTGATAGGGAGCCAATGAAGTTTACTGAATAGGGGAGAGGTGCAGTTGATATAATCAGACTTGTGGTTTAGGAAGATCAATTTGACAGCTGAGTGGTGGATGGACTAGAAGGGAGAGTGGGAATTGAATGGAATCATTTAGTCCAGGGTTCCCAAAGAGACAATATGTTCCATTATAAGACTTGTCAAGCTTTCTGAAGTAGGTGCTTCTCCCTGTCGTTACCTGGCTTCATTGTAGTGGGGAGAAACAGATTGGCAAAGAGGATGGTTGTCAGTGGAGACTCCTAAGAACCAGGTCAGGGGACAGATAGGGGCAGCAGTAGTTCTCCTGTGTGGGGAGCAGGGGAGCTTTGGCAGCCTCATTGGCTCACATGGGCATCCTGCCCAGAGGAGCCAACTGACAGAAACGCGGCCAGGAACACCAAGCAGACCACAGTTCTGAGCCTCTGCCTCCTGGCAGAGAGCTCGAGGGGGCAGGTGAGCCCTGGGTTTCTGACCCCTTCTCTAGTAACAGGAGCTCCAGAAGGGGAGGTAGAAGGTCTGGGGGCTAAGCAAACTTGGCCATTGACCGGTCTATCTTGAGGCATGCCGTTTAAACTCAACGTCTCCCTTTCTGCAGAAGAGTGAATACCACTTGGCTTGCTTGCTTTACTGAGCTCATAAGGATGTGGTGAGGCAGAATGAGTCACTGTGAAAATGCTATAGAGGAAAAGCACTATCGGAACCCAAGCTATAAGCCAATGTTTCCTAATGAACACTGTCCAAGCTAGCTTTTTCATAGCATATATTTTGCCTAGATAATGCTAACTGGGCTGACCACAGAGATCTGTTGCCATCAACAATCCTGCTCATGTCTGAGCCAATACTTTCCTGAAACAATTTTTCTTTACTTGCTTTCACTCCTGGCCTGGCTAAAAGCGGTGAAACCAATCATGAATAGCAAAAATGTGGGCATTCTAGATAACAAGAAACTGTATCTATCTATCTTTATTATTGTTGTTCAGTTGTTTTCAGTAGTGTCCAACTCCTCATGACCCCATTTGGAGTTTTCTTGGCAAAGATGTTGGAATGGTTTGCCATTTCCTTCTCCGGCTCACTTTACAGCTGAGGAAACTGAGGCAAACAGAGTTAAGTGACTTGCCCAGGGTCATATAGCTAGGAAGTGTCTGGGATTACATTTGAGCTCAGGTCTTCCTGACTCTAGCACCAGCATTTTATGCACTGTACTGCCTAGCTGCCTATGTGTGTGTATGTATGCATGTACATCCATGCACAGATACACACCTATAGCCTGTTGTTGCTAATGTGAGAAAAGCTGATGGGGAGGACATCAATTACAGAGAGAATGGGTCTTCGCTATCCATTTTGAAGGCTCATTTCTTCATCTGTGACCCACAAGGTGCATGGTGCTGTGCTAGAGGCTATGGCGGCCAGAATGCTACAGAATGAAAAAAAGATGTGGTCTCCTCCCTTCATCCTGACAGTATAGAGAATGGAAAGAATTTGACTCCCTTCTTCTGACTTGGACAGGTTTGTTGTCGTTGTTGTAAGCTGGTTTGTTTTTCTGATATCTCATTGATTCTAGGCTTTATCTGCTAACTGATGTCATTCTCTGGGAATATGGGGTGTTTCCGTATTGTGGGTTAAAGAACCTCTAACAACCAGAATCCCGTTTCCCCATTCTTGCTAGTTCTTCCCCTATTCCCCTTCAAGAAAGGTGCTGTGTCAATCTCATAAATAAATACAAGCAGTTCACAATTATCTGAGTGTGAATTATCCAATTTGTGGATTGGTCAAAGCTAACTTTTTAGTTTTTTGTTTCCTTCTTCCCCTACCATTAGACACACCACTGTCATTTCCATTCTATTGTCAAATGACGCATATTCAAGGAATGCAAATGAAATTAACATAATTTTAATGGTCTAAGTCAGGTATTCTTAACCTGGGGTCTGTGAATTTGGTTATACATACCTATGTATTTATAACTGCATTTCAATATAATTAGTTTCCTTTTTAATCCTATGTATTCTATTTCATGCATTTAAAAAACATTATTCTGAGAAGGGGTCCATAGAATTCACCAGATTGTCAAAGGGGTCCACACACCCCCCAAAGTTAAGAATGACTGGTCAATATCAAACAGAAGGAGGTAAATTTGTCAACAGGACAAAAAAATAGTCATATCCTTCACCCCAACGCTCCATAGCAACGATACAGACTTTGTGTCTGCACCCCTGCAGCCTTCCCAGTACAGAGAATCAAGTAGTGACTATATGTAAATATCACCTTACCTGAAGGGCATATTTCGGGAACTTCACAGAACGTCTTATGCAGAGCATGAGGAGGATAAGTTAGCAGCTCAAGGTACATTTAGCGTTTGGTATTTCCAGATCAATCAACCACTAGTATCTTATCTGATTCTGCCTCACCTATACTTGCTGGTAAAAATTGAGCTGAGTGGTCCCTTGGATTTTTTTTTCCAAGTGAAATCAATATGATATTTGTTTCTAGGTTGTTGTTGTTTTTTTTAAATTACCTTACTTCTGCCAAATCTCCCACATCTATACCCCTCTCCTGCCATCTCCCTGATTTTGATACTGCATAATAATAGGATGAAAACCTACTTTTTCTTCTTCCCTGAAAAAAAAGCCACATCAAGTCCTAGAGCAAATGGGCTTCTGATTTGTAGCTCCTAATGCTTCTTGTGACCAGAATTGGGTAGGGTGCTCTGTGATGCAACTCCCATCTGTGATCTGATTTCCCAACAAGAGCAATTATCGGCTTAAAAGCTTGTAATGAAGACAGCTCTAGGCCTGAGATGATGTTTACGCTTTTGTTTGAATCGACAGACCAAGGCTGTGGGATAGACGAAGTTGTATGTAAAATGATGGAGTGCAATGGAAAGAACATTGGTCTGTTAGCTGCCAGAGACTTGGCTCCCATCCCATCTCTTGATATCTACCAGTTGTGTGACTGTGGAGAAATCACTTAAACCCTCTGTACCTCAGTTTCCTCACCTGTAAAAGGACAATAGTAATATCTGTAGTAAGGTGCCACTTGAGGTGTAGTAGAAAAAGAGCTAGAGACCTGGGCTCAAATCCTTCCCCTGATTCCTATTGGCTTAGTGATTCTGGGCAAATCACTTAGCATCTCAGGGTCCCAAGGTAACTCTCTATGACTATTGAATTGTGAGAGATCTGTCATCCTGCTTTGGTGGAAGGAGTTTCCTTACCCCTATGCCAAAATGGCGGGTCCAGAATTTTTTTTAAAATGCCTACTTCACAGAATCATAGGATTACAAATTGAGAGCTATAAGGGACCCATATTGTCATATTTTGGGAGGGGGGAGAATTTGGTTGATTATATTTGACCGAGGGTTTCTAAAGTGCTCCCAGAGGTATTTGTGCTGGGCAACCTTAAATCCTCAAACCCAGGGCTTCCTCTCAGAATCTTCTTGATTCCAGGACATCTGATCATTCTCTGTTACTGCTGATGACCTACAAGTTAAAAGAATCCTAGGATTTTGAGCTGGAAGGAAACTTAGAAATCATTGAATCCAGTGTGCCTATTTTACAGATGAGGAAGCTGAGGTCTGGAAATAGTCATTTTTAGAATCTCAGAGCTGGAAAAGACCTCAGGGGCCATCTAGTTCAATCCATACCCAAGAAAGAATCCCCTCTATTTCTTAGCCAAGATCACATAACGAGGAAGTAGCAGGATCAGAATTAGAACTCGGGTTCTCCACCTTCAGCCTCTCATAAAGATGCTCAGATGAGTTAGCCAAATGCAGGCGCAGGAAATTCCGTCACCTCTGCTTAAGAACTTTCTGTAAGCAATCGAGGAGAAATGTTGGTGCTGTATTGGTACTGTGAATGGTGTCTTCAAGGCCCTGCTGGCTGTTGGATTGGAGTAGCACTATTAGGCTTCGTGATTAAAGCTGATCGAATAGGATGATTAAATTACCATTTTAAGCCAGAAGGCAGAGTTTCTGCTCCCACAAATCCATTTGCTATACTCTTTATCCTCAAAGAGCTCAAAGTACAAGTGACCACACTGGTTATTGTTCACAGAATGTTAGGGCCAGCAGGGCCCACAGAGATCATCTGCTCCACCTTCCTCATTTTGCAGCAAAAATCACCGAGCCTCACGAAAGATAAGTGACTTCCCTGATATAGCACAATTGGACAATGCCCCTTCAAGACAATATAATAACCACAATAACAGTAACTGGCATGTATATGGCACCTCAAGACGTGCAGAGAATCTCCTCACAGAAACCCCGGGAGGTAGGTGCTTTATTGTTCTCATTTTACAGATGAGGAAACTGAGGCAAACAGATGAAGTGACTTGCCCAGGGTTACACAGTATCTGAGGTTGATTTTGAACTCAGATCTTCCTGACTCCCAGCCCAGCATGTCACTAGTTGCCTGGGTTCACAATCCAGCCATGCTTTTGAATCATAAAGCATTCTTGGATTTCCTTTGCTTTGATCTATTTCAGCAACAACACATAACATGCTAGGCTAGATTTAGGAACACTCAAATGGATCTGTGATCTCATCCATTTGGAAGTTCCCCCCATGGGTGCAGATCCCAGCCCATTTGTGCCTGTCCATCCAGTGACTCTTGTCCAGGTTGTCTCATATAGTTGCCTTAGGGGGTCAAGCTCACATGCTTGAGGCCTTCCTCATTTTCTCCCGACATCACTGGGATACCAGTGGAACATTCTGGTCAGCCACCTGTCATCCCTCACCCTTGGCACATGACCAGCCCATCTTCTCTTTCTATTATACATTTCTCTAATGGCCTCTTTCATTCCTGTTTTTCTTGAAACTTCACTAGTTCTTCTCATCCCCACCATGATCCTTACCATTGCCTTCTCTATGATAACCATTTTAATAAAAATAGGGATACGATGATGAAATAAAAATACAGTCCTTTCCCTCAAAAAGCTTATTTGAATGGGAGATAATATCCACAAATAACTTTAACCCAAATTAGAATATAATAATCATATAGCCAAGGTACTTAATGTTAGAGCTCATGGAATGTGGAAGTTACTTTCAGATGAGGGAAATCACAAAAGTTATCAACAAGGGAAATGCCATCCAAGTTTGCCCTTTTTAAGAAGGGAAATATTTCAAAAGGTGGAGATGACAAAGGGGAATCCATTGTGTACATGTCTTATTCCCCTCTCCCCAATTATATTATAAGCCCCTTGAGGACAGGAGATGGTATGGAAGAAAGCAGGATGAGAAGGGAGGGGGTGGCACAGAGCATACATTAAACAATCCAGTCTCAACAGGAAAATAGAAGGGCAGGTTGGGGCTAGATTATGAGAGGCTAACTAAGCAGTTTATACTCTGTTTGCTAGGTAGTGAGTGCACCTCTGATGATTTTTGAAGGATGAGTTCAGAGCTGTGATGATGAAGGAGGAGGCCTAGGGGCAGAGATGCCAGAGGCACCAGAGGAGTTGTGAGTCTATTATAGATCTGGCCTGACGTGATAAGGGCCTGCCTGAATGAGGGTGGTGGCAGTGTGATTAGGAAGAAGGAAATTTATTCAAGAAATACTGAAGAGGTTAATTGGCAATCGATATGAAACACACTCAAAAAAGTCACTTCATCAAGAATCCTCAGGAAAGGGGGAAATCGAATTGAAATCCATTAAGAAATTCTTACTCATTCTAATTGACATAGTTTGGGCAGATGGCCACACCTAAAGGAAATATTTTTGTTTATCCACTTTGCCTAAATGCTTTCTAATCCCTTCTGGGATTCTTCTATTCTGATTTTTTTTAAAAAAGCTATTTGAAGAGGCAGTTCATGTCCTGAAGACATATGCTTGCAATTTGTAATTTCATATTCTGAAAATTCTCTGGAATATGGTTAGCTACTGAAATTCTTGAGATCCACCTTCTCCTTATAAATTATACGTGGAAACATACAATCCTCTCTTGGTTTAGAGGGCACTGGCAAGTTCTTCCACTGATATCTTTCCATTAGTATTTTCCACCTTCCTGCTCTTCCTTGCATAAACAGTGAACACAATTTTCCCAACCACTTACAGTTGTCTCATTTTCAACTGCTGGTGGTTTTTTGGGCATGGGTTGTTTGTAAGTAAGGATCCTTTGGGCCCAAATAATGATATCAAAGACCATTTCATGTGGCCAATAGCCTGTCTCTTTGACATACTGAAATCACAGAAGTCCCTGAAAAAGTAGCAATGTTTCTACCATAAATTTTCCCTAAGGTATTCTATTCAACAAGCATTTATTAAGCACCTATTATGTGCCACACACTGATCTAGGTTCTAGAAATAGGGAATAGGGATAGGGCCCAGACTTGTAATTTAACTGGCATTGGGAACTCCCAGATAAAGAAAGTCCCTCCACCAATGCAGGTCCACACCTATGTCATTTACAGTCTTAGGGAGTTGTCCTGAGAACTAAGAGGCTAAGTGACAAAGCTAGTATATGCAGAGGCAGGTCCTGAATCCAGGTCTTCTCATTCTGAGCTTAAAAATGTTAGTTGACCCCCTGAGGCCAGCTCTCCATCTATTCCACTATGATGCCTCTCTAGGCACTGGTAACACAAAGTTGATTCCTTATCTTGAGGAGGTCCCATTGCTACTGGTAAGAAACAACATCTGCACAGACAAGAAATTACAATCATTAAACATTCATTACTGGAGAAGGAAATGGCAAACCACTCCAGTATCTTTGCCAAGAAAACCCCAAATAGAGTCACAAAGAGTGGGACCCAACCGCAAAAACATTTATTAAGCACCTACTATCTGCCAGGCACTGTGCTGAGTTATGAGTATACAAAAAGGGGCAAAAAAATAGTCCCTGCCCTTAAGGAGCTCACAATCTAATGCAAAGTATGAAATTCTTGGATAGGAAGGAGCACTAGAGATTGGAGGGCTCAGCAAAGACATTGAGAAGGAGGTGAGGGGCTCAATGAGTCCAGAAAGGAGGGGGAGATTCATAGAGGAGAAAGAGCATTCCAGGCAAAGAAATATGGATGAATGGAAGCATGGGAATAGAACCAGAGGCAAGAGCCCCGAACAGCATGACCTCGGCAAGTCAATTCAACTCAACGTGAACTTATGATATCCCTATGCTATGTACAAGGCATGGTGCTGAACAAATTACTCATCCTTTCTGGGCCTTAGTGTCCCTATCAGTAAGATGAGATAGATGGACCAGATATCTTCTATGGTTCTTTCCACCCAATCTCCCTTAATGCTAGTACCTTCCCTCTGTGGATTATCTCCAATTTATCCTGTATATATCTTATTTGTACGTAGTTGTTTGGATCCTGTCTTGTATCCATTACATTGTGAACTCCTTGAAAGCAGGGATATTTTGTCTTTCTTTTGTATCCTCAGCACTTAGCACAATGCCTGACACATAGGAGGAACTTCATGAATGTTTGCTATGGGTCTGTGAGGGCTTCTTCTTAAAGGAGTCATATGGAGCCTCCACGCTGCTGTCAGGGGAACCTCACCTTAAAAATCCCACCGCAGGTTACCTCCCCTGCTTACTGCTTTAAGCTCTTCACCTTTCCCAACGAAACTCTCTTCTGTGTTGCATTCCCTCAGGTACCTGCCATCTGCTTTCCAAGGTGATAGCTAGTAGATCCAGTAGGTTGCTCATGTTAATGTGTTCATGGGAGTGGGCTACCCCTTCTCTGGCCCTCCAAGCTTCCTAGGTAACATATACATTTTATCGTTGGCCTTCTGGAAATAACAACCCTCCCCCAAGGAAGAATGCTAAAGGGAGGCATTGGCATCAGACTGCAGAAGGCTATAGGGTGGTTAGGTCCTTCCTTCAGCCCTCTTCCAAACAATAACAATCCACATGTATTTATTACTTAAATGTTTACAAAACATCCCCTTCACCCTGTGAAGTACTGAATAGTATAAGCATTATTCACCCCATTTTACAGATGAGGGAACTGAGGCTCAGAGAGGTTAAATTATTTATCCGCAGCTAGTAAGTGGCAGAATTGGGACTTAAACCCAGGTCTTTTGATTCCAAATCCAATGTTCTTTCATCCATATTATGTTTGCATCTCAAATAATCTACTAAACTTGCCTTGATTGGGTGTAATGAGGGAGTTGATTGGTACCAGACACAGATTGCTCCTGACTGAATTGGAATCTTTATGAACTTTTCTAAGAATTAACTTGGTTTGTTGTAGATTTCTTTTTTTTCTAAGTGGTAGCATGAAGCATTATTTGTAATAGGGATAAGCTAAAAGTCTTTCCATTAAGATCAGGGGTGAAGCAAGGATGGCCATTATCACCACTATCATTCAGTATTGTTCTAGAAATGCTAGCTATCGCATTAAGAGAAGACAGAGAGGGCAGCTAGGTGGCACAGTAGACAGAGCTCCAGTTGTGGAGTCAGACAGACCTGAATTCAAACCCAGCCTCAGACACTTGACACTTACTAGCTGTGTGATCTTGGGCAAGTCACTTAACCCTGATTGCCTCACCCAAAAAAGCAAAAAAAAAAAAGAGAGAGAGAGAGAACAAAGAAATTGAAGGAATTAGAATAGGCAATGAGGAAACAAAACTATCACTCTTTGCAGGTGATATGATGATATACTTAGTCAACTAAAAAACTATTTGAAATAATTAACTTCAGCAAAGTTATAGGTTATAAAATAAATCCACATAAATCATCAGCATTTCTACATATTACCAACAAAGTGCAGCAGGAAGAGATAGAAAAAAGAACTCCCATTTAAAATAATTGCGTACTATAAAATACTTAGGAGTGTACCAGCTAAGACAAACCCAGGAACTATATGAACACAGCTATTAGTGGCAGTATGGCTCAGTAGATGGAGTATTAAGACTTGAAAGTAGGAACATCTACAGCAGCCATGTGGCACAGTGGTTAGAGTGCTTGGCTTAGAGTCAGGAAGACTAGCTGTGTGACTTGGGACAAGTCACTTAACCTTTGTCTGCCTCAGTTTCCCCTCATCTATAAAATAAGAGTATTGGGCTTCAATTTCTTTGTCTTCTCTCCATGCTATAGCTAGCATTTCTAGAACAATACCAAATAATAGTGGTGATAATGGGCATGCTTGCCTCAGTTTCCCCTCATCTATAAAATGAGTGTTGGGCTTGACAGCGCCAAGGTCCCTTCCTGCTCTAAATATGTTTTCCCTTGAAAATCTCACCTCTGATACTAGTTGTGTGACCCCAAATAAGTCACAACTTTAGTTTATTTCCAGATACTCCCAAGGACTTCTTATTACCAGGGAGATGGAGCCCAGTTCATTGTTAAATTTTCAGTGGGAGCATTTCAGAAATCGGCATTGCAACAAGTCAGAGCTGGATTTATTGTTTCATTGATTGTCTAGACTTAAAAAATTGTTAATAATGAGATTAAATTTAAAAGTGTGTACATGCACATATTCCCTCCCAAGACCCCAGCTGGGTTATTAAACATTTACCAGGATGCTTCTTTGTAGGTTCTGTGAACCCTGCTTGAGCTTAGCAGTTTAGTAGAAGGAATGGAGTCATTACTAGGCTGGAGGCCTGGCAACCGGGAGCTAGTAAGAATAATAACAACAACTAATAATAACTGGCATTTATATGGTGCCTTAAGGTTTGCAAAACTCTTTGCAACCATTATCTCATTTGGTCCTCAAAATGTTCATGTTTATTACTGAGCCAAAGACAGATTTTGGTCTGCATTGATGGAGGGAGCTCCCATAAAAGGAATTCTCCATGCCGGTGAAATCACAGGCTCTTCCCCTATTGCGGTTGTGGATTTGTTGAAGTCAACGGCACCAGAACCACGTCTGGTTTTATTCTTCATACAACGTCCATACAACATGCGGTTGATGCTCAGGGCGTGTTTAACAGATATTTTTTCATTTAAAAGTATAATAATAATAGCTAGCATTTAGATAATGCTTTAAGGTTTACAAAGTGCTTTACAAGCATTATTTCATGTGATCCTTGCAAGAACCCTGGATGTAGGGTTCCTCATTTTACAGATGAGGAAACTGAGGAAGACAAAAGTTAAGTGACTTATCCAGAGTCACACAGGTAGTAAGTGTCTGAGGCAGGATTTGAACTCAGATTTTCCTGACTTAGGCCTACTGTGCCACCTAGCAACTTCTATAAGAATATATAAAAAAATTCGGAAGCCAAGTTATCAGAATGATTTTGTTGTTGTTGTTCAGTCATTTCAGTCATGCCTGACTCTTCATGACCCCATTTGGAGTGTTCTTGGCAGAGATGATGGAGTGGTTTGCCATTTCCTTCTCCAGCTCATTTTATAGATGAGGAAACTGAGGCAAATAGGATTAAGTGACTTGCCCAGGGTCACACAGCTAGGAAGTATCTGAGGCCGAATTTGAGCCCACGTCTTCCTGACTCCAAGCCCAGCACTTAAAATGACTACATGAGTATAAGACTGTACTGGTCAAAGGAACACCAGCGCTGTGCCTTGCCACAAGTTTAAAAGGGCCTGGTCAGGACAGCCCAAGGCATCCATGTGCACTCTGGTGAGCAGTCACGCCAATAAGCCAGTTCCTTTCTGTCATGCAGTGATGAAATTCATTCCAGCCACCATTCCCTTGACCCTGGAGGATATCCTTGCGGTTTCAGGGGGTGGGTGAGGGAGAGCAGAGCTCCCGTCATGGCCTGGTGGCCTTCAACCGCAACCCCTCTTCTGATTTTCCACTCTGCATCGAATACATCAGTGCCAGAGTGGACAAATGTGTTCCGTCTGGGTGGAATCATCCCAGACAGCTATAAATTAGGGTTTGTGTACAGAGATTCCAAAAATGTGGCCCCGCGGGGGGAATCTCCCTCACTCGTCACTTCCTCCCCCTCCCACTCCTCCCCCTCCTCCTCCTCCTCTTCAGGGTTCTCCGCAGTTCGGGTTTGGACGTGGGTACTCTATCAACAGCAGTTCTGCGTTGTATTTTTGAAACTTTGTCATTCCCTAAAATAATCCCACAGGCTAAAATATGTTGGTTTTGGCCATGAGGTTTTTCCTTATAGAGGCCATAGATGTCGCCTGCTGTCCTGGCCAGGGAGGGTACAGACCTTGGGGATAAACCCTCTGTTTACCTGGGGAAAACCCACAATACCATTACTGCCTCCTTCCAAACCCGGCTCTGTCCAGCTCAGTTCTTTCCTCTCTTTTCATGGACTGAAAATGAAGACGCCATGCCATGCCTTAAATCAAATTCTATCAAGCACAAAAATCATATTAAAAAGCAGGCTATGCATCATATTCATTATCCAGTTAGCCTTTTGCTAAGTGCTGAAGAGTCCAATGGCTGGGGCTGGGCCTGGGGCTAGGGCTCTCCTCCTAATCTGGCCATTCTCACTTTTCTTCTCCTTGCTAGAACAACATTACTTTTCTTTTCTTAGGCCACCTTCTTAGATTTGAGGTTGGCCCGGGGGAGGGAAATGAGGAGGAGGAAGAAAAAGGGAAGGAGGACGGTGCCGACATGGTAGAAGACCTCAAAGATCTCAGAACTCCAAAAATGGAAAAAAACGTCAGAGGAAATGCAGTCAAACCAGGCAGGAAGGTCCTCTGCAACCCCCCTGAGAGTGGATAATCCATCCAGCCTTTGCCTGAGGGCCTCTGGTGAGGGAGAACCCATTACTTCCTGAGAAGGCCGATTTCATTTGGGACAGGTCAGGTTGTTACTACGGTTATAGGAAGGTTTCCCTCCACCCCCTTACACTGAGCTGAAATCCACTCCTACTTCTACTCAATGTAGGCCAGGCACCTCCTGAATCTATATAAATAGCCTATATTTCAGAAAGATCAGAGAGAGAGAGAGAGAGAAAGAGAGAGAGGAGGGAGGGAGGGATGAGAGGAGAGAAAGAAAGAGAGATAGGAATGAGGGAGGAGAGAAGAAGAGAGAAGGAGGGAGAGGGAAAGAGAGGGAGAAAGAGGGAAGGAGGAGGAGGGAGGGAGGGGAGAGGAGAGGAGAGGGAGAACATATGTATGTATGTGTTCATATATGTTTGAAAGAGAGAAAGTGTATGTGTTGACTAATGTGGAAATATGTTTAACATGATTGTACATGTGTAACCCATATATAACCTATATCAGATTGTTTGCTGTCTTGGGGAGAGGGGAGGGGAGGGAGGGAGAAAAATTTGGAACTCAAAATTTTACAAAAATGAATGTTGAAAACTATCTTTACGTGTAATTGGGAAAAGCACTATTAAAGAAAGTATATGTGTTTATGAATGTTTGAGAGAAGGAGATTTTGCAAATAGTTCACCTTATGTGGGTGTGCTGCAAGGTTTGAATTCTGACCTTAGGGAGAGGTAGCATTTTATTCATCTGGGAAGCTTTTCCGCTGAATCTTGCACACAGTAGGGACCCAATAAATTTCTGTTAATTGATGGGTTCATTGAAATTCAAGCAGGCTGTTGGAGGACAGGGCATGCCTTCTAGCATCCACGAGGCCACCGGCCAGTCTTCACATCCTGGAGTCCTGGAGAGGCAAGTCCTACAGGGGCAAGAAGACTTTCAGCTTTAGCTTCTAAAACTTAGCCTTACAGAAGGCTTCAGACTGGTGAAAGAAAGGAAGCGAAGTGATTACTCTAGCAGCTGCACAGTCGGCCCAGGTTTTGCTCGGGCCAGCAATTCAGACTCTCCTTCAGGCCACACGGCACATAAACGAGACCTTTTTTTTTTTTTTTCAGAAAATTATTTTTTCCTTTCTCACTTTCCATGGAAACTCAAAATAGCAACCAAAAAAAATAAACCTGGGGCATCTCCCTGCCTGCAACATCACCACTAGTTAGTGTAGTAGGCAGTAGCTGGGGGCAGAGAGAGTGTAGGGGACGAAAGGGGAATGGGCTACGTCTGAGGAAACTTTCGAATTGGGGACTACAGACTCAGAAGGTGTGGGTTGGCTATCTTGTGGATTTGTTTTCTTCTAGTTTAGAAAAGTGAATCTTCCCCCCCACCCCCTTCCATCTCCGCATCACAGGGTTTGGAGGATAATTTCTCTCAGTGTGACCCTACGGCTCTGAAAGTGTCTACTGACATTTCTTACTGCATGGTGTTGATGAGTGGGTCCACATGACAAACGACTCATGTCTATTTGAGAAGCCTCCTGCCAAGCTCTAGGTGCCAGCAATGTAGCAGACTTGAGAAAAAGGGGAAAATAATCCCTGTTGTTGTTCCGTCGTGTCTGACTCTTCCTGACCCCATTTGGGATTTTCTTGGCAAAGACACTGGAGTGGTTTGCCATTTCCTTCTCCAGCTCATTTTACAGGTGAGGAAACTGAGGCACACAGGGTAAAGTGACTTGGCCAGGGTCACACAGCTAGAAGGTATTTGAGACCAGATATGAACTCATAAAGATGAGTCTTCCTGACTCCAGGCCTGGTGCTCTATCCACTGTGTCACCTAGCTGCCCCAAATAATTCCTAATGAAAAACAAAAAAAGAAGTTTTCACATTCTATGTGCAACATGGTAATGGAGCAACTGAATTTGGACTCAAGAGAGCTGGGTTTGAATCCTGGCTGTGGAGTCTTCAGCAACTTGTTTGGTGAGTTTTATAAAATGGGTATGATAATAACACCTGCACTGCGTACCTTGAAGAGTTGTTGTGCAGAAGGCACTTTGTAAATCTTGTAAAGTGCTCTCTAGTAATGTGAGCTGTTATCATCGTACAACCCGAGTTCAAATCCGGCCTCAGACACTTATAAGCTGTGTGACCCTAAGTAAGTCTTTCAACCTCTGTTAGGAGGCAGCTAGGTGATGCAGTGAATAGAACACTGGACCTGGAGTCAGGAAGACCTTGATTTTAAATCTGGCCTCAGTTATTTACTAGCTGTGTGACTCTGGGTAAGTCACATAACTTCTGTTTGCTTCATTTTCCTCCTCTGCAAAATCGGGATAAAAATAGCACCTTTCTTCCGTGAAGATCAAACAAGATAATGTATGGAAAGCACTTCGTCAACATTGAAGCCCAATGGTGAACGCTGGTCGGTGTTATGGATTTTGGTCGTGATGATGTTCTTGGCTTTCCCATCCATTTTTGGATGTTCCATGACACAGGCGGCACCGTTAACTGCCTTCACCACCTGCTGGAGCTAATGCTAACGGTCTTGTTTATCTTCAGTTGGCAGGATCTGCCGTCATTGCTTTTGGCCTGTGGCTTCGGTTTGGAGGCATAGTAAAGGACTTATCTTCGGAGGGTAAAACCCCTGAGTATTTCTACATGGGTAAGTGAATTCAGATTCCCTAAACCTAGCTCAGTGTAGATAATGGTGGGGGCGGGGGAGAGGGAATGGGGAAGGTGGGAGGATTAATAATAACAAAAATGAATTCACAGAGCTCTTTTCTCACACCAACCCTGCAAAGTAGGCAATGGAAAAGTATCGTTATTCCCATTTTAAAGATTAAGAAATGGAGGATCAGAGAAGTTGTAGGACATGCTTTTCCATGGTCAGGGTGTGTGAACCTGTGTCTGCTGACTGCCAGTCGGGTACTGTTTCCATTCCACCACTTGCAATTCTTGTACTCTTCCAGGAGGGGAAAGGGAGAACAAATAAATGAACATTTATTAAGCACTTACTGTGTGCAAAGCATTGGGTATACAAATGTCTGCTCATGAGAAGCTCCCATTCTAATGGAGGAGATAGTACATATAGGAGAAGTCAGCCCCCAAGTCAGAAGGAAAGCCACCCCCCCAGTCCCTACCCTCACCAAGCCCCCTACTCCTTAGGGTGCAGTGGCAAAGCCAATGGGATTGATGCCTCTTCTCTGAAGTCATTTCCATGTTAATTTCTGAGGAAGAGGGCAGGAAGAGGGGTGAAGAGCCAGCAGTGACCCGAGCCCTCAGAAACTGCCCAATGGCCTGACATCCTGGGGATATATTTGCCTAGGCTGCTTTTCCAAAGTCAGGGAGTCATATGGCCTTGGAACTAGCAGAAACCTTAGAACATATCTCTTTGAATTCCCTTCTTTTATAGGCCAGGAATCTGAGACCTAGAGAGTCTAAGCAACTTGTTCAGGGTCCCAACAGCATCATCAATAATTCCCTCAGCTTAGTCGATCTAAATTATGACAAGATACGGTCAAAGGTAAAGTCTTGTCTTTGTAATACTAATAACTCACATTTATATGGTGCCTACAATGTGTCAGGTACCTTGCAAATATTATCTCACTTGAGTCCTACAACCCTGGGAGTTAGGTGCTGTTATTATCCCCATTTTACAGTTGAGGAAACTGAAGCAAACAAGTTAAGAGACTTGCCCAGGGTCACACAGCTAGTCTGAGGTAGGATTTGAACTCAGATCTTCCTGACTCCAGACCCAGTGTTCTTTGTATTATGGCGATATCTAGCTGCCTCTCTGTCACATTCTACCAATCGAGGGGGGGTTTCTTTTTCTCCAAGGAAGTGAATCAAGGAATCATATTGACATGAGAAAAACCCTTTCTGCTCCCAGGCTTGAGAGGGAAAGCTATCTTGTTAAGTTAACCAAGTTACTAGTCAGTCCATCTGAGGCTGGGACAGTCAAGACTTTGTATGATGGAGCAGGGTGGAGAGAACTCTGGATTCAAAGTCAGGAGAAGCCAGGTTCAAATTCTGCCTTACACTGCTAGCTAGGTCATAATAGGCAAATAAGCTGCTCAAAACCTCACTTTTTCCATCTGTAAAGTGGAGATAATACTACCTCAGGCAGAAAGCATTGTATAGATGTGAAAATGCTATATAAATGTAAATTACCATTAGTAAACTCTTTTTTAAATATTTTGGCTAGAAATGAACAGTACTATGATCTCAGCAAGTGCTTTCCTTATCTGGGCCTTAGCTTCCTACTCTGTAAAATGGGAGTTTTACAGCAGGTTATTTTTGAGAGGATATCTGGCCCCCTGGGTGAAAGGTTGCAGTGTATAATGGAAAGAGCATTGGCTTCTGAATTACAGGACCTGGGTTCAAGTACCTGTGACTTTGGACAGCCCTAGGCCTCAGTTTCCTTATCTGAAAAATGAGGGTATAGGACTAGAGGACCTCTTAGGTCCTTTCCACCTCCATAGACAGCTTGGGGGTGCCATAGCGCACAGAGGAGACTGTGTACTCAGACACTTATTAGCTGTGTGACTCTGGACAAGTCATTTAACTGCCATTTGCTTCAGTTTCCTTATCTGTAAAATGGGAGTAATAATAGCGCCTACCTCCCAGGGCTGTTGCAAGAATCAAATGAAATAATAATTGTAAAATACTCAGTACATAGCAAGCGCTGTATAGATATATAAAAGCATCACTAGCACATAGTAAACATTACTGTATGTAAATGCTACCTATTTTTTAAAAAGTATTATTATAATCTTTGATTTTCTGACCCCTGAGGTTTCTTCTAGTTTTTCATCTATGATCTTATGACCTTGTAAGTCATTTAACCTCTATGGCCTCAGTTTCTCCATCTATAAAAAGGAAGACTTGAACCAGATGGCCTCTGAAGCCCCTTCCAACTTCAAGTCTTTGATCCTGTCACTTGGGGCGGGACCTGATGGCTGAGTATGAAACAGGAGGGATTAGACTTGGTCTCCTTAGCTACAATCAGGCAACATGCCTTTAGGGAGCACTGGGCTGGATGCTGAGGATACAAGTCCAAAGAAGGAAACAATCCCGACTGGGAAAGAGCTTACATTCTAAGGGGGAGCGAGCAGAATTAGGAGCAATGGAAGAAAGTGATAACTCCTAACAATTACAGCCATCCCAGAGTGGACTGAGTTGCCTTGGGAGGTAGCAAGTTCCTTCTCACTGGTGGTCTTCAAGCAAAAGCTGGATGACTACTCTATGGAGAGTGGATTCTTGTTCAGCTGTCATTTGAGGTAGTCCTGGAGGTCTCCTCTAGACCTGAGAGTCTGTGATCCTTTCCAGCTCTAAATCTTATTACTTTACAGATGAGGAAACTGAGGCTCAACCAGTAACTGTCTCAGGATCCCTCAGCTGATAAATGCCAGAGCTAGGATTCAAACCTAGGTCCCCCTGCCTCCCACGTTCAATGTTCTCTTCCTTCCATCCCATTGCTGCTCTAGGGAAAGGGTTACTGGTGGGGCTGTGGCCATAACCATTTTCCTGTAGGAGTCATTAGTAGTCAGATATTTATCAGTAAGTGACTGACCATATTTTTTAATTATTTTCTGAATGCTGCCTCCTCTACCAAAGCGTCTCTAACCTCATTTGGCTCCAGTCTATGGGATGGACTTCTCACATGTTCTCATCTGGTTTTCTAAAGGGCTCTTCGATAAGAGCAGTCCAGCTGAGGGTTAGAAAATACTTTTTCTCTCGCCCTCATTTTGGGTGCCACACCCCATCTGCACGGTTATTTTAAGTCAAGGGTATAGGAGAGCATCTAGTTGCTTGGCAGTGACCAATGAGGGAGCTTTCTGAAGATATGGGGCAGGGGAGGTGGCCATCTGAGTGAGTGGACCAAGTGACTCACAGGCAGAACTATACCCTTCAGTGAGCCACAGGATGGTGCCCTGGGACCTCACCAAACTCCAGCCATCCTCACCAAGGGTCCTCAGGGGAGAATTCCCTTCAAGTCCTCTGCCAAAAGAGCCCTCTCTTATGAGGCCGGCCCTCGGCTTTGTCAGGATCTCACTTCCTCAGGCTTAAGAGAGCCTTTTGTCTGAAGTTTCTTCAGTGAGGGACTTCTGGATAGTGCTAGCAGGCACCAGGGATGCTTTCCTGATGCCTCTCTCCAGTTGGATTCAATGTCATTCAACATTCCCATGACGGTGGGCAAAGCCATGCAGTTCCACTTGCCCCAACCTGGGTAAGGCTTGGTCTGGAGCCTTCGTGGTTGATCAGGGTCTATGGGGCTGATGGACTGAAGCTTCCTCAGTTTTGAGAGAATGGGTTGGGTTAGTGGGGAGAGAGAGATAGGGAGGGAGTTACCTGTCTTCTTAGGCAGCAGTATCTCGGTGGGAACAGGACAGGATCAAGAGCCGTGACTAGTTTTGAAGCTGAAAGGGCCAGAGATGGGAGCCATGATCTGAAGTAGATGCACCAAAATCACAAGGTCTGAGAAGACCGGTGAGAGACAAGGCTCGGGGTTCAGATTGTGATATAGTCATAGAGTCACAGCTGTAAAGTTGGAAGGGACTTTAAAGCCATCTGGTCCAAGCCCCTCATTTTGCAGATAAGGAAACTGAGGCCAGAGATGTTAAGAGAACTGTCCACAGTAACATACGTAGTAAGTGTCAGAGCCAGTATTTGGACTCAGGTCCTCTGACTTGAGAAATAGTGCTTTTACATCTGGTTCATCCTGCAGCCCCTCATTTGGTACCCGTGCAAGTAACAAGGCATTGGGTCTTTGAGCTAGACAAAGAAATGTCTCAATTTGCTGCACTTGGTTGTGAGGACATCTGCATATATAATATAGGTTATTATATTTTTTATACATTTATTATATAGTTTATATAATAGCTAACATTTATGCAATACTTTATTAATGTACTAGGCTCTGTGCTAAGAGCTTACAAAATATTATCTCATTAGATCCTCATAATAACACTGGAAGGCAGGTGCTGTCATTATCCCCATTTTACAGTTGAGGACACTGAGGCAAACAGAGGTTAAGTGACTTACCTAGGGTCACACAGCTAATAAGTGTGCGAGGCCAGATTTGAACTCAGCTTCTTCTTCAGGCAGTAACCTAGCTGCCCATGTGTCCAGCCCCATGCAGGTAGGCCCACCCCTCCGTTAGAAAGCTCCCACAACTGCCTCCCCTATCATTTTTGGCAAAGCCAACTCTAAGTGGTGACAGAAAAACAGAGCATGCAGGCAGGGCACCGAGGATAGAGAGACTTAAGAAGACAATACATTGCCTGCCTTCAATAGTTTATAGCCTAATTGGAGGACTGGACAGGTACACAAATAAGTGCAATATGTAAGAGAGACTAATGATCAGGAAAGATTTGTACCAGCGGTTCTCAACCCTTAATTCCAACTGCTTCAGTGTGGTATAGCAGGAAGAGCCCTGGAGTTGGAGTCAGGAGGTAACTCGGTTCAAAGCTCACCTCTGACATTTAGTTACTGTGTGCCCATAGGCAAGTCACTACCTCTTTGAGTTTCAGTTCCCTCATCTGTAAAGTGGGAATATCGAGGCAGTGTGGCATAAGAGATAGAAAGCTGGCCTCAGAATCAGGAAGACCTGTGCTCACCCTTATTTCTAATGCATACTAACTATGGGACCCTGGATATTTCACTTTTCCAAGTGAAACTCTCCAAGACTATTATAAATTGCTGAACAATCAATCAATAAACATTTATTTATCAAACAATTATTTATCAATCAATAAACATTTATTAAGCACCTACTATGTGCCAGGCACTGTACTAAGTGCTAGGGATACAAAAAGAGGAAAAAGACAGTCCCTGCCCCCAAGGATCTTACTGATGGAAGTGAGGGGGGGGGGGGGTGTCTTTACTGGGAGATTGCTAAACTATGAAATCACAGGCTTGGTTAAGAGAAAAGTGGGGATGAGGCATCTCTCTCTCCCAGGGTTGTTAGGAACATAAATTACGGGATCATTAGATCTATATCTGGAATGGACCTGAGAGGACATCTAGTCCAACCCCTTTGTGTTACAAATGAGGAAACTGAGGCCTAAGGTTCCTTGCCAAAGGTCACACAGAGAGTAGGTATCAGAGCTTGCTTTGAACCCCAGTCTTCTGGTTCCAGAGACATTGTTCTTTCCACTGTATCACAGATCAAGATAAATATATTAATCAATCAACAAGCATTTTATTAAACATCTATGATGTACGAGACACTTTGTTAAATGCTGGGAACACAAGTAAAATACAACCACCTACCGCCCCAGACAGTCCCAAGGGACCCTCTCTCCCCCTCCACTCAGCCCTGCCCTGGCCCTTAGCCCTTCAAGTTTCCAGAGAAATTAAAACGGAAGGAAGGAGATAGGTGGCACTCTAGATTTCCAGTTTCTCTTTCTCCCTGGGGCTGCCATAAACTGCTGGGAAGAGGCTTGAGGCTGTGGAAGGGACAGCCCAGTATCCCATGACACCTGACACAGAGGTCCATGCGTGGGCAGTTTCCCTGCACCCAGACTGTCTGGTGGGAACTGACAATGCTTTGGAGCAAGAAAGGACGAAGAAGAGGAGTCCAAATGAGTGCTCTAAAGGTTGGAGAGTCTCCGTAAAGTTCTAATTGAAGTTTTTATAGTCTAAATGTTGCCTGCCTGGCAGCACAGCTAGCAGCAGAACAAGTAGTTCCCTGCTTTCTTAGGGAGCTAGGGGTCCCCTTTAATGTGGTTCCCATAGACTCAGTCCCAGAATCCCAGAGTGGGATGGGACCTTGGCAGCCACATAGCAGTCCAAGCAGACCTGAACAGGAACCCGGGAACCCAGATCTCACCGTCTGGGAAGGGTCAGCTTTGTGAAACCCTCCACTTGTCGGAGACCCCATTTCCTCACACTTCTGAATCACTCTCATTGTTCGTCTCTCCTTGAATTCAGCCTAAATCTTGCCTCAGTACAGCTTCTCATCATTGTTCCTGTTTCTACCCTCTGGTGACAAACAATAAGAAAAGGGTACTAGAGTACAATGGAGAAAGAAAGAACACTGGTTCTGGAGTTGGGAGATCTGGGTTCAAATTCTTCCTCTGGAACTACTTTGGTGACCTTAGACAAGTCACTTAATCCCCTACCCTCAGTTTCCTCATCTGTAAAATGAAACGGTGGGCCTAGGTGGTCTTTGAGGCTCCTTCCAGCTCTGAATCCTATGATCCTAAGCCTAATGCCTCTCCCCTTGGGAACCTTGGAAGTACTTAACAATGGTTCTCTTACACCTCTGTCCACATAGAGTATCATACCCTTGCCTGCCGGTGCTCTGCCCAAAGGAGTGTAAATTTGATCTCAGAAACTTTTTTTATTAAGGACCATGCCTTAAACCCAAATCACTCTGGCTCTTATAGATTGGCCAACAATAGGTTCCAGGTCTAGCCCCACCTAGTCATTGTTTGGGTCCTGATTGGCTCAGAGTGAATGTAAATAGCGATTGTTTCCATTTTGGCCAGAAGGCCGACAGTCTTCCCCTCCCAAATTGATTTCTTCTTTTTCTTTTTTTTATATACATATATATGTATATGTATATATGTGTGTGTGTATATATATTTTTTTTATTTTGACTAGGTAAAGGGTCCATTCTCTGCCTCATTCTTAGCTAGTCTTAATCACTGAATGAGCATTGCCTCAGTCAAACTGAGACCTGTTAAAGACCTTAGCTTCAAAAGGCCAAGGTCCCTCACTGCATCCTGGGCCATCTCTAGTCATCCTGATCTATATCTTGCCACTGGATCCAGGTAGCTCCAGAGGATAAAGTGAGGCTGGTGACTTTGCACAGCCCTACCTCACTTAAACGCAATTCACTTGCAAGTCATGTCATCACCTCCCTGATGTTGTGAACCTCTTCAAGAATGAAAGACTAACAACAATCATTCAGATATCCTCCGAATGTCCCCAGTGTTTTATTGGGAGTTGTTATTATAGAGCCAAAGGGCCCAGGCGGCCATGAGTTTGGAGGCACAAGAGAGGGTTGGGGCCTTAGAGTATTTGGGAAAAGCCTCATAGCAGAAATAGGATTGTGCCTGAGCCATGAAGGATGAGCAGGGCTTGAGGACGTAAACAAAATATTAGTCCAGACAGGGGGGTAGGGTACCTGATGTCACACAATCAACCAAATCGCTAACCTTCCGTCCATCCTGAACCAGAAAGCAAGAAGGTTCTTTGTTTCTGTCAGGGCAGAGCAACGTGGAGCTATGGACTTGGTTTGTTCTTGCAAAGTCCCAGAGCATGCTGTTCCTGAGTGTTCCATCTGTCTGGCCCTCAGCATGGGGCTGAGGGAGCAGTGTTTATCCAGGGTGTGCCCAGGAATCACATTGAACTATTCTTCTGTTCCAGACGTGCTGGCCCCTCCACTCTGACTGCCAGGATTTTCCAGCACTGAGCCTTGAGGCTGAATGCTTGGAAAGTACAATTGTGCCCAGAGGCAGGGGGTCCACCCTAGGGTAGGACTTCAGGAAGGAAAAAGAGATTGTTTGCTTATCATAGAAAAGCATAAGATGGTCATTATATTCAGAAGTTTGCTTCGTAAAGTCTGCCTACCTCCTGTACTTTCTCCTGCACTATTGAGGAGAACATGAAGTTCTAAAAAAACAAATACTTTTCTATGAGCCCTACAGAGAAATTGCCCAAGAAATTAAAGAAAACTCTATTTGAAAAGTTGGGTCATATGTGGGATATGTAAGAAGCACAGGCTACACCCATGTGCCACTAACCATCTGGATATTGGGAAATATCCAGGGAACTGGCAAAGTCTTTTGGGTTTTCTTCTAGATATTTGGCATTATTAACCCATACTCTAATTTTAGAAAATAATAACACAGCAGTGAGTCAATGAAGTATTTATTGAGGATCTAATTTGTAAAGTACTGGGCTAGGCACTGTGTGAAAATCAAAAAAAGTAGAAAGTATCAACCCTGTCTTCAAGAGTCAGATTTAGTTAGGGAATATAAAATCTGATTAAGATAAATTCAAATCTAGTGAGCCAAAATTTGATAGGATTTAAATTTGACTAAATTTAACCAAATTTAAATTTTAGCTAAATTCAACTCAATCATCATTTATCTTTAAATAATACTTTATTTTTCCCAATTACATGTAAAGACAATTTTAAACATTCATTTTTTTAAAATTTTGAGTTCCCAATTTTCTCTCTCCCTCTTTTCCCCCTTCCCTGATACGGTAAGAAATTTGATATAGGTTGTATATGTGCAATCTCAATAAACACTTACTAAGCATCTATGTAAGTCACAAGCTAAGTAGTCACTGTGCTCTGAATGCAAAAAAAAATAGTAACAATGATAATAATAATAAGAATAGCTGGTATTGAATGCTTTACACTTTGCATATACTATCTCATTTGATTCTCACAACTCTTGCTATTATCCCCATCTCAGCACAATGGTGATATTATCTCCATCTTACAGATAAGGAACCTGAGGCACAGATATGGTAAGAGAAGTCACACATCCAATAAGTATCTGAGGCAGGAGCCAAACTTGGGTCTCCCTACCTCTAAGGCCTGAAATTTATGTATCTGCCACACCACTTCAATGTGAAATCTTACACTAGGGTTGAAAATCAACTAAATGTGGCTCAATAGTGAAACAAGCATTTATTAAATGCCTGCTATATAGGAATTCATGTGAAAAAAATGGAGGGATTTCTTGAACTCCAGGCTCCAGATGAACCGCTAGTTTTACATGGTGGTTAATGCAACTATAGGCCACATGAAAGAAGGAAGAGTGCCCAAGAGTGTCATGGGTTGTACTTTATCCCCATAAGACCACATTTGGAATATTGATTGGGGCCCATACTTTAGAAAAGACATTGACAAACTGTAAGGTATAAAGAGGAGAATGACCACAATGGTGAGGAGACTTGAGAGCATGTTGACCCACGCTGGGATCCAGGAATTGGAGCTACTACTAAAGGCAGAGAAGAGACAATTTGGTGGGGAGACATGATTATGACTTCCAAGTATTTGAGGGATTGTCAATGAAAGAAAGATTATGCTTGATCTGTTTTAACCCCAGAGGGAAGAACTAGGAGAACTAGATGGAAGGGGTAAAGAGACAGATTTATGATCTTATGGTCAAGAAAAACTGGAATGATGAGTGCTTTCCTGAAATGGAATGGCTTACCTTTGGAAGACTGTGAGTATTCTTAGAGCAAAGTTTGGATAACTTTGTTATGGAAGCAGTAGCAGGGATTCTTTTCAGGTATGAGGTGCATCGGATGGCCTCTGAGATCCATTCCAAACTAAGTTCTGTGGAAAAAAACAGAATGAGATTACTGGGCAACTTGTAGTAGAAGTAGGAATGTCAATAATCACAGTGTCTAACTTTATATGGCAGTATAATATCTGCAAGGGCAATATTTGCAAATAGGGCGGCTAGGTGATGCAGTGGGTAGAGCACTGAGCCTGGAGTCAGGAAGACTCATCTTCTTGGGTTCAAATCTGGCCTCAGACACTTACCAGATGTGTGACCCTGGGCAAGTCACTTAACCCTGTTTGCCTCAGTTCCTCATCTGTAAAATGAGCTGGAGCAGGAAATAGCAAACCGCTCCATTATTTTTGCAAAGACGACCCCAAATGGGGTCACAAAGAGTCAGACATAACTGAAACCATTACAATGATACAACAATAACAACAAATATTTACAGAGCACTTCACATATTTTTTTCTCAGTTGATCCTCCCAATGACTCTGTAAGTTATATGCTGTTATTATCCCCATTTTACAGATGAAGAACCTGAGTCTCAGAAAGGTTATGAGAGTTCAGAGAAAGGAGTGCTCACTGTGGGCTGGGGTAACCAGGAAAAGTTGGGCTAATCCTAAGCTTTGAAAATGGGCAGTATTTGGCTAGGCAGAGAAGAAGGGGAGAGCACACCAGGCAGAGGAAAGAGAATGAATGGAAACTTGAAATGTGAAGAGGGTGGTTGGATGACAGTGAGTTAGTAGACCAGTCTGGCTAGAGGGGAGGGTCCCTAGTCAGGAGTGGTGTGAGATAAGATGGCACAGAACCACATCATGCTGGGCCTTGAATTCCAGGTGACAGAGAGTTTGTTTGGAACTTTTGTCACCAGTGGAACCAGTAAAGGTTTTTGAACTAGGGAATAAAATGACAGAACAAATAGTTTAAGAATTCAACTATGTTCAAGGTACTGAGGCTACGAAAATGAGGAATGATACAGGAACTCAGAATCCATTAGAAGGGATTAAACCTATATAAGCATTATAAAAGAGACTGAGGTAGGTGCTGGGGAAAAGTCAAGCTGACCTGTGAGATTCAGGGAGGGAGGAACTTCTTCTACCTGAAGAATTAAGGGAGGCCTGGTAAAGGAAATGACCCCTGGACCATACATTGAAGGAAGAAAAGGATTTCACTAACGGGTGATCATAAACCCAACCTCCTCATTTTACAGGTGAGGAAATTAGCCCCAGGGAAGTTAAGTGACTTGTTCATGGTTACACAGATGGTGATCATTATAAGTAGGATCTGAACCCAGGTCCTTTGAATCCAGAGTTAGTGTTCTATCCCTTGTACTCCACTGTCTCCCATCATGACTTGCCCAAGGTCATGCAGATAGTAAGTGGAAAGGAAGATATGATGGATGGTGTGTACAAAAATATATAGGAACAGATCAGATAGGATGAGATCAGGAAACAGTTAGTAGTCCAGTTTAGCTGGAATATAGACTCCATGAAGGAGAGCATTGTGAAAGAAGAGTGGAAAGAAAGATGGATCTGGCTGGAGCTGTGTGGGATGGATCAGAGCAGGGAGAGCTGAAGGCAGGGTGACCGGCCAGTTGGAGGCTAACGTCTAAGTCAAGCTTGGGTGGAAAAACTAAGACCAATACAAGAGAAGTCACAAGTGAATATTCAACAGGAATTCATTGAATGACTGGATAGGACAGTCAAGGGTCAGGGATGGTTTGAGGCTGACTAACTGGCTAAAGTGACAGGTATAGGACAGTTTGGAAGTTCTAATCTATCCTTTATAGATGAGAAACTGAGGCTCAGTGATGAATGGAGCTCTGGTCACTTACCTGGTGAATCAGCCCTGTGGAATTAAGAAATGAATGCAGGTCTCAGGGGATAGACTTAAGTGTTGCTCCAAAAGGCCACCAGGATCTACTAGAGAAATGTTATAAGTCAAATCAACATGCATTTATTAAGTGCCTACTATGTGCAAGGTACAATGCTAAGTGCTGGGAATACAAGAAAGACAAAAACAATCTCTTCTGTCTAGAGTTCACAATCTAACGGAGACAGAGACTGAGAGGAGATAGATTTAAACTCAACAAAAGGAATAACTTTGTAACAATTAAAGTTGCTCCAGAGCAAATCCACTGCCCTAAGAGATGGTAATTAGTGACACTGAACACTTTAAGGTTTGCAAAGTGCCTAATAGATATTATCTCATTTAATCTTTACAACCAACCTGAGAGATACATGCTTTTATTTTCCCTATTTAAGAAAGGATAAAACTGAGGCGTAAGGAGAATGAGTGATTTACCCAGGGTCACACCCACAGCCCAGGAACCCCATCAGTGAATATATTTAAGGATCTGGATCGTTGTCTGTTAGAGATACTGTAAAAGATATTCCTGAATTGGGTCATGGGATTTAGAGCTGAGATGAAGTTTAGAAATCATCAAGCTGGCACTCTCATTTCATGGATGAAAAAACTAAGTCTCTGAGAGTTTAAGTGACTTACTCAAAATCTAGCAGCTAATTGGCAGTAGGGCCATGATTAGAACAGAAGTCTTCTAACTCCAAATTCTCCAAATCATTTCTAAGGTTGATTCCAATAGAAAAATCTTATGAATCTTCTAATCCAAGCCAAAATCACGAGTGATCAGTTATCTAGATATAATGGATAAGGTATGGGCCTCTCTGAATCTCACAGGTCTTACAGGTCTTTGGAGAGCCTGTATCCATCTTGTCTCTTTTTAGTGATCATAGAGACCCTGGGGGGTCCTTTTTTGTTTTTCCATTTTATTCTCCATTCGTCCTTCCTTATCTATTCTTCCCTTTCCAAAGTAGTGCCTAACTAGGCTGCTAATGGTGATTCAGGTCTTTCTTTGTTCAGGAAATTGGATGACTATAGAATCACAGAATATCAGACTGAAAAAGACCTTGAAGATTGTCTGGTCCAACTTCCTTCTATTGCAATTTTTTAGATGTGGAAATTGAGGTTCAGGAAGTTTGAGTTGTCCAGGGCCTCCCATGACCACCCAGTGGGTTAATGATAAACCTAAGACTGCAGAGTCCAGATTTTCTGATGCTTAGACCAATACCTCCTTTTGCTAACACTTGTGGTCAGAGGCCCCACTCCAGGACTGAGGTCAAAGGGAATCTATTGTCCAAACAGTTCCAGTTCCCTTTTCCTCCCATTTCACTATATGTAAATATATAATATAACCATATGTAAATATATACTATATAAAAAACCATATCCACTGAAAACCAATTTTCTTTTAAAATACTAATAACATTTCAAAAAGAAGATGTAATTATTTTTTAGCAACAAAATGAAAAGTGCTTTGAGATGCCACTTAAGGACTCTGAAGTAAAATGGGGCTTTAAAATGTCAGGGCTAGATATTGAAAAATCACTGAGTGCTATAGGAACAGGAGATTGCTGGTTCATCCAAATGAAGCATTTTTCAGAACCGCATTCCAAAGCAATGAAGTCAGTCCATTAAAATCTCATTGCCATGTGGTGAAAATAGTTGAGCTTGGTTGGGTTCAAATAGCTATTGTAGGAAATATAGCTTCTTGGAATCAACTGTTGAGATGAATATCAAGAGATTATTTGGCTTTCTCTCTGCCTCCTAGTAAGTGAATCTCACTTGATGTGATTTTTCTCCATTCCTTTCATCCATTCCTCAGAATTTCCCAGTATCTAGTTGGCAATTCTGACCTTCTTCCCTTCTAGTCTAGGCTTAGGGCTAATCATCTTACCTGTTCCCTTAGGCTCACTACTTCCTACTTCCTCCAGGACTTTGCTCCAGATGTCCTCCCTTACATCTTTAGTCTCTCTCTCTCTCTCTCTCTCTCTCTCTCTCTCTCTCTCTCTCTCTCTCTCTCTCTCTCTCTCTCTCTCTCTTCCTCTCCCTCTCCTATTCCTATCCCTTCTTCTCTCTCTCCCTCCACCTCTCTCTCTTTCTCCTTTTTATCTCTCTCTGTCTCCCTCTCTCTATCCCCCACTATCTTTCCCTCTTCCTTCTTGCCCCCTCCCTCTTTCTCTTTCTTTCTGTCTCCCTCCACTGTCTGCTTCCCATTTGCCTGAAGTATGCTCAAGTGTCCCTTATCCTTGAAAAAAAGGGCCTTCCATAGACTCTTCTATCTTTTCCAATTACCAGGTTATCTTTCTCTTCCTCTTCACTACTGTAATTGAAAAAAAAGGTCATCTTTACTTTATATGTCCAGAAGGATGCCTTACTTAAATATTGTACCTCACACAGCCCTGTGCTTATAGTAGGTATTTAATAAGCATTCATTGAATGAATGAATGAATGAATGAATGAATGAATGAATGAATGAATGAGAATATAACTATCCCTAGAAGTCAGTGATGTTTCTCTGGGATCATTCATTACTTCTTTTTAATCTGTATCAATCAACCAACTCTTTAGTGTTCCTTTCCTAAAATACCAAGATGCCAAATAGGTATTCAGCTTCAGTGACTAGAGGAGGATTGAAGGATTAGAAGTTTCTAAGGAACCACTGGGAAAGAAGATTCAACAAGGAACATACTGTAATGAAAGATAAGATTGACAAAATCGAGCAGTGACTGGTGGAAGGTGGCTCCTGCTAAATCAGATCTCCTCTGCAGGGAACCACATTCTCTGTGTGTCTCTGTTAAGTCCCAAAGGCAGCATTTTGGATCTCCAGAGGGTCCTTGAACCAGGTTGGGGAAAAATTACATTATTTCAATATAATTGGTTTCCTTTGTAATACTGTATATTTTCTTAGACATTTAAAAACATTATTCTTAGAAGAAATCCATAGATTTCACTAGACTGCCAAAGGGGTCCATGCGCCTCCCCTCAAAAAACCTAGTTAAGAGATTTTTGGGGCTAGTTGCAAACCTAGGGGGGGAGCTTCTGGTAGCTTGGGAGCAGGGGCAGGTTGGAGGGCTGGCAGCAGGGATGAATCGGGCCATTTTTTTACTTCCTAGGCACTTACTTCTGTACTTTTTTTTCTCCCTTCAATGGACTTAGCAGTTTCTCAAAGAAAGTTGCCTAAACTCCTTCTAACTTCTTTGGAACTACTCTTGTCCTAAGGGTTCTAGAGTAAGTGCAGAATGGCAATGTGACCCCATTAGCCCTCAAGAAGCTATAAAGAAAGATTACATGCTTTAGGAGATGAAGTCATGTCTGCACCTGGAGGATATTAGCAGTATTTCTCCACGAAGAGGTTGCCCACACAAACAGGAACGACTCGGCAGGCCCAGAGCACAAAGCCCAAAGCTGACACTCTTTGGGTTGAATCTAGAAAGCTACAGCCAGCCTTTGATGGTCACTGGGAGTGTTTAAAGAGAGCTTCCTGGTGGTGTACCCCAAAGTGGGGAAAGTGGTTGCTCATTCTTCTAAAGGCCCTGACTCATTCTGGCCACTTCTTTTCAAAGCTAAAATATCATTATAATGATGATTAGTAACACAGGAATACATTATCCAGCATTATTAGGGAATGGTCTGTTCCATATAAGTGAATTTCCCAGATTAATGAAGTTGATCTCTTTAGCTAGGTGGTGCATTGGCTAGAGTGCTGGGCCTGTTGTCATCTTCTTGAGGTCAAATCCAGCCTTAAACACTTATTACTAGCTGTATGACCCTGGGCAAGTCACTTAACCCTGTTTGCCTCAGCTTCCTCTTCTGTAAAATGAGCTGGAATAGGAAATGGCAAACCATTCCAGGATCTTTGCCAAGAATCGTCCAACAAAGGGTTCATGAAGAATCAGACTAAAAAAATGACTAAACAACAAACAAAAACCTCGTTAGGTGCTAATTGAAGAATGTATCATTATAAGAATGGTTTCTGAACGCTGAAGAAGGAACAGTGATCCCTAAGAGCTGGCATGGGTTTATCATGGATGGATCATGCCAGACAAACTCGGTTTGATTTATTTTGACAAAGTTACTAAACCAGTAGGTGAAGAGGAATGCTGTAAATATCATTTGCCTAGTTTTTTTGGAAAGCATTTGACAAAATCATGCTCTTCTTATGGTCTGTGCTCAAGGTGGAGGGGATATAGGTGGGCTGATAGTACTTCACAGTTAAATAGCTGAACCCAAAGAGTAATACTGGTGTTAGCAATGCTGTACCCTAGAGATCTGTGCTATTTAACATTGTTCTAAGTGACTTAGATAGAGAATAGACGGCATGCTTATCAAACCTGTAAATGATCAAATCAGAGTTGGAAGAGATTGCTAGCATGTTGGATGGCAGTCTGGCTATGAAAAATATATTGGCCTGATTCGAATATAATGGAATTTAATTGAAAGTTTATCAGAAATTTAATGTAATGTCCAATGCTTAGGTTTAAAAATTCCTGTTATCCAACCAAGCCATTGTTGTGCAGTTTCTGTTGGTCTCATTTTGCATTAGAGAAAAACATATTTGTTTGCTTTGACACTAGGTCTCCCTATATCACTAGGGCTGGAAGTGCACTCACAACTGATCCCAATATTGGGCCAGTTTGCACCTTTTCAGGCAGCCCAGTGGCCCTCCGCTCCTTGGGGGCTCACCAGACTGTGTTAGTGTTGGACTTCTCCCAAGCTCAAGGCTTGTCAACAGCTTTGGTAAGCAGTCCTATATTTGCCACTGGATATATTTGAGAGGGGCTGCATAACTACATGCCAGGGATGCTACATAAGGGAGTCGGAAGAGATGAGGTCCCTCCCAGCTTTATAATTCTTCATCTCCAAGATTTAAATCAGGCTTTAGCTATCAGCAAGTCCCAGGCAAGAGTTATTAAGAACTAGGCTCTTGACGTGCCAGTTTAGCTGAAGGCAGCAAAATTCTGCAAGGAAAGAGATTGATGTCTTGAAGTTGTCATCACCGAGCTTTTGTGCTAGTTAGAAAAAACCTTGGGGTTCACGTGACCTCTGACTTTCTAGTAGGTGATTTAACCTTTGTAAACCTCAGTTTTCCCACCTATAAAATGGACATACTCCCTGCCCTGTCTCAGCATGATTATGAGGCCCCAAAGAAATGAGTAAATGTCAGAGTCGTCCGTCCCTCAGTTCCATGAATTCTCTCTGACTATTCCATTCCTGGAATGTTCTCCCTCTTCCATTCTGACAACTGACCTCTCTGGCTTCTTTTAAGTCCCAACTAAAATCCTACGTTCCACAGGAAGTCATCCCCAACTCGTCTTAATTCTAGTACCTTCCCCCATTAGTTATCTCCTATCTTTTCCTGTATATAACTTACTTTGCATATACTTGAGCCTCAGTTTCTTCGTTCACAAAAAGAGAGCCAGTTGGACTAACTGGTCTCAAAGGTCCTTGCCAGTTCTTTTTTTTTTATATTCTTTTAAATTTATTATTTATTTATTTTGAACATTCTTTTCCTTTTACATTTTAAATTCCAAATTTTCTCCCTCCTCCCCACCCCTCCCCAACCCACTGAGAAGGCAAGAAGTGTCATACCAATTTTACATGTGAAATCATGCAAAACGTATTTCCATATTAGCCATGTAATTTTTAAAAAGCAAGAAAAATAAAGTGAGAAAATTATATTTCAATTTGTACTCAGAGTTCATCAGTTCTTTTTCTGGAAATAAATAGCATGTTTTCATCATGAGTCCTTTAGAATTGCCTTGGATCATTGCACTGATCAGAGCAGCCAAGCCTTTCGCAGTTGATTGCAACATTGCTGTTACTGCGTACAATGATCTCCTGGGTCTTCTCGTGTCACTTTGTATCCATTCATATAGGTCTTGCCATGTTTTTCTGAAACCAGATCCCTCATTATTTCCCACAGCCTAATACTACTCCATCACAGACATATGCCACAACTTGTTCAGCTATCCCCCAACTGATGAGCATCCCCTCAATTTCCAATTCTTTTCCACCATAAAAAGAGCTGCTATAAATATTTTTGTACCTATAGGTCTTTTTTCCTTTTTCTTTGATCTCTTTGGGATACAAACTAGTAGCGGTATTGCTGGGTCAAAGGGTATACCCAGTTTTATAGTCCTTTAGGCCTAGTTCCAAATTATTCTCCAGAATGGATGGGCAGTTCGCTACTCTACCAAGAATTCATTAGCATACCTGTTCTTCCCATAACCCCTCCAGCATTTGCCATTTCTGATAGGTGTGGGGTAGTGTCTCAGAGTTGTTTTAATTTGCTTTTCTCTAATCAATAATGAGTTACAACATTTTTTCATATGACTATAGATAACTTGAGGTAGCTAGGTGGCTCAGTGGATAGAACACTGGGCTTGGAATCAGGAGGACCTGAGTTCAAATCCAGACTCAGACACTTACTAGCTCTGTAACCCTGGGCAAGTCACCTGACCTCTGTTTGCCTTGATCCACTGGAGGAGGAAATGGCAAACCACTCCAGCATCTTTGCCAAGAAAACGTCATGGACAGCATTGGCACGCTATGGTCCATGGGGTCATGAAGAGTTAGACACAGCTGAACCACATAGATAGCTTTGATTTCTTCTTCTGAAAACTGTCTGTTTATAATCCTTTGACTTTTTATCAATTGGGGAATGGCTCTTATTTTTATAAATCAGACTCAGTTCCATCCTTGCCCTTTCTAAATCCCATAATCCTATGATCCCATCTCCTACCCTCACAGCCAGGTTCCTACTATACCCGGATACTTGGAAAAGAGGCTGTGGTGGCTTCAGGGTGACTCATGCAATTGAAATGTACAGACTTAAGAGGAAACCTAAGTTATGATGGGAATTCTGAGAAGCGGGCGGAGGGCTACTCCACCCCCACACTGGGTTATTACATCTAAGCATCAGCAAGGGAAATAACAAGTTTGAGCTCACCACTATCCCAATAGAGAGCCACTGATTTGTTTGTTTTCCTTCTCCATGGGAGTACCTCATTACTGAGCAGCCACTGTGTGCCTAGCTGTGTGCTATGGGGAGCCCAGCATAATATCAGGTAGAGTCAAGAGCTAATAATATAATTCAAGAGACCAGAAAGCAATCATGGTACACCGATAAGAGCACTGGACTGAATCTGTCAAGTTTACAGCACCAGCCATGTGACCTAGGGCGAATTATTTAATTTTTGTGTATCTTTTTTTTTCATCTATAAAAAGCATTGTATCTCCAATCTCCATGCTTTTATACACTATCTGGAACCCACTCCTGGAGTGGGACCCTCCTTGTCTCTGCTTCTGAGAATCCTGAGTTCCTTTCAAAGCTCACCTCTGGGGCCACTTCCTACGTTCTCCTTTCCTGCTCCACACTCCCTCCACCTTCAAAATTACTTTGGGTACTTACTTTCTATATGGAGGATGTCCAAAAAATATAAGATGCAAAGTTTCCCAAAAGTCTGAGTGAAACTTTAACAGCTGAAAAATAAGCCATTAATATTTACAGCTGCATTCAGACTTTTGGGACACTGGGCATCTCCTATTTACTTATACATGTACTTAATAGTTTCTTCCCAGAAGAGTGTAAACATTAGGGCAGGAGCTGAGATTCATCTTTGTCTTTTTATTTCCAGTGCCTACACCATGCCTCGCACATAAATAGTCATTTAATGAATATTTATTGATTGACGGATTACCCGCCTCACATAGCAGTGAGAATCAATGGAGATGGTATAAACAAAAATGCCTTGAAAAGCTAAAAGTGCTGCATAAGCACAACTAGTATTTATATGCTATATAAAAATATATAGCACCTACTATGTGCCAGGCACTGTGCTAAGCGCTTTACAAATATTATCTCAATTGATCCTCAGAACAACCCTGTGAGTTAGGTGCTATTATTATCCTCATTTTACAATTGAGGAAACTGAGGCAAACAGAGGTTAAGTGACTTGCCCAAGAGCACAAGCTAATAAATGTCTGAGGCCATATTTGAACTCAGATCTTCCTGACTCCATCCAAGCCCAGCGCTGTACCCACTGCACCACCTACTTGTCTCATATAAAATAAGCCATGGCATTTTAAAGTAAGGATTTGAGTGGATTTCATAGGACTACAATAAGCAACAGAATAGGATTTGGGAGCAGGACTACTTTCCTGACTGGGTTGAGGGCAACAATCCTGGTGACAGTTACTTCCTTTTGGTAGCCTTACTTTCTTCATTGATAAAATGAGAGAGAGCCTTGTACTGGATGACCTTTAAAGTCTTTTCCAGCTCCAACATTCTGTGGTCCTGTGATCACTTGTTACTCTTATTTTCCTCTTTTGAACCCTAAGCCTACTTCTAAACAGCTGGGTGGTGCAGTGGAGAAAGTGCTGGGCCTGGAGTCAGAAAGACTTCAGTTCATATCCAGCCTCAGATATTTACTAGCTGAATACCCTGGACAAGTCATTCAACCTCTGTCTGGCTCATATTTTCTCAACTATAAAATAGGAGTAATAATAGCACCTACTTTACAGGGTTGTTAGGGTTGTTGTGAGGATCAAATGAAATAGTATTTATAAAGTGCTTAGCACACTGCCTCACACATACGTGTAATAAGTGCTTATACACAATAAATGTCAGTTTCCTTCCTTCATCCTTCCCTCCCTCTCTTTCTTCCTTCTGCCTTACTCTCTCTGTTTTTCCTGGACTTCACCAGTTTACCAAATGTTCTTAATACCCTATTGCTTTTCCTTCATATCATCTCCAAAGATGGAAACAACATAGTGAAATCACTGCCTTTGGAGTCAAATCCAGGCTTGATGCCTTCTTATCTATGTAACACTAGGCAAATCACTTAATCTCCCTAACTCCTTTCTTCATGAGTAAAATGTGGGGTTTGGACTAAGTGGACTCTTAGGATTCCTTCAAGACCTAGATCTGTGAGCCCATGATCCAATGGTCCCCTCCAACTCCGAAGTGCTATGGGATTTTTAAAGTTTGGCTGGGCAAAGTGGTACACACCTACAGTCCCTGCTGTTGGGGAGGCTAAAACCTGAGTTGCAGGAAGACAGAAAATCAATTGAGTATCCACCACAAGTCTAGTCTTGATGTGGTAAGCCCTCCAGGAGCAGGAGGTCACCAGACTGACTAAGGAGCAGCAATCAGTCCAGGTCAGAAATGGAGCAGGTCAAAGCTTCCATGCCCATTGGCAGTGGAATCAGTCCCGCAACTAGTGAAGGAGGGAGACGTACTCTCCAATCACACACGTGTGAGCACACACACAGACACTGACACACACACACACACACACACACACACATATACATATACACTGAACCAAATTAGCTGAAAAAACAATGCTGATAACCAATGATCTACAGTACTGAGAGTTTCCAAGAATCAGACCCTGTTTTTCTTCCATCGTACTTAAAATCACTCTGGCCTTCTTTTGCTGAAGCCTCTGCTTTCATTTCTCTGGTAGGCCTATATGTGCTTGTTGGAGCAGGTGCCCTGATGATGACTGTGGGATTCTTTGGCTGCTGTGGAGCTGTGCGAGAGTCCCAGTGTCTGCTTGGATCAGTAAGTGCAGGGATCCTGCCCTAGCTCTACCATGGGTTAACTGCTTGGCCTGGGGAGGTCATGCATCCTCTCTGGAACTCAAGTTCTTCCCTTACAGCTGTGCTTTCTCACTTCATAAGGATGATATGAGATTAAATGAGATAATATGACCAGGCATAGTAGCACAAGCCTGTAATCCCTGCTACTAAGGAAGGCTGAGACAGGTGAATTGCTTGAGTTCAAGAGTTCTGAGTTATACTAGGACTAGAGCTGTGTGGATGTTTGCACTAATTGTGGTACTGGTGTACTTAGCCTTTGGGCCACCAAGCTACCTAAGGAAGGACAACCTGAACCAGGTTGGAAAAATGGAGCAGGGAAACTCTTATGCATTGATCAGTATTGGGATCCATGGGTAGCCACCATACTACTAGCCTGGGCAAGACAGGGAGACTAAGTCTCAATCAATTAATCAATCAAATCATCGATTTGAAAGTAGGAGGAAGAATCCCCACAAAATCTGTGCAATTATAATTGTTGTTCCTTAAAGACAGTATTTCATGGTATATGAGATATTCCATAAATAACATCCAGAGCACAATTATTATTTATGAGACAATGAGTGTATAAAATCACCAGCTTGGCCAGATGTCCCTCTTGAGGTCTCTTTTAGTGAGCAGCCTCGTTTTTAAACTAACATCAAATGATTTCAGGGAATGTGCAGCAGGATTCAGAACTGCCTGTGACAGGGGAGGGAGAAAGTATTGCTCCATGGGGAGTGAGAGGCAGTAGTCATTATTGGAAAACAGTGTGCTGCTGATGGAGTCTTTTGGGTTTTTAGCTGTTCTTTCTCCTTCAAATCTCTGGTTGTCAGAAATGACATCTGATTCAGTCCCCATTCTTCTTTCTCTCCCACATCCTATTTAACAATGGCAGCAGTTCTACTCAATCCTAGTGGGGTAAATCTGCACTGGTATCTGATGAATAAAAGAGATCAGTCAATCAACAACCATTTATTAAGCACCTACTATGTGGCAGGTACTGTGCCTGAGTGCTGGAGAGTACAAGACAAAAATGAAATGGTCTCTGCCCTCAAAGAGCTTACGTTCTACCAGGGGTTTGCAGTATGTTCACAGATAAGTACATACAGGATGTATTAATACCCCTCCCCAATATATGGTGGTGGGGCAGAAACCAAGAATTAAATGAATCAAAAATGGTCTGAATATGAATTCATTCACAATTAAGTACTTACTATATACCATATGCACAGGGCTAGCTATTAGGGAAAATAGAGATGAAGAAATTATGGTTTCTACTATCAAGAAGTTTTCTATCAAAAATGTTATCTGTACAGGATGAGTAGAAGCATTATAAGACATGTATACAGATAGCTATGACAAAATAGAATACAATAAGTTCCTAAGATGAGCGTGAAGGACTATAAGCTCAGAGGAGAGGAAAATCACTTTCATCTGGGAATCAGGGAAGGTTTCACAGAACAAGTAGTATTTGTGGGTGTAGGGCGGGGGTGAGTATCAACAGGTAAAAGTGAGGGTAGGAAGGATTCCAGACTCAGAGAATAGTATCTGGGGAAAAGTGATGATATGGAAGCTTGGGAGCTGTCCAAAGGATGCTATATAATCTAGGTTGGCAGAAGCTGGAAGAGACGATCAAACATCTCTCTCTTTGGCTTTCCAAGTTTGTATTGGGGAAAATCAAGTGGGCCAAAGCAAAAATCTATCTAGAGGACCTTATAGCCTGCTCCCTCAGAATCCAGAGAAAGAAGCCCTAATGTCTTATGAAGGGATACTCATCTTGCAAATGCTTTCTGATGAATCAGTCCCATCCTTTGTGGACATTGCAAAGTGTTTTGGGAATGGAGTTTGAGAAAAAGAAGATGTTAACCAAACTAATGAGATCAATATTTCCTCTCTGCAGTTTTTCACCTGCCTACTGGTGATCTTTGCTGCAGAGGTAACCACTGGAGTATTTGCATTTATAGGCAAAGGAATGGTAAGTACCAATGGCTTACAGTATCTGCTTTTTAGCATTTAAAGAATTCTTCCCAAAAGCAAATGGGTAACATTGGCAACCTCCAAAATGAAGGAGAAAAGCCAAGGAACAATCAAACCAAGAAATAAGCAACAACCAGAGGCATCCTCACTCTGGACATGAAGGAGGAATTGGAATTATGGGTAAAGGAGAGAAGTATGTGCTCTGATCTCTTGTTTAATGGTCCTTGATCCTCAAGGGCAAGAATGAGAAAGGGCCCTCCTGGATTCTCATAGAGAAAAATGGTCTGATTTTTGTCAGGGATATAGATTTTAAGTTCACCCTAAGCATTAAGGGTACTGAAACATATCAGGCAGGGGGTTGTGGAGATTCCAAAGAGGAACTGTGAGAGTAGGAAAGGGGAGAAGGAAGAAAAGAGAGTAACGAGTGACTCTGAGTTTCATAAGAAATTGGGAGATTGAGCAGCATCAGTTCAATTCAACAAGTATTTATTAAGCAATGACTCCATACCAGACACTTAGACTTGTATCCTGGGTACTGGGGATACAAAAACAAAGCCATCCTCATCTCCAAGGAGCTGACTTTCTTCTGAGGGATCTGGTGTGTACAAAGATAAATGAATACAGGATAATTTGAGCTAGGAGAAAGCGCTAATAGCTAAGGGAAGAGGAGGCAGTTCTTGAGCTGAGCCTTAGAAGGATCTAGAAATTCAAAGAGGCCAGTGTAAAGAGGGAGAACTTTCCAGGCAATAGAGAGCCCAGCTTAGCAGGCAAGAGGTGAATAATGATCCAGCAAAGGTCATTAAGAAACAGTAGCCATGATGGGTCAGAGGAGAACCAGGAGACGACAGGGTCACAGAATCAAAGGAGGAAAGAGTATCCAGAAGGACAGCATGACCAATAGTGTCAAAAGCTTCAGAGAAGTCAAGTAGCATGTTGTTGTTCAGTCATTTTCAGTTGCGTCTGATGCTTTGTGGCCCCATTTGGGGTTTTCTTGGCAAAAATACTGCGATAGCTTGCCATTTCCTTCTCCAGTTCATTTTACAGATGAGGAAACTGAGGCAAACAGGGTTAAGTGACTTACCCAGGGTCACACAGCTAGTAAGTGTCTGAGTAAGTGTCTCAGGTAGGATGAGGAACCAAGAAAAAGGCCATTGGATTTAGCAGTTAAGAGATCATTGGTAACTTGGAAGACAACAGTGTCAGTTAAGGAGTGGAATTAGAAGTCAGATTGCAAGGTATGTTGAGAAGTGAATGGGAAGGATCATAGACTTATAGATTTAAAACTGGAAGGGACCTGTGAGGTCATCTAGTCCTACCCTCTCATTTTACAGTCAAGGAAACTGAGATTTAGAGAGATTAAGTGACTTACCCAAGATCATACAAGACAATTAGGTAAGTAGCACAGACTGGATTTGAACCTCTAACTTCAAATTTGGCAATTTCCTACTACACTGCTGCCTCCTGAAGAAAGGTGGTGGCTGTTGATGACTCTTTCTAGGACTTCAGCTGTGAAAGGGAGAAAAGCTATAAGATAGTAACCTGAGGGGATGGAAACCTTCATTTGACCTTTCCATCTCCCTCCAAAGATGAAAGAGACTTAGGCATATTTGTCAGCATCAGCAGAGAAAGGAGGAAAAAGGGAGGGAGACAGATAAACAGAGACAGACAGAAAAAGAAGGGCAGAGAAAAGGAGAGAAGAGAGAGGGAAAGAGAATGAAGGATCAAGTTCCCAAAAGAAATATGAAAAGATGGGATCAAGGACACAGGTTGGATTGGCCTTGGTGAGGAGAAAAGCTACCTCTTCCTCAGCCACTAGAACAAATGAGGAGAAAATAATCAGTGACATAGAGGTAATTGAGAAACAAAGCCCTTTGCTGAGAGTAGGACTTGAAAAAAGAAGACAAAATTTGGAATAGACATGGAAAATATGACAGATGTAGAAGAAAGGATTTTTGTGCATCATCGAGGACCTAATTGAGATCATGTAACAACAATTTGTAGTAGACGAAATCAGCATTATGATCTTTGACTTTCTCTAGCAGTATTCAGTAGCATATGAGTAGGAGCAGAGAAGACAAATGGTGGGGAAATCTCAGAATGTGTTTGCGAGGTTCAAGCAGAGGTGATGTGGGGACAAGAAGAAAAAGGGATTTCAGTGTAGAAGATACATGCTATATTGTTGAACTGGTCGACCATAGAGTCAAGAATACAAAGCAAGGAACAGGGGTCCAGAAATGAGACAAGACTAGAGAACAGGGTGGGATAGAAGGACTGGAGGTCATGAAAAGGTTGAAGAATAGAGTTCAGAGTGAGACAGAATGAGAGAAGAAAAATGAAGAAAAGAAATTATAAAAATATAGAATATGCTAAATATCTTGTGTGCAGTCATTTTTATAAAGTAGACATGTTGCTAGTCTGGCTTAAGTGCAGAGCCCTGGGTGGGGGTGGGGTAGTCATCAGGAGCCATTTTGAAGTTTCTATGAGTTTGAGGATCAGGTCTCACATAGAGAGGGGAAAACACTTTCAAGGAAGCAAGTTTTGTACTATATTTATGAGTGCAAACATTTTTTTCCTTTAATGAGGACCCCCTTACAAATTATCAGAAAGGAGAGGAGCCCCTTAGGATGTTTCACTAATCCAGGAAAGCTATTTTTTCATGGTTGTAAATTAGAGGCATCTGTCACAAGCTCCCTCTTCTCCCCTGGCTCCATACTTTAAAACTCTCATACCCTTTACCCATCCTCTGCTTCTTTACTCCTGTCTCTGAGGAAGAGTTGGCCATGACCTTGCCAAGGCCAACTCCTTTTGTTGTGCCTTCCATTGTCTCCTCTCCCATCTCCTCCAGAAACTTGCCACATCAATGATTCCTTCATACTCATCTTCATCTTCTACTTATCATTGACTCTTACCACACTACCTTCAAATATGCTCAGATTTTGCCTGCCCTTTGAAAAAAAACTTCATTCTATCTTGCCATCCTCCCAAACTACCGTCCTACATCTCTTCTTCCCGAAATAACACATACCTTAAAGCAGGACTTGAGTACTAGCTATTACTACTGTATTATTTCATTGACAATCTTCAAAAGAATCATCTATACCCACTTCTGCTACTTCTTCACCACCCATTCCTCAATCTTTTACTCTCTGGCCTGCCCAAATTACCAAAATTCTCTTTACTGCTAAACCCAATGGCCATCTGCAGTCTTCATTACATTTGACCTTTTGATGCTGTTGACCATCCCCTTCCTCATGGACACCCTTCCCTTCTGTGATGTTGATGTCTCCTGGTTCTCTTCCCTCCTGCCTGACCACTCCCCAGTTTCCTTTTCTGGAACATCAGTGATCTCTTGCTACCTTAGTGAAGGTGTCCCCTAGGGTTCTATTCTGAAGCCTCTACTCTGCTCTCTACACATGCTTTCTTGGAGATCTCATCACCTCCCAAAGGTTAGATTATCATCTCTGGGTAGGCAGCTCTTGTATCTGTATTTCTAGTTCTAGTCTCTCTCTTGAATCAAGTCCCAAGTTGACAACCATTTTATGAATATAACCACCCAGATGTGCCATCAGCACCCTAGACTCAATATGTTAGAAATGGATCTTACTATATCTCACTTCTAATATGCCCAAAATTTCCTATTTCTGGTAAGGGCACCATCATTTTTCCAGTCACCCAGGTTCAGAACCTCAGAGTTAGCCTTATCTCTTCCCTCTCTCTCATACCCTCCCTCCCCATATTCAGTCCCTTGCCATGTCTTATTAATTCTACCACCACAACATCTCTCACATCTATCCCCTTCTCTCCACTCACACAATCACCACCTTAACTCGGTTCCTCATCACCTCTCACTATCATAATGACCTTCTAATTATCCTTGTATACTCCAAGTTTTCCATAGTACTAGCCATTCCCCAAACTCGATACTCCAAGTTCCACTCTATGCATCTGCACAAACTAGTCCTCATTCCCCATATGTACACCCACTTCACCTCTGTTTCTCCTTGTCTTCTTTTAAGGTTTAGCTAGGGTAGTACCTCTTCTAAGGAAAGACTTCCTGGAAGCCTATCCTGATGCCTCCCATTGTGGTCTCTCCCACCTCTGTTTTCCTCTTACTATGCTTGTTTATCTACACTTATATCCTTTCAGTACTCTCCTTGTGGGCAGGGTCTGTTTTTTCTTTCTTTCTTTCTTTCTTTCTTTCTTTCTTTCTTTCTTTCTTTTTTTCTTTCTTTCTATGTCCCCAGCACCCAACTCAGGACTTGTTTGTTTCTTTCTTTGTTTCTTCTTCTTCTTTCCTGTCCTTTCCTTACCTTTCCTTTCCTTTCCTTTCCTTTCTTTTTCTTTCTCTTTCTTTCTTTTTTTCTTTCTTTCTTTCTTTCTCTCTCTCTTTCTTTCTTTCTTTTTCTCTATGTCTCCAGCACTCAACTTAGATTTTAACACTTAATAGCACTTAATAAATACTTGTTGAATCAAAATACCTTTCAATTGCCCTAAGTCAATCTATAGACTCCAGAAGCTGTATTCTGTCCCTCTTAAAACAAAATCTAGCTGACCATATAGAATAGCAGAGTAAAAAATCATAAGCCTTTTCTTTTTTTGGGGGGGAAAAAGCTGGAAATTGCCCTTGATGGCAAGGAGACAATCAGAAATTTGCCTCTCAAGATCCGCTATCTCTGACTCTTTTCTGTAGGCTATACGAGAAGTTCAGACCATGTATGAAGAAGCATATAATGGTTACCTTAAAAATAAAATGAACAAAACCCTCATCACCTTCCACTCATCAGTAAGTAGTTACGTTTATTTTTTTCCATCTTAACTGACCTCATTTCAAAAGATTGTCCCTGAACTAGGTCTTCCAAAATCAACCCGACTTGTGAATGGAGGGGAAAAAAATATCAGGTCAGCAAATAAACTTTGCCATTAATTGAGCGCCCTCTATGTTCAGAATCCTGTCCTATGCACTGGGGAAAAAGAGCAAGAAACCTAGTCAGTCTGTCCCTGCCCTCGGTCTAATGAGGATCTAAGAAAATGCACTCTAGAAAGATCTCAGCCTATAAGCGAGACCCCTACAGCAGTGCAAATTATGAGACCCTAGAGTTTCCCAAGCTATGTTCTTGTGGAAGCCTGGTGTTACACAGGAATGAACAGGGTTCCGGGAGAAAATTTCTACTCTAGCAATATCCATCCTCCCCAATTTTTAAAATCATTAAATCATATATTAATTATTAACATAATTAATCCTAGCATATAATTTAATCTATTAATTAATATAATTTCTATTATATATTTATATATAATAATTACACAACAGATTATTGTGTTATCATATTATGATTAATTTACATATTAATATAACTGTACATGTTAGTTAATATAATTAATACTAGCAAATAATTTAATCTGTTAAATCATTTAACAGATGTTAACAGATAAATGTTAAATCATTTATAATTTAATCTATTTAATTTATTTAGTTATTTAATCTGCTAAATGATATGCTGGTATTAATTATATTCATACATTAGCATATTTATATGCTATACATAGTCTTGTATAGTCATTATGTAAATATACTAATGTATGAATATAATTAATGCCAGCATATCATTTAGCAGATTAAATTACATGCTGAAAGGTACTCATGTGGTCATTTCATCATGAAAATAGACTTAATTTCCTCTATTTTGCTTCAAAATTTTCCCATCCTTGCTTTATCCCCTAGATCAGCATGAGTATTCCATCAATATATTTTGAATTCCCAAATGACGTGATTGATTTGGGAAATGCTGATGTGGACATGTGAAAACTAAAAGCACCTGGGGTTACAAATTGGAAAATATAGGTTGTAGTCTCAGCTCCACTGCTGCCTTTTGTGACCTCAGACAACTCACTTCATGTCTCTTCTCTCCTCAGCAAAATGAGGGGATTCACCAAGCTGATATTTAAGGCCCCTTCTAATTCTGAAATCCTTCAAAAATTTGCTCCTAAGAAAGTAAAGTCGAGAGAGAACGATAATAACTGGCATTAGACAGGGAAGGTTTTAGAGAAGAAATGGATTCCCATTGCTCCATCCCGACTTCAATTTGTTGCCCATTTGGATGTATAGCTCCAGTTATAAATTCTCTGGAATGATAAAGTCAAACTGCCCACTGCCCTCCATCAGTATAGAAGCCCCTCTGCTTGAATGCACCAGACAGACCCTCTCGATTCTGCCAATAACCCTTCATCATTCTTCCCTTTGTCTCTCAACGATGAGACCCAGCACCTGTCTGTGGTTAGAGCATCAAACCCCAAGTCTCTAATACCAAGAGTTTGCTGCCATCATTCCAAATCCTGGCCAATGAAGATTTTGCTGACACTCAGGCATGCTACAGGGACCAATCAGTGCCATAATCCATCCTGCCTGAAAGGAGCGGGAGGAATAAACTGCTAGAAGGAGCAGTTTTCACGTAAATCAAGAATTGATTTCCTAGACTCCTTGGGTTCCTCATACTACTTACTAACATCCACTTCCAAGATTACTTATGAAAATCCTTTTTTTTCTCTTTAATGCAGTGAAATGAAGGCTTTTGCTTCTCCTGTGGGGTTGGGACAACCAGAATTGCAGTAGGGTTTTTATCTGATCCCAATTTTCCTCCTCTTTTTAGACGTAATTATTTGAACAGTAGTTCCTGTGGTTGACTAGGCTCTTTGGTTATTCTTAAAAATGCCCAGACTTCTTTGCTCCTCTCTGCCTTACCTTAAACTCTCTTTTCTGAACCCCTCTAGTTTCTATGCTGTGGAAAAGAAAGCCCTGATCAGGTCCAATCTACATGCCCAAAGGAGCTCCTCGGACACAAAGTAAGTTGTTCTTTGTCTTTCCATCTACTGTTGATGTAAAGGAGGAAGGGAGTGTACATTCAGATAGGGAAAAGAAGGGTTCAGAGCTTAGCTCTGTGGCTCTAGGAAATCACCCACACTCTCACTTGCTATTATTTTATTATTATCCTGAAGAAATATTATCATCCTGAAGAGTGATGAGGGGACGTTTTTCCAGTAATATTGAGAAGCTGTCTGGTGTAGGGGGTAAAGTCCTAGACTTAGAATTACAAGGACTGGCTTCAAATCCTGCCTCAAACACTTGCTGATTGTGTGACCTGTAAGGATGCCTCTAGTACTGTCCAGGAGGACTGAGTTGACAGGTGAACAAAAGTTCTGGTGAATTGAGGTGTGGGGAATAGCTAGGCAGAGCTTTACTGTTTATCATCTGATGTTCTGTGGAAAAGAAAAGGGAGTAAGTCCGGCTAATAAGTCAATCAGAAGACACCTTGAGAAAAAAGAATCCACTGTAATACCTGTCTTCTTTCAAAACAGAACTGTATAGACGAGATTGAGAACGTGATCAGTGCTAAACTCCAGCTCATTGCGATCGTCGGGATTGGAATAGCTGGCGTCACGGTGAGAAAAATGTTCTAGTCGCCCATCTCGTGTTTCTTGAGGAGTGATCCAAACTCCTTCTGCCCCAGATCATTTGGCCCATCTAGTATTCAGTCGGGTTATGACTGTATCCTGGGAGAGCTTTCCAAGCAAAGTATCAGTGATGAGTCCAGGATAATTTGTCATGGCTCTTGTTCCCAGGGCTTTTTAAAGAGCAAGGCAGATTTGATGTGCCAATCCACAGTCCTGTGGTACTCACCTCAGACTAGGCAGCTACAGTACAGCTACAGTACACTGGATAGAGGGGAGACTTGGAGTCAGGAAGACCTGAGTTTGAATTCTGCTTCAAATAATTACTGTGTGAACCTGGGCAAGTTTCTTAACCTCTCTGTGTCTCAGTTTCCTCATCTATAAAATGGGGATAATAATAGAATATTTATAATAGCTATTATAGAAAAAGAAATAATTGCCTCCCAGGATTGTTATGAGGTTCAAATGAGATAACACATGTAAAATGCTTTGCAAACCTTAAAGTGCTATAAAATGCTAGCTATTATCATCATTAATAATATTAAAATCATTAACAATATTAATATTAATAACTATAATAATAACTATAGCCTACCCTTGTATAAGCACATCCACCATCTCTATAGCTACTCATTCTAGAAATCCAGCACCAGAACCGGCCATATGCCTTTCAACTCTGCCTCTTCTCACTGTCAGCGCAACATAGTATCAGACTAATCCTTCCCACCCTAAGCTAAGCACACTCCAAGTTCTTAATCTTGATAAAACCTGTAATTCTTTACCCAGATCTCTGTGGCCTTCCTTGGTCAGTCAGTAAATCTCTGCCTCATAGGATAGAGAGTGTAAAGCATTGGGACCAGTAGGTGAAGCTCCCCTCTGGCAGGATGAGACCCTCTCCCAATCCCCCAGCCTACGCTGTTCATTCTGTGGGTTTCCAAGAGGCATGGGATTGTTTGATCCATTCCATTCCATTTAGTTATCTAATGGTGCTTTCCGTCAATCCCATAGATCTCAGGGGAAAACCACAACTGGGGTGGGGAAGCCCTTAACCACACCTTTGGCAGTAATAGGCTGGAGAGGGTATCTTGATCCTACATTTTAAGGAGTGCTTAGAGTCTCCCAAGAATTAGGTTAGAGTCAGGGGCCAGCTGGGGCATCAAATTACCCAATGTCTCCTAGCTGTGGTGGATGCCAGGAGGTCAAGCCTTCTCTTCAATGTCTTAAATAGCCTCTATTTCCCAGGGTTGTCGTGAGGATCAAATGAGATAATAATTGTAACGTGTTTAGCACAATGCCTGGTGCATAGTCAACATCATATAAATAATAGTTATTGTAGCTTATTATTTTTATTGTTATTAAATGTATAGGCTGGACATCTCGGGCAGCTAGGTGGCTCAGTGGTTACAGCAAGGGGCCTGGAGTCAGGAGGATCTGAGTTCAAATGCAGCCTCAGACACTTACTAGCTGTGTGATCCTGGGCAAGTTACTTAACCCTGTTTGCCTCAGTTCCTCATCTATAAAATGAGCTGGACAGGGAAATGGAAAACCACTCCAGTATCTTTGCCAGGAAAAACCAAATGGGGTCATGGGGAATTGGACACAACTGAAACGACTCGGCTACAACAGGCTGGAAACGTATGTAGTGAGCAAGGCAGTCGACAGATGTTTCCCCAGCCATACAGTTGCATAGAAGGAGAGCCCAAAGTCCAGCTGGCCCTGAGCCTTGCAATTGTCCTCGTGCCATCACTCCCTTCCTCCAACTTCTGTTCTCAAATAATAATATAACAACTCAAATTTATGTGGCCAATCAAGGTTTACTAAGCACTTTCCTCACAGCAGCCTAGGAAATTGTCCCAGTGTTATTAGCCCCATTTTACAAATGAGAGGAGACTGAAATCCAAACTGGTTAAACCCAAGCTGACACAGCTAGGTGTCAGAGAAAAGGGATCCTGTGGGATCATGTGTTCAGAGCTGGTAGGGATCTTGTAGGTGATCAGGCCCATTTTACAGATGAGGAAACTGAGGCTAAAGCAGGCTAAGTGACTTGCCCAGGATTACATAGCTAATAGGTGTCTAAGCCAGGATTAAACTCAGATTTCCAGGCTCCAGTGCCAACATGCTATCTGCTGTGCCTCCTGGCTGCCTTGGCACCCAGCTCTGCTAACTCTTTATTCCAGGACTCTTCTCTTACCACTGCATTGTCTCAAAGAACATGACACAGAATGTCTGGCCTGTTCTGGACTCAATAGTTTGTGAATCCTGACCAGAACCAGGAGTGGGCTGAAGGGAATGGATTAGGAGGACCAGAGAGTTGAAGTCATTGCTTTTCCCCCACCCAAAATTAGGGATAAAGGAAGCCTTTGGTGTAACTCCTACAGCCTTAGTAGCCACAGGTAGGAAAGCTCTGCAAAAATGAACCAAGAAGATATATGCTTCTTCCTTTCCCAGGTGCCTCCAGTGCCCCAACACCTGCCCCAAGCCCATATCGTTATCTAAGACCTAGATCCCTCAAATTATTCCCTAGCCACCTAGAACTTACTTATACCAGAATGGACCATTTTTTCCCTCATCCCAGTCTGAGCAACTCACGTGACCTCATTAAGCCTCAATTTGATTTAGACAACCTCCCAGGTCCCTTCTGGATCTAACCATCTTTGATCCTGATCCATCCTTGTAGAGCTAAACTCTTTGTGCCTTTACGAGGTAAAAGGTAAAACCAGCATACTTTGCCAGTGAAAGAAGGGTAGAGAGGGAACTCAACCACATCAGAGTTCTTCCTTTTCTAGGCATTTTCTTAAGTACCTTTTGGAGACTCTAGCCTTCCCTTTGTAGTCTGACCCAAAGCACAATTTCTAATGAGAGGAGTTTCCAACTGAGTAAGAGAATAGGCCAGCCCCCTTGGCAGGTCAGCAGAGGAGATACTTTTAGGCAGGAGCAGTCTCTTGGCTTCCCTTTAATCAAATATAATAATAATGACAATGACAATGATGATCATGATAAAGCATTTATATAGTGTTTTAAGGTTTACAAAGCACTTTATAAATATCATCTCATTTTATTCTTATAACAACTTTAGGAGGTAGGTACTACTATTATCCCCATCTTACAAATAAGGAAACTGAGGTAGACAGCAGTTAAGTGACTTGCCTGGTGTTACATAGCTAGTAAATGTTTGAGGATGGATTTGAGCTCAGGTCTTCTTGATTCCAAATCCAGCACCATATCATTCAACCATCTAGGTAGTGCCCTATTCTGACTATGTATCCTCAGAAAATAAAGAGGTAAGAATACCATATCATAAGAATTCAGTAAATTTCATTGGGAAATTATAAGGCAACCATTGAACTTAGCAATAGCTGAGATGAGATTCTTCTTACTGTTGCCCTTAGTACTGCAAATATTTGAACCTCCTCTAGCAAGACATACTTAGAGGGCAGTAGATATTTATACCAAAAAGAGTGGCCATGAACACACAGTATTGTCATTTTCATTTTTGTTATTTTTAAGTTAAAAGTATGGTGCTTGAGTTGGGATCAGCTTCTAAAACACTATTGAAAAAGTGATGGCTCCTTCTATTTTAAGGACCCCCAGTAATAGCCCCAAATTGAGGCAGCATGGTGTAGGAGGACTTAAAATATAAAAGATCTGGGTTCAAATCCCACCCCAGACTTTTACTTTCTGTGTGACACTGGGCAAGTCATTTAATGTTTTTAAATCTCAGTTTGCCCCATCTGTAAAAGGGGGTTGATGATGCTTGTAGTACTTACTTCACTCTGATGTTCTTTGGATTCAGTGTGTTAACAGGATTTTACTGAGCCAATCTCTAAACCTGCGAATAGCGAAACAGCAGGCCAGAGACAAAGTGCCAGTAATCAGGTAGCCATTTAATTAATTAGTTTCAATATGAGGAACAAATTTGCAAATTGGGAATTCTCCTGATCAGAATCTCCCCTAGCTGAAATGAAACAGAGATTATATACATAAATCACAATGGGGAGAGACAATCGTTCCCAGGGCCAGAGAGGTTTCCCATGACAGGCCCACAAATGGAAGAGAACGTAACAATTCTGAAGTCCTGTGGGAGCAATGCTGCTCAAGGCCTTGGGGGGCCATTACTTGGTGGGTCATAGGACCAGAGTTCCATGACGGGAACAGGTTCTAGAGTCTTTGCTTTGCTTCACTTCAGGTACACAGGTACAAAGATGCCAGTAATTGAGAGCTTGTCAAAGTTTGATTGGTCATTTTCAGCTGCATTGTGAGCTTTCTCCAAAGAGAGGCAATTCTGAAAAATCTAACCTATTCATTACACATATCATATCGATTATTATAAAAATCATAATTCCTTTCACAAATGAGGTTATGTGTGGAAAGTGCTTTGAAAACCTTAATGTGCTATATGAATGTCATTTATCATCAACATCATCATTAGTCTTTTCAAAAACCAATAAACAAAATCTTTTTCTTTTAGCACACTTGTTCTCACTTTTGTGGTTGCTTTGTTTTGTTATTGGGGGGAGTCTTGGAACTATGGTTTTATCAGTGTAGAGGACTCTTAATATGTGAAATTCTTTTATCAATACAGACCAGCTGCTCATCAATAATTTACAATTTCAGAGAGCTTTGAGGCTGAGGAGTTGAGTGACCTATCCAGAGTCACACAGCTAGTATGGATCAGAACCAAGGGAGTGCTGATAAATATTTAACAATCAGCTCTCTGAAAAACAAAAATATGTGCATGGCACACTTTTAAGTTTAATCTGCATTATTAACATTTTTCTCCATCACTTCTTAAGTCTAGATAATTAACAAAACAATGCATAAGCCCTGACTTACAGTGTTTGCCCATTTCCAAGGTGTAAATGCTCATACTGAAAATTTAACGATCAGTTCTCAAGGACCAGTATGAATTAGTTCCAGCACACCCCTCGATGACCCATCTCCTTGACTCCACTGCTTCAAATATAATACAGTGAGATGTTATGAACTGGATTCAGAAGATCTGAATTTGAGACCTACCTCCCCCACTAGGTGTTCTAGTGAATGTCACACTTTTCAGAGGCTCAGTTTCTTCATCTGTAAAATGGGGACAATTCCTACCTTACCGGCTTCATTCAATTGCTGTGAGATTCCTATGAAATTATGTGTATATATGTACATATATATATATGTGAACATGCTTTGAAAAGTTCAAAGTATTTTACGAACATAAGCTATTAACTTTATGTTACAAAAGAGGAAATTGAGGCTCAAAGAGAATGTGTTTCCCACAGAGTCACATGCCTAGTAATGAGGAGGAGGAGGAGGGAAAGAGAGAGGAGGAGGAAGGGAGGGAAAAGAGAAGGAGGTAGAGATAGGAATAGGGAGAAAAGAAGGGGAGGAGGAGGGGGAGGAGGAAGAATCTTCTGACTCCTGCTTCATAGAGCCTCCTTGTATTATTATTGCCAATTATATATGAGGAGAAGGAGAATGGCTACCAGAAACAATGAACTTTAATCCCAATGCCTGTATCAGCCTAGAATAAAAGTTCTTAATCTGAAGTCTGTGAACTTGATTTTTGAAAATATATAGGGGCAAGTAGGTGGTGCAGTGTATAGAGCACTGGCCCTCAAGTTAGGAGGACCTGAATTCAAACGTGGCCTCAGACTAAACACTTGACACTTACTAGCTGTGTGACCCTAGGCAAGTAACTTAACCCCAATTGCCTTAAAAAAAACAAAGAAAAAAGAAAATGTATATATTTTTATAGGGCAGCTAGATGGGGCAGTGGCTAGAGTGCTAGTCCCAGAGTCAGGAGGACCTGAATTCAAATCCAGCATCAGACATTTACTAGTTGTGTGACCACGGGCAAGTCACTTAACCCTGTTTGCCTCAGTTTCCTCATCTGTAAAATGAGCTGGAGAAGGAAATGGCAAGCCACTCCAACATCTTTGTCAAGAAAAACCCAAATGGAGTCACAGAAAGTCTGAAATGACTCAACAACAATATATTTTCATGATTATATTTCTATGTGATTGGTTTCCTTTACCTTTTATTTAATGCATTTAAAAGCATGATTATGAGAAGGGGTCCATAGGCCTTCCCCAGGCTGCCCAAAAAAGGTTAAGATACCCTGCCCTGGAATAGATGAAAGGACCAGTCCCTGCACTCACCAGCTAGTCACAGGTGTGCCAGACCTCATTCTTCACTTTCCCTAGACATTCAGGCAGTTTGGGGCCAATTTTTTTTTTGTGCATTAACATACTGTTCTTTCTGTTTCAGATCTTTGGCATGATATTCAGCATGGTCCTCTGCTGTGTGATCCGTAATTCAAGAGATGTAATATAAAACTCCACCTGCATGATATTGAAAATCCAGGACTTTCTTACTAAATATCACAAGAGGCATCATCTTACTCAGCTGTTAAAGTGGAAAGGCATTAAGGTCTAAAATGATTTGGTTTCCAGTGTACATTTGCACATGTATGTGAGTGTGGTACATAGCCTTCCTGTCCTCGTGCTGTCAGACCCAAGTGCAGTTGCACGGCATCTGCTATGTGCAGGGCATGCTGAAAGCCCTTCACTGGGGATTCCTGTTTCTCTCTGTGATCACATGGGGCAGGAGGGGTAATAGCCAGCTAAAAAAAAAATAACCACCAAAATGCTTTGATTCACTTTTAGAAGGTAACAGTCAAGACAGGGAAAGCAAATGAGCTTCTCAAAATCAAACACCAGCAGTAAGAGCCTAGAGATTCCTGGGGAGAGGAGAAAGAAATCTGGTGACAATGAGGCCCTTGCAGTTTGTGGGAATTAATTGGCACCATGGATGTGTAATCTCATATATGGTCCCAGGAGGTAATGGTTGAGAATCTTGGAGCCCAACGTGGTGGCAAAACTAAAATGAACAAAGATAGCTTAATTTGAATGTTGTTCTGTCTTAAAGTGTATGTGTATATTCACATACATGCACATATACATATGTACAGATATAATGTGTATATACATTGTATGTATGTGTATATAATGTATATGTCCAATGTGTGTGTATACAATGTTGCTATTCAATATATTCTATACCGTGTGTGTACAAAATATAGGTATGTGTGTAGACATATGTGTATATACAGACACATATGTATGTGCAAGGTACATATACACAATGTGTATATATACACTACATATATATATACACAATGTGTATAGATATGTATATGTGTCTATATATATAGCGTATATACACATGACCCACCTTTTGAAAACAAATCCCTGCCTCACAGACAATCGTGTGCCCCTATAATGCTGAATGTTCTTTGGATTCCAAGATACTTCCCTAGCTCTTTAAGCAAAGATTTTTTGAACCTATGTCAGTGGCATTTTTCAAACTCCTGTTTTTCTGCCTCCTCTTTGAGCTACTGCAGCTGCCATGCCTTTGAACGGGCTTTTCTCCAGAGCCCTCCTGTGTGTTTTGGGATGTAATAAGAACAGGAAGTTAAAGTCAGTTCATCTGCCCATTGCATGTTGTGGGTAAGAGATTTGGTGTTTTATCGGCACTGTACCTTTGAAATACCTCAGGACTTGAGTTTACATATTTTTTCCTAATTATTTTTGTATTCTTTTCTTATTTATTCACTTAGTAAACTCTTCTTCATAGGTCAAGAAATGCAAAAGATTTCCCCCATAATTAAAATAAATAAAAATGAAAGATTACAAACTCATATTCTCTCATGAGCTTCCTTGCCCTAGAAATGAGCACTTTCTCCTAGCATAAGTGTTTAGAACAGGAATCTGGAAAACAGAGCCACAAAAGACTGTCTCTGCGCACAGCTCCCTTGAGCCAGTTTGTTCACTGCCATTCGAACCAGAGTGCATAATCGAAATTGCCTGCTTTTTTGACTGAGAACATTCACTACATGGAGATTGAAGGAACCAATGATATTTTTAAAACCTTACAAAAATGGAAGGATAGGGGACTTCAGCTGACTGGCATGTGCCTATTTAAGCTCATCAGTCTTGTGCCCAGAGGAGGCAGAGTCCTGGGCTCCTTGACATACGTGGCTGACGAGATTCGCCTCCTTGGAATCCCCTCACTCCCTATCACAGCCTAGTCGCCCCCTTCCACACATGTTTCTACAACTGACATCAGTGGACTCCACCCCGTAAGTGACCCAGGGTGTGAAAGTGAATGAAGGCCCAGACTGGCATGGTTGATTCACTGTGTCTAAAAGCCAAAGACAAGCATCTTCATTTCAATAAAATGCATCCATTTGGTAATTGTCTTTGTTCCAAGAGCTGTGGAGTGAAAAACCCATTAGAAAGGTCCGGATAACTGTTTCTCCTTGGTTGTTGAGTCATCCATGTGCCCAGAGTCAGTAGGGGCTGAGCCACAGAACCAATCCACCGGGAGGAGGGTGGGGAGCCTCCAGCTGTATAATCCTGTGAGTGTATGTGAAATCTCAGTCTTAAAGAAGATGAGTGTTGTTCAGAGTGTGATAACGGGTCATCATATTAGACAGGTGCCAGTTTGGGTGTGTTCCAGGCTGTGTGCCCTGTACCACGGTGCTTGGGTCATTTAAAAATTTTTTTGCATTCCTCTTCCCTGGAGCTAATCTAAACTCAGCCTCAGAGACTCTCTCAAGTCCTTGGTATAGAAACACAAAACCCAACCTTCCTGATAATGGTCAAATATTTTGTAAGTTATTTCTTAATATATTTTCTGTAGATTGTAACTGCATATTGATTTTAAAAAAAACTCCTATTTGATTTCCTATGCAACTTTATACTCTTTGGAACATTTAATTTAAGTATCTACCCACAATCAGAATCAACTCTGAAATGGAAATACTCTTTTACAATAATATTGAAGGTATAAGGATTAACTCCCACCTGATAGGCTGTTTTGTTAGTCTTAGGAGATATATAGCTATAGATATAAATATACACACATACATACACACATATATGCATGTGTATATGTAAATATCTGTGTATATGCATATACACACATGTGTTAATACACAAAGTCAGGGATGTACCAGCTTGCAAGAGCTGCTTATTCAGTTTTCACTGTAAGCATTTATACCTTGGAAATCAGCAGATGTGACCAATCAGAGCTTGATTTATTATTTTATTGATGGCCTACCAGGGCTGGGGAACCTGCACCCTCAAGGCCACAGGTTTGGATTCAATCAAACGGCTGCACTAGAGGGCCACATGTGACCTCAAGGCCGCAGGCTCCCCACCCCTGCCCAATCCCACAACGACAAATTACAACTGTAGAATTTCAGAGATGGAATTCTATCTTTGACGAGGGCCGCAGTTGAGGACCTAGAGGGCCACATGTGGCCTGGAGGCCATAGGCCCCCCACGCCTGGCCTAGGTGGTCTCTGAGGTTCTTTCCACTTCTAATTGTTAATGGTCTTAATCTCATAAACCAAAGGTTCTCAAAGGGCACGTGCCTCGAGTTACATGGAATTTATGTTTCCAATAACACACATGCACGAGTCTCCTGACCCTTCCATAATGTGGCATGATTCCTCATGCAGAGAATAGTACTGTGCCATGAGCAAGAAATACTGATATTTGTCTACAGAATGATGGAGACAGGGCAGGAGAGCCTCTATCTCTTTCTTGAAGCTCTCACTCTGCCTTCCAGAGACACTGCTAAAAGGTATTTAAAATGATTTTCTTCTTTATTTAATTGCTTTGTTAGTATGCCAAGACACTACCATTCATCTCTTTCCTCTATCTCATTCCACACACACACCCACACACACACCCATTCAATCAGTTACTGAACCCTATTGATTCTACCTCTGTAGTCTCTCTCAGATCCATCCTTTCTACTCTATTCCCTTTTTCCACACCTCTCATATATTATATAGGCCTCATTACCATCCAGTTGTGATAACACTGAAATAGCCATAGAACTGGCCATGGCACTCTTCTGCTCAAAAATCTTCAGTGGCTCCCTATTAGAGTGAATTTCAAACTCCTTAGCCTGCTCTTCACACTCCGATACCGCTGTGCCTTTCTGGCTTTATATGATATTACTCCCCTCTATATACTCTTCTTGGACAATTCTCTGCCTCTCAGATACGTGCTATACTCTCATGCCCTTTCTCCCTTCACCTAGTATATTTTGCATGTACTGGAAAAGTCGGATTTTAGTTCAATTCCTAGCCCTGCCGATTGTGGCCTTGAGTAAATAACTGTACCTCTCTTGACTTCATTTTCCTTATCCGTAAAATCAGGAAGTTGAACCTTTTGGAAGGGGAGAAGGGGGACGGGTGGGAGGTCCCTGTTCAGCAGACGTACCAAAGCCTACCAGAATGAACCTGGGTTCTAGGGGCAGAAGGCTAGGTTTAGTAATACTGTCTTCCTCCCAGCAACCATCAATGGCTACCTTGGGGCAGAAACACATGAAAGTTCCGTGTGCCCATTCACACTATCTTTATGCTCATCTGGAGAAAAGAGTTCCTGGCGGTGAACTTGCCCAGCCCAAGAAATAGCAGCAACCTGAGCAGTGGGGGAGTATCAAGAGTGGAGCACAACGGCACAGGCAGACATCCTTCTGCCCCACCGGCCCCCCTCTTTCATTGGTGAGTTCCTCCATTTTGAAGATAGACTCAGGTTGGCCATATTCCATTCCCCTCCCAGGCCTGCTTCTGACACTCTAGAATTCACATCTGTGTCTTAGCTGTCTTCTCACTCTGGAACTCCCCTCAGTGTCTGGGACTTTCTTACCCTGAAATAACTCTCTGTTCCTCTGGCCCCCTTCTTCCATTGGTGAGGTCCTCCAAAGGCTTCCATTTTGAGGAAGAACCCACCTTTCATCCCCGTCCTGGCTCTGCATTTGATTCTCAGGGCTTCAACCTTCCCCTTGCTTTTCAGCTCCTTTTTTTGTGTTTTCTTCCCCCAGTAGAATGTAACCTCTGAGCTCAATCCAATTCAATAAATATTTATTATGTATCTACTATGTGCCAGGCACTGTGTTAAGCACTTCAGGCCAGGGACCACCTTTCTTTTTGCTTGCATTCATATCCACATCACTTAGCACAGTCCTTGGCACATAGTAAGCACTTAATAAATGCTTGTTGCCTCCCTGCTATGTGTTTACAGCTCAGAAGGAGAATTCATGGATCATGCTCTTAAATCCAATCTCTTGTATAAAGAAAGGGAGATCTTCATTTCCCAGGTAGCACAGTCCTACAATCTAGCTGTTGATCAGAGAAGAAAGATTCAGGGAGCAGTGTCAACTTGGAAGTAGCATCAAGAATAACCCAGGTTCCAGAAGATATGGAAGGGACTTTCCAGGATGAGCAGATTTTCTGAGCGTCATCTTTCTTGGAGAAAAAAGAAGATAGCCCACGTGGCCCCTGTAACTGGAGAATAACAGAGGACCAGAGTTGTGAGATGGGAAAGCAGAAGCCCTATACTTTGCTGCTCCCTGCTATTACTGAGAAAGACTTGGATAGCACTGGTTTAAAGAGAAGGGAATTGCCAGTCCAGCAGCCCAAGACATGTTTGCCTTCTGGGAGGAGTCCAAACCACAGGGGGCACTCCTAGGTCTGGGAGGAACTGCGTGGGAGAGCTGGCGACTTGCTGGGATTTTGGAGTGGCTGACCTGCTACTGACTCAAGTTCATTTCTTCCATAGGGAACACCTGTTAGTTCTTTGAATAGTTTGTGTGATTTTTATATCTGTTTATGGGCGTAATCTGTGTGATTGTGTGTGTGTGTGTGTGTGTGTGTGTGTGTGTGTGTGTGTGAGAGAGAGAGAGAGAGAGAGAGAGAGAGAAATAAAGGCTGTCCTATTTAAAAATATATTGGATAGATCATGAGAAGGTTGGATTAAATGAGCACTGAATTCAGCACCAACACACTGTTGAGTTGAGTTGGAGGAGTCTTCCCATTGGTTAGGGTGTTCACAGCCATTGCCTAACAGTCATCCTTGAGCTCTACCTACTAAAGTGGCAACTTCTAAGTTTAAGTGTCCTCTTCTTAGGCAACCCCATATTGCGAAATCATTCAATGCAAACTAGCTGATGCTGGTATGCGTGGATTATACTCAATAAAAGAAAATGCAGCTTTTAAAATATTTGTTATATACTTATTATTGCAAAGTAGAGGGAACATGGCAGTGACGCATGAGGTCCATCTCCAGCAATTTTTTTCTTGTAGGGACCACCCATTTAATTCAACGTGGTGCTTAAACAAGAGAAATTGACAAATTTCCTTATATTCCACAGTCACATACGTATATATGTATATGTATATATACACATATATATATACATACATATATAAACATTTATATATACATATATATATATATATATGTTTAAGTCCTTTGAGAGTACTTTTCAGTTCTTATGATCAGCACCAGTTCAGTTCAAACATCATATCTTTTAACATGGGCCACGGTCTATCTATATTTGATAGCCAGTGGCAAGGGAGGGCAAGACACCATCCAACAATTTTATTGTCCCATTCCAAAATGTTCAATGAGAACACTCAAGCTCTTAAGGTTCATGACTTTTGAAAACCGTGTTAATTAACATAAATTTTAATGTGTTAATATATTGCTAATTATAAACACATTGTAAATGGGTTAATCCATTGTGTCAATAGAGGCAGCATGACATAATCAATAGGAAGATCTTAGATGCAAATCCTGCCTGGAATACTTACTAGCTGTGAGACCCTGGGCAAATCACTTAAATGCTATGTGCCTCAGTTTCCTCATCTGTAAAACAGGAATGGCAATAAGAGTAACTATTTCATAAAGATGTTGTGAAGATCAGAAGAGATAATGTAGGTAAAGCATTTGGTCCCTAAGATTCATGTACTAAGTTGTTGTTGGACCATGTCCAACTACAGTGGCAGGAGTTAGCAAGTAATAGGAAATCATACACTACAGCGCTGGTAGTAATAGCAGATATAGAAGGCAACTAGGTGGCACCATAGTGCATAGGGTGCTGTGCCTGGAGTCAGCAAGACCTGAGTTCAAATTTGGCCTTTCACACTTACTAGATATGTGCCCCCAAGCAAGTCACAACCTCTGTTTACCTCAGTTTCCTCATCTGTAAAACGAGCTGGAGAAGAAAATGGCAAAGCATTCTAGTATCTTTGCCGAGAAAACGCCATAGAGGGTCATGAAGAGTTGGACAGGACTGAATGATTGAACAACATGATGTCAATGTGAACTCACCATCAGTAGGACATAGACCCTGAGTCATTTTCCCAGGGGTGTTGAAGGACTACTCCCGATCCCCTTTGAAATCCACTGGCACGCTCTGGGACCATAGGAAAGAATAAAGACAACTGACTCATGTGGGGATTGGACCACATCTACCTCAAGCTTGATGGAAGGATTTTCACCTTCAGCCACAGACAATGAAAACAATGATTGAATGTAAAAGCATTTAAAGGTGTTTCAATAACCTCAAAGAGATCACCAGAATCAGCGAGGACCTGGGAAGCTGATTTGGAGGAGCCTTCCCATTGGTACTGGTGTTCACAACCATTGCCTAAAGAAGATTCAAAATCATGTTTTCCCGGTGCACAGGTTAATGCAGTTACTCTAACAATTAAAATGCTTCTACAGTGATGTGTCCTGAGGTGCATGCCTCCTCTTCACATAACAATCCAGGCCTGGAACTCATGAAGATTAAGCCGAAGAGCCTAGACTCTATGTTCATGAAGAGAACTGAGTACTGAATCCTGTCCACTGGCACATGTTCATGACATTTGAAAACCATGCTAACATAAACTTGAAGGTAAACTTCCATTGTGTCATTGATAGAGGCAGTAAGGTATAATCAATAGGCTGCTGGGGTTGGAGACCTGGAAAGCCCGCTTATCCTTCCTGCTGCTTCTAAGACTCCTTGTCTTCTGTCAAAGCCCAGCTCAGGGGCCACGTCCTACATGGGGCATTTCTTGAGCTCAACTCCTCCCCACGCCCAATCAATCTATGCTTAGGGTCCTAGGATGATAAGACTTAGAACTGGAAGGGACTCTAGAAGCAGTCTAGCATTCTGGACATAGAATCAAGAAGATGAATTCAAATTCTGCCTCAGACACTTACTAGCTACATGACCTCGAGCAAGTAACTTCACCATTGTCTGCCTCGGTTTCCCCATCTGTAAAATGGGGCTAACGATAGCACCTCCCTGCCGGGGTTGTTGTGAGGATCAGATGAGATCGTATTTGTGAAATATCTTGCAAACCTTAAATTATTACAAAAATGCTAGCTATTATTATCATGATTAATATCACTATCGTTATTACTGTGTGGCCTTGGGCCTCAGTGTCTTCATCTGTAATAATAATTAATAATGATAATAATAATTAGCATTTTATAGCCATTTAAGATTTGCAAAATATTTCACAAACACAATCTCATCTGATCCTTATAACAACCTCGGGAGGTAGGTAACTATTATTTTACTGTAAGTGTAAGAGCTAGGTCCACTGACTCTAAATGCATCACTTTGTCCAGTGCACTATCCTGTCTACATTTGGCATTTACTTACCTATGTATATTTTCCCCTAGTAGACTATGAGGGCAAGGACTGGTTTTGTCTTTGTCTTTTTCTCCCCAGCATTTTAGCTGGCATACAGTAAGTGCTTAATAAATGCATGTTGAATGAATGCACAACTTTATCAAAGCTGGAAACAGAAGGTGAGGCACCACAACACCTATCCCTACAGCTAATTCATTCCATGCATGCACAGATACATTCATTCATTCATTCATTCATTCATTCATTCACTCATTCATTCATTCATTCAGCAATAACATGTATATAGTGCTTTAAGGTTTGCAAAGTGCTTTTATTATACTATCTCATTTGATTTGAACAAGCGTTTATTAAGCACCTATCATATGACAAAAACTGTGCTAGGTCTTGAGGGTAAAAGATAAGTCCATTAAAAGTAAAAATAAAAATAAAAATAAAAAAGGAGTACACAATCATCACAATGTATTCAAACAGAAGGCGCTTGAGTACCAAGACAAGATCTTTCACTATTGAGGGCAGTTCAGATTGTGATTCAGGGCTATGCCACTTTGCTGTTCCCACTAAGCATTTTCCCTAAAATCCTATCTCAGTAACATAAGTTTTTCATGACACCAGCAGTGAAAAGAGGACAAGCTGCATTTAATATAAATGCTGGAGGGGGAAGGGAATCTCCTATTACTCAAGGGCTATAAAGGATTTAAACTTTCACATGTAAAATGATCACGGCCTCTTTACCTTGCTTTGCAAATTGGCCTTTTGGGGTATAACTTTCATAGGCCAGCTGGCCCACCAAAGGAATTAAATTAGAGAGAATGGTTCATAGATTGTTTACTGGTCTTGGGTGAAGTTTTAGCCTGCCAGGAAGTAGGGTGATGGATTACTTCTTCTGCCTGTGCCCTACTTCCTCACGCATCATTGTCACATCCCTACCCCTGCCACTGTGGCAGCCTTCTTCTCCCCTCCCTTCCTCCAGGGCTGTGACCTTCTTTCCCATGCCCACAGCACTTCTCTCCCTGGGATTCTGCAGTGGGTTCAACCTGCCCCCCCCCCACATAAAATAAAAATCCTAGTTCACCACTACAACTCCCTTCACAGGGCTGATCTGGTGAACAGATATCTTGTCTCTTAGGGACTCATATTACTTCACCTCTTTTTCTTTCCCTCAGAATGCAACTCCTTTGAGGTTGCCAAAGCTCTTTTTCACTTAGCTGAAGTAGGAAGGTGATGCAGTGGATACAGTGCTGGGCCTGGAGTCAGGAAGATGAGCTCAAATCCAGCCTTAGATACTAGCTGTGTGACCCTGGGCAAGTCACTTAACTTCTGCCTGCCTTACTTTCCTCAAATGGATGATAAGGATAATGATAACACCTACCTCCCAGCATTGTTATGAAGATTATTTGTAACAGATTTAGCAAAGTACCTGACTCTTAGTAGGTAGTTAATAAATGTTTAATCCATCCCCCCTCCTTCAAGAACCTTTTAAGTTCTTTTTTGTTTCTGTGTCCTTGGGGGGGGGGGGGAATGGGGTGAAATAGAAAACCATACACGATTGTTATGAAATACAGAAACATTTTAATCACTGGGTGTTCTAAGTTAGGTTGACATAAGTGAAGTGGAGTTGATATTTAACCATGGACAGCAAATCACATAGCTTTCTTATACAGGAAATCCCACCAAATAGGGCTTCTGTGGTTTTGTACAGTAGTTTGTCTTGATACTCTCATATACACAATCACTGTAGTCTGTGTTACATTTACCACACTTGCAGTTCACAGCCACAGGGTATGAGAAATAGGGGGTGACATGGCGAGGGCAGCCCGGCATCACCACTGTCCTGTAGACGATGTCTTTATATGTGCACACATCCTGAGAGAGAGCACTTTTGGGGAGAAACAGCTTACCATTGCTGTCCTGAGAAGAGAAGAGAAAGGTGATCATCACTTGACAGCAGTTTTACAAATTGAGTATAAATGGTGGTAGCATATTGAAAGTGATGTAAAAATAATAATAATAATAATAATAGCTAGCATTTATATAGCACCTATTATGTGCCAGCACTTTACAAATATTATTTCATTTGATCCTCACAACAACCCTGGGAGGGATGTGTTACTATTATCACCGTTTTACAGATGAGGAAACTGGGGCAGACAGTAAGTGTCTGAAGCTAAATTAGAACTAATATCTTCCTGACTCGTGTCTAATGTGACACAAAAGAAACATGTTGGATGTTGGAGGCGATGTGGGAAAACTGGAACACTAATGGTGATTGGTAGAGTTGTGAACTGATCCAACCATTCTGGAGAGTTATGCCCAAAGGGCTATAAAACTATGCAGTGCATAGTTTTGATCCAGTGATGCCACTGCTAGATCTATATACCAAAGACATCCAAAAGTAAAGATAAAAGGACCTATTTGCGCAAAAATATTTATAGCAGTTCTTTTTGTGGTGGCTAAGAACTGGACATCAGAGGGATGGCCATCAATTGGGGAATGGCTAAACAAGCTGTGGTCTATGTGATGGAATATTACTGTGCTGTAAGAAATGACAAGCAGGATGATTTCAGAAAAACTTGAAAAGACTTACATGAACTGATGCATAGTGAAATGAACAGAACTGAGGCTTTTAGGACCTAATTAACACAGTTATTCAACTTCCTCATGGGATAGATTAGAGAGAGCACTGTAACCTGGGTTTGATTCTACAATTCACTTCAACAAATATTTATGTTCCTACTCCAATGAACACCATGCCAGGTGTAGAGGCAGGAGGCAAGGTCAGGGGATGCAAACACAAAAATGAAACCTAACTTGTCCTCTATGAGTTTATAATCACCGTGGGGCAGCAGTGGAATGGCTTACAAAATGTACACCCACAAATGTAATTTGAGGAGGTAGAGAGCACTGGAAACTGGGTGTTAAGGTAATTTAGCTATGCAACATGTTGACAAATCACTTTACTTTTGAGATTAGTTTCCTTCTCTGTAAAGTGAGAATAATCACATATACCCATTCTACTTCACAAGGGATCCAATGAAAAAGTGCGTGTCAAAGGCTTTTGTGTGTGCAGATATGCTATTGTTTCTACTTTTGTCTTGGCTGTGGGGGGAAGGAAGGGGTCTTCTTGGACCTGTGCTCTCAGTGATGTGGGGGAACTCTCACTGTGGAAATCCCATCTCTCATACAAAATGTCAACTTCCTTGTAACCTCCAGCCTTAGAGAATTACCCAGGGTTACTGGGTAATTACTGAAGGGTTAAGTGACTTGATCAATGTCACACAACTAGTCTGTACCAGAGGCATGAGTCAAACCCGGGTTTTTCTAATTCCAAGGCTTCTTTTCCATCCACTGCTCCAGGCTGTCCATCGTCATCGTCACCACCATCACCACCACCACTGTCACTATCATCATCATCATCATCAAGACAGTATCAAGTGCATTAATCATATAGCAAGAATGCAGGTTAAGAGCTAGGTAGGCCACCCAAGCAAAGTTAAAAAACCTAGAGAAGATCCCAACATGGGTTAACTCTCTGTGGAATATTTATGGGGGAACAAGGATAAGAGTTATAGAGGAGGAGGAGACTCGGAGATACATGCATCAATGAGATCATGGATCCATTTATAGGTAGACTGGGGCCTAGTTTATGGCAATATCCACACTCGACACACCCTTCTCAAGATTATAAGAAAGTCTATTCAATTTGGAGTAAGAGAACCTGGTTTTGAAACCTGGCTCTACCACTTACTATTTATTCTCTGGACCTTAGTTTTCTCATCAGTAAAATGGATTAAATGAGGTAATCTCTCTAAAGTCCTTTCTAGTCCTAAGTGCTATACATTTCATTTAAAGACTAAAAATAAATGGAATTCTAGAGTCTTAATGGAACTGGAAGGGGTCTGAAGAGTACCCAATTTAACTCAATTTTACATTTGAGGAAACTGAGGCTCAGATTAGTGAATTCACTTACCCAAGTCACACAGAGTTAGCAATTAATCAATAGTGATACCAATAAGCAGGTAACACCTAATGTAAAATGAACAATATATGTACTCATTACTGTGCTGAACTATGACCACTGACGATCATATGTATGTTTACTATTGGTTGGTTGTTGTTCTTGCTTCTCAAAGAGGACTAAAATGACGTCACTATGCTACAGTCCAGTTACAGTGTGTCCAACTGTAGCTGATCAGACCAATACTCATGCCTGGTAGGTACCTACTGGAAGCAGTACAGTTGTCATTTTTCCTAAGCCTCCTTCCAAACCACAATGAGTACCTAAAATCTGTTGGCTTCTAAAATATAACATAGATAAATATGATAATATGAAAAATAGCATTGGTGGTTTTTTTTCTCTATATTATTCTTTAAAATTAGTCAACTATATGGGGCAGCTAGATGGCGTAGTGGATAGAGCACTGGCCCCGAAGTCAGGAGGACCTGAGTTCAAATCCGGCCTCAGATCAAACACTTGACACTTAATAGCTGTGTGACCCTGGGCAAGTCACTTAACCTCAATTGCCTAAAAATAAAAAATAAAAAAAAAGTACTTAACTATGCTCTAGCATACCCGAGTCATGCAGTATCCAGCACAGATGGTGGTATTGATTGTTAGGCAGTATGCACACTGTCTTCTTTCGATGTGCATGGTGTATTCGGTTGGAACACAAAAACACATCGTTTGTCCAAATGCAAGGCCAAAAAGTAGAGACATCAGGAAAGTAGCAGTCATGCTAAAGGCCAAGACAAAAATGTTAAAATGAACCCATTACATGGATTGTAGCTATATGCAGACACCGATTAGAAGCTCACTACGTTGACAGAGAGATCATTACTAATGGTTAAGAATTTACTATTAGATGTAACTACCATATCTGCCAACCCCAGCTCAGCAGAGTCCTACCACAGAGCAGAGCCTTTTGAGCTCTGGGAAATGAAATCTCAAGCTGTAAAGGATGAACTGCAGGAAGGCTTCATGAAGTTATGTGAGCGATCAGATAAATGGCAGGTCAACTTAAGCCAAAGGTTCTTTATCTAAGATCCAAAGACTCCCTTTGGGGAGGATAATTTTAAGGGCATCTGTGAACTTGAATGGGAGAAAAATTATTACTTTATTTTCACTAATTTCTTACTTGAAATTTGGTATTTCTTCCAATTATTTTAAGACCTTATTCTGAGAAGGGGTAACTAGGCTTCACCAAAAAGCAAAAAGGGTCTGTGACCCCACCCACACTCCCCAAAAGTAAGAACCCCTCACTTAAGCTGACTTAAATGTAAATCAATTCATTTAGGAGAAAATAATCCAATAATCCAATATGACTCTGTGGTGTCATAAGACGGTGGCTCATTAGTTACCAGGTTATCAGCATATTGGACTGCATTGAGAGTCCTGACTCTACCTCTTGCTGGCTGTGAGATCATGGGCAAATTACTTAAATCCTCTGAACCTCAGTTTCCTCATGTGTAAAATGGGAATAATGATACCAATAGCACCTTACAAGGTTGTTATGATGCTAAAATGTACATAGTGTTTTGTAAACTTTAAATGAATATATTGTCAATCATTTTTCTTTTTAGGTAATGTCAATTTATTCCTTTTTTACAGATGAGGAAACTGAGGCACTGAGAGATTGAGTGACTTGCCCAAGTATGCTAGGCAGAAGCTGAAACCCGAATTCAGGCCTTCTGACTCCAAGTCCAGGGCTATTTTCCAAGTCAATGTGTTCAATAAACTCCAGTGGCTCCCTATTACTTTTGGGGATCAGACATAAAAGTTCCTCTGCTTGCTATTTAAAATTCTTCAATAACCTTTCCCCACCCCCACCTTTTCAGCCTACTCACACATGACTCTCCTTCGTATGCTTTATTGACTAGCCACATGGGTCTTCTTGCTGCTCCTTACAGGGAGCCCTCCCCATTCCTTTAACCTTGCGGGTCCCCATATCTGAAATGATCTCCTTCCTCACTGCTGCCTCTTAGAATCCCCCATTTCCTTCAAGCGCCATCTTTGTCACAGGATCTTTTCTGACCACCCTCCCCCATAGGTGCTAGTGCTCTTCCCAATAAAGTTACCTTATCCTTGCTTTCTGTGTGTTTGGTATATCTTCATGCATACATGCATGTTGTCTTCCCCATTAGAATGTAAACTAGGCAAAGTAATGGCAGAATGAGGGACTCTTCCCAGGGTTTGGCACAGGACACTGTGCTGACACATAGTTTGCTTTTTACAAATGCTTGTTGATTATTAGACTATCCCCCATGAGATCATGCACACAGGTTAAAAATGTAAATAGATTCTAGAAATTTTAGACAAATTTGTGGATTCCACAATTGTGATTAGAGATTGGATAAGATGGCTATGGTTTATCCTGTAGCTTTTGATATGACACGTGGAGGGTGACCATTCTCTACCACTGGTGCCACCATTAGAGATAGATTAAATATGGTGCTGAATGGGGTATTGGCCTGATGTAGCATGGCACTAGTGATGTTCTTAAATGACAGTACTTACGAATGAGAGAGCTCAGTGTCCATCACACATCTTTATGAGATGGATAATGTTATGACCTAATTATTTTAGCTCCACTGATGATACTGTTGTTTTTGTTCAGTTGTTTTTTAGTCATGTCCAACTCTTCCTGACCCAATTTGGGGTTTTCTTGGCAAAGATACTGGGGTGGTTTGCCCTTTCTTTCTCTAACTCATTTTACAGATGGGGAAACTGAGGCAAACAGGATTAAGCGACTTGCCCAGGGTTGCACAGCTAACAAGAGTCTGAGGCCAGATGTGAACTCAGGAAGATGAGTCTTCCTGACTCCAGGCCTGGCACTCTATTCACTGTACCACCTACCTGCTCCTACCTTTACTTGAAAATGGTAAATCGATGGAAGACAAGATGATTTCAAGAATTTCATGAAAAAAAATAATTTATAGACTATGCCTGGGGCCAGTACACACTCAGCCATATATCCTACACCTTCTACTTGGACTTGGAGTAAGAAGACCTGAGCTTATGAAATGACTTCAGCACTTTACTAGCCATCATACTATGGGCAAGTCATATAATTTCTGTGAGCCTCAGTTAACGCAGCTATAAAGTGGGAATAACAATAATTACACTACTCACCTAACAGGGTTGTTATATAGAAATCACTTTGTAAACTATAAAAGTGTTAGATAAATGTGATGTAGGAATCATTCTTTAAAAAAATAAAAAGCAAGGCATAATTAAAATTCAGAATGATTTCCTGAGGCACTACAAGATCCCCAATCATCAATGAAAGATTCAGTTCTAGTCATTACTATCCTTATTTAAGCCAGAAAGCGAACTAATCTGTTTTATGAAGATTTTCCAATAAGATCCATCAGTCAACAAAAAGGGGTTTTGCAGTAATCTCTCAGCTAGCCAGAAAATTAATTTCACCAAAATACCTTAAGTCCCAAGCTATTCATTAACTGAGGTGTCAGTCTGTTCAAATTAGATAACAAGTCTTTTCTCTCCAAGAATCATCCATAATGCTTCACAAATATCACTTCCCTCTGTAATACTGTGAGAAGAATAAAGAGTATGGACAGACCAGTTGGATTTATCTAGCTATGAAATTATCCAGTAGAATGGAAACTCCTAAGGGCAAGGACTATTTCTCTTTCTGTCTTGGTATCCCCAGTGCCTAGCCCAGTGTCTGGCACATAGTTGGTGCTTAATAAATGCTGGCTAATTTATTGATTGATAGGCCAGAGGGGACCTTTAAATGCATTATGGAGCAAACTCCACCCCGGTTTTTGATAGGGCTGCTTCATTATGATGTAGGGGAAAGAAAAGTGAACTGGGAGTTGGGAAACCAGTGACATTTAGTAGTCACGTGGCCTTGGACAAGTCCCTCAGCTTTGCTGGGATTCAGTGTTCTCATCTGTAAAATGAGGAGATTGAACTAGGTAATCTGTAAAGACACTTTGATTCTCATTGCAGTGAACATGGGATGGACTGGGAAGCAGAAGACCTAGGTTTGGATACCAGCTCTGATACTTGCTAATTATGTGGTCTACCATCAATCATGTAAACTCTGAGCTTCAGTTTCCCCATCCATTAAATGGGGATAGTAATACTTTACACCACAGAATGTAGTAGGAAAAGTACTTGAAAGCACAATACAAGTGTGAACTATCATTATTTTTCTCTCTATCAATAAGAGGTGATGTGGTATAGTGGAAAGAGGGCCAGCCTCACAGTCAGGAAGACCTGGGTTAAAATTTTACCTCTGACACATGCTGACTGTATGACCTTAGGGGCAGATGGGTGACACAGACCTTGTGATAAGGAGGCCATTTAAAAAAATTTCCTGGCTCTAAAAGGTTTCTGAATTGAAGAAATTGGTCATTTCTTTTTGAGTGATACCCTACCATCTCCTATTCTCCCTTAAATTCTATTGCCTATCTTGTATTGACATCTTTCTCCAATCTGTGTCTCACCTTCACTATTTGACATGTTTACTAATATCTTTCTCCATTTTGCCCAGCCATTTGCATATGGATGGCACTCAATAAATATCAATTAATGTTTATATCACTAAATCTTATAAAGGTTTAGTTATATGAATGCCTAAGCCAACATTATAATTCATATTTTTACCAAAAGTAACCACAAATCATGGAACCCTGACAAAGTTATTCCTGTCATACCTCAGATTTCATTTCATTAAAAAACAAAACTAACAAAAATGGAAATGAGGAAAGAAAGCTGTCACCATCACCATCCAATGTCATTTAGCATTTCATAGAGCAGCTGACCACTGTCCCAAATGAATCAGGAGGATTTTCTTGTCCCAAAGATGGGTTCCACCTTGCTGGGCCACTGAACACATGAGATTATGGTCATTTGAGTTTTTAAGCCTGCAAAACCACATTTTCACCTTCTTCTCCCACGCTAGTAGATTTCAGTTGCAAAAAGGCTAAAAATTACAAGTGAACCAAATGTACCCTCAAAACAAGTAAGAGGAGGAGAGCTATATTTCAGAAGAACCCCTTTCTGCATGCACACATACCTGACTGCGATGAAGAGCAGGCACAGCAATGAGCCCCACAGAAAGCTCTTGGCTTATTTTATACTCTTCGGGATAATTCCCTACTGATTTCCTGTTATATAACTGCATTAAGTTACTGCTTTCTTATCTGAGATACATCTATTACACATGCATGCTGAACCCTAAAGAAAGTGTGTTTAGTCAACCAAGATGATATCTTCCTCTGAAAATGGTGACGTTATTTCAGGATGCATTTGCCTCTCTTCCTTTTGAAAACAAAGTGCAGATTTTAAGCATTAGCACTTATTAATTTTTCCGAGTATGGAACAACCAAGACAATAAAGAAATTAAAACTGAAGTCAGTATTGGAGAGAAGGATTAATCTGGGGACTTGGGTACCCAAAATTTGATCTAGCTACTTATTTAGAGACATGGCTAGCCCTGAGTCTCACCTACTGAGCAAAATCAAACACTATATGGAAATGACATCAAGTTTACATTTCTTTCCGGGGGCGGGGGCAGTGGGTAGGGATCTAACTTCATTGCTGTATGGAACTTCCAGTGAGGACATTCCTTCTATCAATTTAGATTGGCATCTATACAACTTAAAGTCTTCTTGATTTGCCTGGGTCACTATGGAGCTCAGTAACTGGCTCAGTCAGTCACTTAGTGCCAGAGAGAGGACTTGACCTGAGATCTTCCTCACTCCAGGGTTAGTTCTATCCACTATTCCCCACTGCTTGTCTTACTTCCATGTAGCTCAATAAAATATACAATAAACAGACACAGCTTCAGTCATAATTGTTCAAAACAAATACATTATCTTTAGTGTTTAGGAGACAGTGAAGCAAAAAATCACACACACAGAAACATTGTCTAGTAGATCTTTCAGGTGCCATCCTAGATGTGGCACATGTGTGGAAGTGAGCTGAGTTCCCTTGAGATGCTTCCGATGGATCATGTGTGCTGACTCAGCACCAAGGGACTTGGTGTTCTGAGGTGATGAATCAATCTCCCTTATTGCTTGCTTGGCCCAAATGCCAGAGGCAAGGGGTGTATATGTCAAAGAGGATTAGCCACTGAGCCAGGAAAAGGTAACTTCTCAGTAGACTTTGAAGGGGGAGACAACCAGCTAATCTGCTTGGTTTGAACTCTGCCAGCATCCTGCTTTCCCCACAAGATAAGCTCATCACCAGAAAACTCCCCCTCATGAAGAGTGTGTCAGATTTGACCTCAGCACCTTCAGTTGCCTCTCACTCTCTGACTGTATGGCTAGAAGGCAGAGCAAAAAACTCCTCCCAAAACCTCCATTTAGAGGGGGCTCAGAATTCCCAGCCATCTCTTCATTTTCCACCAGATTTTAATTTGGTTTTCACTCCACTAACATCATGCCCCTTCTCCAATACCCTGTGGTGGGCCCCCCTCAGGGGGGCCAACAGCTATAATAATGAAGTCTTGAAACTTTCTAAAACTAGTAATTACTTAACATCAGGACAGGTATTAGCACTTACTCCAACTAATTCTAGCAATGTTTACCTATAAATATTCTTAGTGGGTTGTCATTCATTATTTCCTTTGATTGTGTAAAAATTTTCTCTGGGCTTTACAAACAGTGATGATGCCTTCTCTCTTATAGACGCAGTGGCAGAGTAACTCAGTAGAAAAAACACTGACTTTGGCATCTGAGAATTTTGGTTTGAATAGCAATCCTGCTCTTTACTATCTGAATAACCTTGTGAGGGCCATCAACAGTCGTCTTGACTTTCGTACTGCCACTAAACTCCAATGATTCTGGAGGAGAGAATGAGGCTAATGACTTTGTGCAGCTCTGCCTTTCTCGAATCCAATTCACTTGCAAGTCAAGACATCACCCTCATGATGTCATTGGTACTCTCCCAGAAGGGAGGAGGAACAATGAATGATCTTGACCTTGGGCCTTGATCTTCTGAAGTTAGAGTTGGCAGCGTCTTGGAAAACAGGAGTCTTCTGAGGGCACAGGGGTATCTTTCTTCTAATTTAAGTTTATATTTGTGTCCATTCTGTGATTTATTTTTCTCTGTGTGGAAGAGGGGAGGGGAGGGGCAGCTAGGTTGTACAGGGGATAGTATTTGGACCTGGAGTCAGGAAGACCTGGATTCTAATTCAGTGTCAGACACTTACTAGCTGTGTGATCCTGGGCAAGTCACTTAACCCTACCTGTTTGCCTCAGTTTCCTAATCTGTAAAATGAGCTGGAGAAAAAAGTGGCAAACCATTCCAGTATCTTTGCAAGAGAAGCCTAAGGGGGGTCACAAAGTGTCTGACACAACCGAAAACAACTAAACAACAACAATGGAGAAGGAGGGAGGGTGAGACCACAGGGGCCCAGAAATAGTTCCTTGTGTTCTACTGGGAAGGATTTTTTTTTCAGGATCACAGGATTATAGAGCAGGAAGGAACTATGAAGTCGTTCAGTCCAAACCCCTCATTTCATTTCACAGAAAGGAAACCTGAAGCCCTGAAACATTAGATAACTTGTCCAGGGTCCCACAGATAGAAAGTGGTGCAGGATGGATTGGAATCCATGTCCTCTAATTCTAAATACAGTCCTCTGTGAGGGATTGTCTGGTGTTAGCTACTGCCGAGTAGAGCTTGTGGCAACATGGGACGGGAACTGGGTATTAGGAAGTAACCGGAGCTCATGCTCCCGAGGCAGGGGCTGTGCTAGGCGGAGTTGTGGTGAACTGGGATGGGAACTGGATTCGGAGAGGTAACCGGAGCTCACGCTCCCGAGGCAGGGGCAGTGCTATGTGGAGCTGTGACAAGCTGGAGAAGAAACAAGGTACAGGGAAGTAGCCAGAGCACGTACTCCTGAGGCAGGGGCTGTGCCACTTGGGAGTGGGACGGCAGAGAACAAGCTCCCTCTGTCTAGCCCCCTTCCTTAGGCACCACGCTAACCCCAGACGCCTCCTTCCTGTGACCAATCCTGACTTCCTGAGTCATGTACTTTCCCTAGGTGTAGCACTGACCCCAGACGCCTCCCCCCGGTATCTGGGCCCGACTTCCTGCGTCACGTGCTTTCTCCTTTGTCTATGCACTGATCCCTCACGCCTCCTTCCAAATATCTAGGCCCCACTTCCTGTGCCACGTATGCTCCCTTTGTCTGGGCACTATGCTAGACATCCTCTTCCGATATTTGATCCTCGACGAGTCACTATGGGCGGGCTGAGGAGGAGGGACGAAGAAGGTACTTAAAAGAACTGTAGGGATCGGGGCGGGGTCGGCTTTTGCTCCTGCTCGTGGCGGTGTACTTTCCTGCCTGGCCTTGCTGTGATGATCATTGAATAAAGTTCAGGTTTTTGCACCTCCTGATCGGCTCGTCTCTGGTAAATCCGGGTGACCCCGAGGACCGGTGAGTATGACCCTGGTTGCCTGATCTGGCTGTAAGAGAGTGTGCGGTTTGGACCGGCACAGTCCTCTCTCCACTGCACCAGGCATCTGTTCCTTTTCTTTAAAAAGGGTACATGCCCAACAGGAACATTGCCTTTACATTGGAGTGAAGTTTGGTGGAAAACCTCTATAGGTTGCCATATCTAGATCAGTCACCAGATGGTGCACCAAGCCCTCAGCCACTAGCTAAAGTCACTTAAATACAAGAGTGAGCAGGCCCAGCTGTTGTAAACCCTAAATCCCTTTGCACATCTTTTGGGAAGCCTCTGGATCCCACCCTTTCCTTTTAGTGTCTTAGTTCCTTTTCTGTCTAGGGATATGAATAATGATGACTCAGGATTTGATCCCCATCCCATGGAGATTCTGTTTTTTCCTAATTTAACATGATATATTCCAGGCAGACTTGAATGTCCCTTTAAGGAACCAGTCTCAAAGCTTTCAGTGTCATTAGGAAAGGAAAGAATATTTTTCCTGCATTTCTCTCACTCCCGTTCTGCATCAGCTGCTCTGCCTGGTTTCAACTCCATAGAACAAGAAGCCCCTTCTAGGTTGAGCTCATCACCTTTAATCTCATCACCATGCAGCTGACTCATGACTTGAACTGACACCACTTCCCTCAGTCATTGATTAGAGGGCTGGCAGGTGAATACCAAACTCCTCCTAATGTCGTACTTTATAGAGAGCAGAAACTGGACTTTTGAACTCACTCCATTCTGTATATGTTGCTCTTCCTGGTTTCAACTCCATGGAACAAGATGCCTCTGGGGCTGGGTACCCCTTGGTGTCCTCCTCCCATTTTGTTGTCTCTCCCCATTAGATTGTAAGCTCCTTGAGGGCAGGGACTGTCTTTCTTTCTACTAATTGTATCCCCAGCCCTTAGCACAGTACCTGCCACATAATAGGTACTTAATAAATATTGATTGGATTGGATTGGATTGGATATTATTCCCAGCTTGAATAGAGGGGGAAATTATTAGGTCTGATGCTTTAACACCAGATTTGAGGTCAGATTGTCATCTCCAGTGTCTGCTCTGGTATCTCTGGCATACCCTTTCCATTATAGGATGGGTTGCAGGGTCTTCAGTCAAACTGAAACATTAACCACAACTACTTCCAAGCTCAAGCTGCAAGGTCAAAACCTCACCATTCCACCCTGCCCAAACCCACAACTTTGCATTTCTGGGATCCTCCCAGCAGGGAAAGCACTTCTCTTTTCAGTCAGTTAATCAATTAGCATTTATTAAACACCTGCTATGTGCCAAACTCTGTGAATACAAGGAAAGACAAAGCATAGTCCTCATTCTCAAGAAGCTCACAGTCTAATGGGGTAGGGGGTGAGACAATATGTGAACAACTATGAACAAACGAGATATATACAGTATAAATTGAGGATAATCAATGTTACCATACAGGAAAGTAGGAAAGGAGGAGGATAGGAGAAGGGAGCAAGGTGGAGCTAATAGAAGGGGTGGCAGTTTGGGGGAGTTGAAAGTCAGAAGCAAAAATCTTTTGAGAATGGACAGGATAAAAGGAGAGCAAAAGTAGGATAAATGGGAGAGGGGAGAAAGGGATAGAGGGAAATACATGTTTGGTAATCATTACTGGGGAAAAAAATTTTAGTGAGTTTCTCTGATAAAGCCTTCATTTCTCAAACAGAGAAAACTGAGTCAAATTTATAGAAATAAGAGCCATTCCTCAACTGATAAACGGTCAAAGGATATGAACAGGCAATTTTCAGACAAAGTAATCAAAGCTATCTATAGTCATATTAAAAAATGCTATAAATCACTACTGATGAGAGAAATTCAAATTAGAACAACTCTGAGCTACTACCTCGCACTTATCAGATTGACTAATATAACAGAAAAGGAAAATGACAAATGTTGGAAAGGATGTGGGAAAATTAAAACTCTAAGGTACTATTGGTGAAGTTGTAACTGATTTCAACCATTCTGGAGAGAAATTTGGGAACTATGCTCTAAGGGCTGTAAAACCATGCATACCCTTTGAACCAAGCAATACCACTACTAGGTGTGCATCCCAAAGAGACAAAAAACAAAAAGGAAAAGGACCTATGTGTACAAAAATATTTATAGCAGCTCTTTTAGTGATGGAAAAGAATTGGAAATTGAGGGGATGTCCATCAGTTGGGGATGGCTAAACAAGTTGTACGTAATTGTGATGGAATACTATTGTGCTTTAAGAAATAATTAGCAGGACGCTCTCAGAAAAACATGGGAAAACTTACATGAACTGATGCAAAGTGAAATGAGCAGAACCAGGAGAACATTGTACACAGTAACTGCAATATTGTATAATGATATATTATGAATAACTTAGCTATTCTCATCAATACAATGATCCAAGACAATTCTGTAGGACTTATAATGAAAGGTGCTGTCCATCTCCAGAGAAAGAACTGGCAGAGCCTGAGTGGAGGTCAAAGATACCTTTTCTTTACTTTCTTCATTTTTCTTGGATTTTTTTTGTCTGTTTTCTTTCACAGAATGGCTCACATGGAAATGTGGTTTGCATGACTACACATATATAACCCATATCAAATTGCTTGCCTTCTCAATGAGGGGGGGAACGGAGAGGGAGAGACAAAATTTGGAACTCAAAAACTGAAAAAAGAATGTAAAAACTGTTTTTACATGTAATTGGAAAAAATAAAATATTAAACAAATTTTAAAAATTCAAAAACCAATCTCCTTCAGAGATTTATTTAACTTATCCAGATACATTATCAATTAGGATTTAATGCACATATTCAAACAATCAATCAACAAGTATTTAGTACATGTCTAGTATGTGCCAGGCACTGCACAGGAGATACAAAGACAAAAGCAAGACAGTTCTTGACCTCAAGGAGCTTACAGTCTAGCTAGGTGAGGTAACATGGGCATGTGTAGTTATGTACAAAATAGATACACAGGAAATTTGAAGAGAAAGTATTGGCAGCTGGGGGGATCAGGAAAGGCTTCACAAAGAAGATGACATTTGAGCTAAGCTTTGCAGGAAACTAGAGATTCTAAGAGGAGGAGGCATGGAGGGCAGCTAATGCAAAGGGCAGAGAGATGGGAAATGGAATGTCACATGTGAGTGTCGTGAAGGAAAGCCAATTTGGCTGAATTTTAGAATACATGAAGGAGAGTAATGTGTAATAATGCTAGAAAAGTAGGTTAGAGCCAGATTGTAAAGAGCTTTAAATGCCAAGCAGAGGAGTTTATATTTCATTCTTGATAGGTAACCACTGGAGTGTATTAAGCATAGGAGTGATATCTTTTGGTGTTAGGAGAACCCTTTGATATATAAATGCTACACACTTATAGAGTCTATTCTATTTGAAAATAATTCAAAATTCTAAGCTAATTTCGTTATCCAGGAGTTTAGTATGCCAATGAAATCACGGATCCAGTCCCTATCCTTATTCCTTTAATAAAAATACTAACAATTATATACTATTTACTTATGAAATTGATACTTAAAATATAAAATTATATTTTAAAAACATATGATATATAATACATATGTGTATAAAATAGAAAATGTTAAAAATAGAAAAATTATTTGCCCATGCATTTTCCTTTTCTGGGTATCAAAACTTGTTCTCTCTTCTTTAATAGATCTCTCATTACGCTTGACTTCTCTGTTACTGGATATTACTTTTCTGGCTTAAAGGCATGAGCACAGTATTAATTGTACTCATAGCAACTGGTATTACCACATCTCAGCAACTAACATTCAATATGTTTATAATCTTGTGATACATTATTAAAATCTTCCCCATCTTAATTTAGTTACAGCATATTACCTGGGTATATATTCATAGAGTTAAGTGCAATAACTAAATGAAACAGTCACCTGGCAAATGAAAATGTAGTAACTGAGGAATTATGCACTCATGATGAAGTTAACTTTTCCTCATTCTTTATTCCCACTTCATGTACTAGGCCCAGGAGATCAGGGGTTCAGAGTGGGCTTCCAGTAGTGGATTTATGCCAGTCTATTCATGCTTTTCCAATCAATCCCCTTTAAGTCCCTCAATCAGTAAAAGCCTGTTAGAGAGTTGGTTAGCATAAGGTCTAATAGGAGTGGGTATTCTGGACCACGTCATGATACACGGATGAAGTAAATCTCTAGAGGGTCGTGAAGAATCTTGCAGAGACAGAAACTTAAAAGTCAGGAAAAACTTCCTAACAATTGAAATCAGGAAAAAAAAAATTTCCAAACAATTAGAGTTATCGCAAAGTAAAATGGGTGGCCTCTGGAGATGGGGTGTTCCCTTTCCCTGGAGGCCTTCAAGCAGAGGCTGGACAATCACTCTGACACTGGAGAGGGATTCCTGGCCAGCACATGATACATGAGTTTGTTTCTGACTTGAGAGTCTGTGATTCTGTAAGACAACAAAAAGGGGCTTTTATACCTATGTTGGGGTCAAAAGGGAGTTCAAAGATGGCATAGAGAAAGCAGAGCTATTCAACTCCCATTCAACTCCCATGTTCTCTAAAAAAGAGAAGGATTTCTAAAGTGAAGAAGATGGGAAAAATGGCTTATGGAGAATTAATAGCCCATAGAGGCAGTGAGGTAAAGTAGATACAGACCTAGCCTTGGTTTGTTTTTTTAAAATAAGCCTTTATTAAGCATTTACTATGTGTCAGGCACTGCGCTAAGTTCTGCAAATTATCTCATTTAAATCTCACAACAACCTTATTAGACTCTTAGAAAAGGATTATGTGATCACTATGAACCAACCTGGGTTCATTCTGCACAAATCATGCATGCCAGATTAATTTAACCTCCTTTTTTGGTAGTTGACATCAGGTGAATGCTGTAGAAATAGCATTTGAAATTCTTGATATTTGGCAAGTAATTTGACAGAGTACCCCATAATATGCTGTTAATAATATAGAGGGATATATAATTAATGACAGGATAACTAGTTACCTTGACTCGGAACTGTCTGAATGACCAAACCCAAGGAGTGGACTGAAGTCACACACTGTTCCTCCACCCCAACTCAAGAGAGAGGTGTCTATCGTAGTCTAAAGAAGAACCTTTTTGAAATATCCCAACAAAGAGACATCTTTAGAAATGCCTTGATTGAAAGAACTGAAGAGATGGAACCATTTTATTCCCAAGTAGATGACCTGGGATAGGGCAGGCATTCACTGATGGTTGTATTGTTGGTAGATCAAGGTACTGGAGAGAGGTATCTTTAGATGTAGAGAAGAGCCTGGTAAGCTCTTCAAACAAAGGCAAAGTGACTACTTGATGGGATATAGTATTGAGAATCCTTATTCAAGTATAGGTTGGGCTAGATGGCCTCTAGTGAATAATAAATGGCCTGTAAAATTCCAAGATTTAAGGATGGCTGAAAGTTGGTCATCCAAGTTGCACTGGAAGTACTCCAGTGATGATGAATTTACGGTCTTCCAAGGTACATTTTTTGATAGCTCTCAATGCTCTAAGTACTAGAGAGTTTTTCCTTATATTAAGCTAAAATCAACCTCTTGGAAACTTCAACTCATTCTCACTTTTCCCTTCTGGGGCCAAGCAGAACAAGACTAATCCTTTCCCTCCATGACAGTCCTAACATCTGCCATCAATGAGGTGAACTCCAGGTATGGAACTTACCTCCACTGGTGTAGATTGGCAACTCATTGGTAACTAATGATTTCTTACTTGTGTCACCTTGGCCAAGCCACTTAATTTCTGTGGGCATCAGTTTTACAGACTTATAGAACCTTGGAGCATTAAAGCTTACTTGGGAACTTTGAGTGACTTGCCTATGGTAACAGAGTCAGAATAGGTACTTAATAATGTTTTATTGAATTGAATTAAAGAAGAGACCTCAGAGTTCAGAGTTCATCTATCCCAACCACTTCATTTTCCAGACAAGAAAACTGAAGCAGAAGCATGTGGTGATTAAACAGGTTCAAGGACATAATTTCTGGGTAATTTGATCATTTTACTATTAAGGCCATCAGGTTATTAATAAAAGGATGGTCATCTAACCATCTCTCTTAGACCAAAGACCATCATGGCAGCAGGGCTCACAGTTTATATATCCTTCCTAAGAGTAGTTGTTCATTGAGGTGCTGCTAGTGACATCATGTCACTAATGGACAGAGAAACTATTTCAGACCACCTCTGGCCTTAGACTATCTGGACAAAAGGATCTGTCTCCACCAAAGCTTGAGTAGAACACAATGGGCTTCTCCACCTTAGATTAAATTCTTTGTAAGACTGTGTGGGATCTGACCAAGATGAAGAGAGTTAATGCAATCTCATTATCAGTAATGTCCTTCAAAAGACTGGACATTTTAAAATCAGGAATTTAGAAGAAGGGGAGAGCCTCTGAATCTCCCCAAGATATTGGTTATTAATAATCATTTATCTCAAGAGGTAAGTGCAGGGCTGGAATTGGAACCTAGATCCTTGGATTCTGAATTCACCACAGATACCCCAAGACATCTACATCCACCAATGCCAATCGTGGCCTTAGTAGTGTCTAAAAGTTGAAAAGTCCCTCTCCATTAGATAGGCTGGTTCTGGGAGGACAGACATCCATTCCATACCCAGTCTGGTCCTTGAACTCTTTTTAGCTGGAAAGGGCTTGCTGGGATTTGGAATCAGATAGCAAGTGTCCTTCAGGATCCCCTCCCTCCAAGCTGACATGGGACATTAAAGGAGGATATTCTTTGTATTTTATGTCACTTTGGCAAGGATCTTCAAACTGCAAAGATTTGGTTTTCAATTTCTTTTTCTAAGTCATTAATCAATTAAGTTACACAGAACCTAAATTATTGAAAGTTTTTTTTTTTAAAGCATAGCCTCAACAAAGGCTTTGTATCCTAATATTTTGGAAATCCTAAATTTGATGACACAAAGCCTTGGTGCTATTATACTAAATGATAGGGTTTTTTTTTTCCCTTTTTGTCTATTTGTTTTTACCCTCAACATTGCCTGTTAGGTTGACAATTTATATTTCACATTTTATTATATAAAAATTTTATTTACATACATACATATATATACATACATGTATGTATGAATGGATGTGTGTATGTACACACACACACACACACACACTAAGGCTTTTATCCATAATATTAACTATGTAGCACTAATAAAATAACTGACTTCATGCAGATGTAAATGAATGATGTCAAAGATCAAGTTGCTTTGGTTAATATAAAGGTTAGAAATATATTATTCATAATTCAGGTAACATCACTTCAATATAATTAAGAGTTCTGAGACTGTAGGACATTAAGAACTCAGCCAGCAGGTCATCTGTGGGTCAGAATATGGAAATGATGAGCAAGAGAGAGAACAGGAGAGAGAGAAGAGCCAGGCATAACTGGAGTCTTACAGGGAGAAGGGCTTTTGAAAAGAAATTTGTGAAACCTAATAATATCCTATTCTTAATACAATGTTATAATTAATAGATTTTTAACAGACCAGTGAGCTGAATGGGAAAGCAGGAAACTCAAAATTAATATCTACTAGTACTTCTGTACCATTTACAACTAGAGTCCAGATGCTTTGAGTAGAGGTAGAGGAAGAAGTTTGTTTCTAATAATAAATGTCTAACAAGCTAAATTCTACTTTCTTCTTTGTATCAAGAACCAGCTTTCCCACCCTTTTTTCTTCCAGGGATAGATTCAAATAATCCTGACACAATCTACAGTTGGGAAGAGGAAAGGCAAAGGGTAAAATCACTCCCTTTTAACCATCCATTTACCCTTTATATATGTTTATTCAGAGAAGAGCAGTACCTCTGGCATAAGGGCTTGCTGAGCCCTTTTCAGGGCAGCTCATCCACCTTTGGTGTCCACCTGTCACCCAACTCTCACCTGTGGCTCCAAGAAGCTGTAGCATACACAGCAGCCACACTCTGGTAAAACTATCTCAGCAGATGGGCTAAACCAGGTTGAGGGCAACCAACAGACCTCAAACCCATCAGTGAGTTAAAGGATGTCTACCCCAAGCACGTGAAGACTTCCCTGGTGGAGTAATGAGTGAGAGCAATTTGTCCCAACAGCCATGAAGAGCTTGGTCAGACTTCAAAGACACTAAAGTCATCCACCGCATCGCAAACCATGGCCGGTTGTCCTGGCTTTTGTCTTGTCATTGGATTCTGATGACTCTGGAAGAAAGAATGAGGCTGGTGACTTTGTGCAACCCTGCCTCACTTAAATCCAATTTATATGTGAGTCAAAAGACATTATGCATACCATTTTTACCATTTTTACCTTCCTCAAAGTCCTATGGCAACAGGCAAGTGCTGAAGCAGCGGGTGCAGATATACTGGGAGCTATAGTAACAACTCTGCACATAAGCGGCCCAGGCCATAGGGTCATCTTCTCACTGAACCGAAGCAGCAGTGGGGTTTGGCAGCCCCCTGGGTGTCTCAACAGCCTTTTTTAAGGACCACACTGCTCATCTCCTGGTGAAAGGAAGGGACTACAAAAGGTGCCCTAAAAATCATCCACTTGATCTAATTTAATCCTGACCTGTTTACTGGGGCAGGTAGGAATTCTACCATGCAGTCAAAATACACCAAAAAAAAAATGTACAAAGACTTTTGTGAAGATGATTTCACTCACCATTGCTACATGGAATGTGTTCACGCTTCTGGGCAATACAAAATCCAGTAGACCTGAAAGACAAACAGCTCTTGTTATGAGAGGACTTGGTAGGTTACACAACCAAAAAGCAGCCCTGAGTGAAACAAGGCTGGCAATTGAAGGCCAGTTAACCAAAGTCAGAGCTGGATACACGTTTTTTTCTGGAGTGGCTGCAGTGATGAGAAACACTGCAAAGCTGGCATAGGTTTCTCAATCAAATCTAATCTAGTCAACACATTTGTGTGCCTCCCAAAAGGAGTGAATCACAGGCTCTTGACAACACAATTGCCACCGGCAGGAAAGTGCCACACTACCATTATCAGGGCACATGCTCCAACCACTATGAACCCTGATGAGGTCAAAGAAAAATTTTATGAAGACTTGGAGACTCTTATCATCAATGTACCGAAAGAGGACAAGCTTATAATTCTGGGTGACTTTAATGTAAGAGTAAGGACAGACTATCAGACATGGCAGGGAGTCCTTGGGAGGAACGGAATCAGAAAAAGCAACAGCAATGATCACTTACTGCTGAAGATTTGTGCATCTCATGGCCTTCTCATCACCAACACTGTCTTCCATTTACCTAAATGCAATAAAACTTCATGGATGCGCCCTTGCAGCAAACATTGGTATGTAACAGACTATGTCATTGTAAGGAGATAAGACAGATGGGATGTGAGAGTGATGAAGGCATAGGTGGCACAGTGCTGGACTGAACATAGACTTATCCTTTCCAAGCTAAATGTTCGTATTCAACAAAAGCAGCAGCCCCAGGGCAAGATGACTACCAGAAGAATCAATGTCAACAGATTAGAGTGCTTCTCTGTGAGTAAACAGTTTGTTGCTTACTTGGGGGGAAAGCTGAGCCACCTCAAGGTTGGCAACAGTGGAGCAGAAAAGAAGTGGGCAGCTTTCAGAGATTTGGTATGCAGCACTGCATTTACTCATCTGAGCCAGAACACTCACAAACATCAGGATTCATTTGATAAAAATGATGGGGGAATTCAGATGCTGTTAAACAAAAATGAGAACCCCACAGGGTTTACCAGCAGGATACTTTGTCTGTCTCTAAGAAAACAGTATTTAACGCCATCAAAAGTAAATGCAAGAGAAAGCTAAAGAGATTCAGGATTCTCAGTTCAATAAAAAAGCAGATGAAATTCAGTGTTATGTTGATAGTAACAGTTCAAAGAGCTTTTATGATGCCTTGAAAGCTATTTATGGGCCACAGACCTATGGTGCATCTCAAACTACTCAGTGCTGATGGATCCACATTGATTAGTGTGGATAAGGACTTGATCCTGGAGAGATGGGTTGAACACTTCCATAGCATAATAGACCATCAACAGTCAATGCTGAAGCCATTGACCATACACCTCAGTTTGAAGTCAGTCTCTCTCTAGCTGAACTTTCTACTGAAAAAGAGATTTTGAACACCATTAGACTTCTCTCAAGTGACAAAGCACCTGGTGCTGATTCTATTCCAGCTGAGATTTACAAGGCAAGGGGTCCACTGCTCATACAAAAGTTGACTGAAATCTTCCAGGTTATATGGCAAAATGAGGTTATCCCTTAGGAATTCAAGGATGCCTCCATTGTCCTCTCTATAAAAGAAAAGAAAATAGGTTGTCCTGCGACAATTCCTGTCCTATGAAATTTTTATTTATTTTATTCTGAACTTAAGAAGCATTTCCATAACATAATAGAATAGGGGAAAAAAAGATGATTGTACATGAAGCTGCAAATCTATTACGTACACCTTGCTATTACTTTTAAACATAATAAAGTTAACATGTAACTTTCTTTTCTTTTTCTTTCCTTTTTTTCTTCCCTACTCCTGGATATGGCTACCATTAGACACAAATATGTATATATACATAAAACCACTCTGTATGTACTTCTATTCTTCAGTTCTTTCTCTGGATATAGTGTCTTCCTTCATATGTCTTTTGTAGTTAATTTGGGTATTTATAATAGTCAAAATTACAATCACTCAAAGTTGTTCTTAAAACAGTATTTTTGTTATTGTATACAATCTTCTCTTGGTTCTGCTCATTTTGTTCTTCATTACTTCATGCAAATCTATCCATGTTTTTCTAAAATCTTGGAGCTCATTATTTCTTATAGCGCCGTAGTATTCTATCACAATCATATGCCACAAATGGTTCAGCTATTCCTCAATTGACAGGCATCCTTGCAATTTCCAGTTCTCTGACAACATAAAGAGAGATGCTATAAATATTTTAGAACATGTAGATTCTTTTCCTTTTTCCTTGATCATTTTTGGAAATATACCTAGTAGTGGTATTACTGGGTCAACAGGTATAGGCATTTAATAACTCTTTGGGCATAATTCCAGATTGTTCTCCAAAATGGTTGGATCAGTTCACAGTTCCACTAACAGTGAATTAGTGTCCCAATTTTTCCATATCCCTTCTAACATTGTTACTTTCCCCTTTAATCGTTTTAGCCAATCTGATAGATATAAAATGATTCCTCAAGGTTTTTTTAATTAGCATTCCCATAATCAATAATGATTTAGAGCATTTTATATGACTATAAATGTTGATTTCTTCATTAGAAAAATGCATGTTCATATCCTTTGACTATTTATCTATTGCAGAATGACTCTTATTCTTTTAGATTTGACCAAGTTCTTTATGTATTTGAGAATAGACCTTTATCTGAGTATCTGTATATAAAAATGATTTCCTAATTTTCTCCTTCCCTTTTGATCATGGCTACATTCTTGCTAGATTAAGATTAGATAAGATTAATTAAGACAAGATTTTTGCCAGAGTCCTCCTTAATAGGTTGATCCTTCACCTGGAAGATGGTGATCTACCCAAGCACCAGTGTGGCTTCAGAAAGGGCCAAGGAACAGTCAATACAGTGTTTGTTGCCTGACAATTCCAGGAGAAATGCCAGGAGCAGAACAGAGGTCTGTACACAATATTCATCAATCTGACCAAGGCCTTTGATACTCTCAATCCTGAGGGCTGTGGATGCTGATGGCAAAATTTGGTTGCCCAGAGAAGTTCATCAGTATTGTACTCCAGTTCCATAACAGCATGTTTACATGGGTTCTGGATAATGGATGATGCTCTCACACTTTGCCAGTTACCAATGGAGTGAATCAGGGATGGGTGCTTGCTCCCATGCTTTTTAGTATGATGTGTTCAGAGATATTGTCAGATGCATTCAAGGACCAAAATAGCATCAGGGTCAGCTACTATACTGATGGTAAATTATTTAACTTGAAAAGGCTACAAGCCAAGACTAAAGTGGAGGGGGAATTGGTTTGTGACTTTTTGTTCCCAGACAATTGTGCACCCAATACAGCCTCTCATGCTGAGATGCAACAGAGTGTGGATCAATTCTCTGCTACTTGTGCTAATTTTGGCTTGAAAATTAGCACCAAGAAAACAGGTGCTCCACCAGCCAGCACCTCGGTTACAGCAAATGGGGAAATTTTGAATGCTGTGGATAAGTTCACTTATCCTGGCAGTATATTTTCCAGGGATGTACACGTAGATGATGAGGTTGATGCACACATTGCCAGAGTTAGCTCAGTGTTTGGGAGGCTCTGAAGGAAAAACATGAGAGAGAAGAGGTTTATTACCTCTTCCTACCAGACTGAAGGTCCACAAACCCATTTTGCTGACCTCATCGTTATATCCCTGTGAAACCTGGACAGTATACCAACACCATGCCAGGAAACTGAATCACTTCCATTTGAATTATTTTAGGAAGATTCTGAAGATCACTTGGCAAGATAAGGCACCAGATACTGAGATACTTTCTTGAGCTAAACTGCCAAGTATTCAAACTCTACCACAGAGAATATAGCTTCAATGGACTGGTCATGCTGTTCAAATGCCAAAAGCATATTTACCGGAAAGACTATTTTACAGAAGACTTCACACAAGAAAAGACTCACATGGAGGTCAGAAGATGTGATACAAGAACACTCAAGGTTTCTCTGAAGAACTTTGAGATCAATTGTGAGACATGGGAGCCACTGATACAGGACTGCCCAGCAGTGTGCCTGAATCAAAGAAGGCACTTTGTTCTATGAGTGAAGCAGAATTGCAGTAGCTCAAAAGAACCATGAGATACACAAATTTAAAAGCATCTCCACTTATATGGACTATTTGTGCTTGGCCTATGGCAGAGCCTTCCAAGCTCATATTAGCCTGATCAGCCACTGTACTTTGACCCCGACATACTAATGTCATTTTGGTCCTCGCAGTGCAGGAAGGACAGCAACCATTACCATGCATGTAATCTGTATAATTTTTAGCATGTTATTTCTCCCATTAGAATGTGAGCTTGAGGGCCAGGACAGTATTTGTGTTGTTTTTGTTTTTGTTTTTGTTTTTTATCCTAAGTGCATGACAGTGCCTGGCACCAAGGAAACGTTTATTAGGTGCTTGTTGACTGACTAATTTTTAAGATTTACTCAGTCAGAGGCTCATTCTGCTCAGAAGCCAATAAAAGGGATTATTTCATCATCCCAAAATACCTATTTCCTTCAGTGTTGTGCTGTTTCCCTAGGGTGGGTGCAGGCAGAGCAATGCATGGAGTATACTTCAACCCAACCCCATTTTTTTCAGTTTCTTCATTAAAAATTTTTTAATGTAATTTTAAAAATTCTGAACACAAAAAAGTATTTCTATATACAGAGTAGAACACAAAAAGAGGATTCTAAATGAAACAATGAATCACTATTGCACACCACTTTTTTTCTATAATTATATCATAAGTTGTGCACATTACTTTCAAAACTGTACTGCTTGTCGGAGCTTTCTTCTAAACTTCCTTCTGTTCTCATCACATTAAAAAATGTTTTAATGGCTTTTTTTTTCACATGGTTACTCTCTGGAGAGATGCTTATTTGTTCTCTTCCTATGAGAATGTTAGTACTACATTATACAGTCCCCTCCAAATTGCTCAAATACAATCAAACATTTCTGGATTTGCATTTCAAAGTTCCTATTCTGCTGCCATCTTTTTATTAGAAATGCTTGGAAGGAAGTCCTCTATATCATTAAAGATCCATTTTTCTTTCCTTGTAGGTTTCTACTCAGCTTTGTAGGGTAAGTCCGACCCTATACCTTCCCACCTATGTTGGAGTATTCTTAAGGGAGCCCTCCCCTCTTTCTGCTTCATCACTCTTCTCTGGTTGAGCTGATACTCTGCTTTGCTGAAAAGCCCCTTTTCCTTTTGCCTGAGGGCTTCTGAATGATGTTTTTGTGCAGTTCTGGGGTGAAAGATGTCATTTACTATTGTTTCTCATTGGATTTCTTAATCATCATTTGGTCTGATGAAAACTTGAGGGTTTTTCTGGAGTATATTGTGTGAGTAGCACATCTTGCCTCTGATTCAGTAAGACTTCTGGGCAGGAATTCCTCCCATCATCCCTATTTTTAAAAAAGCCAATAGTCTACCAGCATGCTGTATGGCTCCAATTTGAGGAATGGTATGATGTCTAAAGAATTTAAAATTAAAACCACTCAGAAAACAATAAACAGGTACGTGGCAGTGAATCAACTGCAACACAATAAATCATTAACTATGATGTAATGGGAGAATAGATCATGGCAGTACACATCCTAGGATATGTGGGGCTTTTCCCTTCCTCGTGAGTTATACAAGCCATGTGTACTATTCCCTGCTTGGTTCCAGCTCAATACACGGAGACTTCAAGAGCCTTCTTCTGGCCATGAGTGATAGAGGGGCTGGTGCTGTGTGGTGAGAAGGTGTTTTCTGAGTGGCTTCAGAGTCCAAAGAACTAATTATGGAGCCAGACCTGAGTTTGTAATGTATCTACCCTTCCCTTGACCTTTTTGGGGTCCAGTGGACAAGCAAAGCAAGAACTGCTATGAGCCTCAGTGTGGGGGCAGGGGCAGTGGTAGCAGCAGCTATCATGTGTCTGAATGCATGGCCCCATTATTTCTTTTGTCTCTTGAGTTTATTCTTTCCTAATTTTAGGTGAATGATAGTGAACGTACTAGATCATGCCCTTGTGGGCTTTGAAAAGTCAGTAGAGCCATAAGAACTCCAGCAGCTGGAATTGTTAACAGAATCTGCTGGTAGCTACAATGACTTATTCTGGTGAGAATCAAGCCCTGAGTAGTAACCCAGCAGTTATTTGACTCAGTCCAGCAGTAAATGACCCAGCAGCCAGGATACCATGTCCTACAATCCCACCTCAAATAAATGGAATTCAAATTCCTGACACTTTCCTAAACATCATTCAGAATACTAATTTTTTAAAGTGCTCATAACACACAATTCAAAAAGCAAGGTTGTATCAGTATAGAACAAAATTAACTTAAATAAATTCCTCTCACATCATATATCTTTTTGTGACTCATCCTATTACTCACCTTTTTGGGTGAAAAAGGCTTCATTTGAAATGAATAAATCAATCATTATTATTATATTATTATATTATATTATTATATTAATTGTATCTCAAAAGCAATATTTTGATATTTACTTCATCTATTTTGTTATAAAGGGAGATATTTGGTGTCAATTCAGTTTTTTAAATTATGAAAATGTCTGTATGTATATATAGAAATATTTTTATTTGGAGCATTGAACTGAAACTTCTGGTGTTCAGTTATTTTTCAGTTGTGTCTGACCCTTCATGACCCCATTTGGAGTTTTCTTGGCAAAGATACTGGAGTGGTTTGCCATTTTTTTCTCCAGCTTATTTTACAGGAAACTGAGGCAAACAAGGTTAAGTGATTTGCTCAGGGTCACACAGCTAGTAAGTATCTAAGGCTAGATTTGAACTCAGGAAGATGAGTCTTTCCTAACTCCAGTCCTGACACTCTATCCACTGTGTCACCTAACTCCCCCTGCCAAATTCACTTAATGTCAAATATTAACAATCAGATATGATTAGAAGAAGAGAGGTGAACATTTTCTCTTCTATATACCCCATTCATCTTTTCTAGGTATCTCAGTTGTTCTAAGATATTCTATCGCATGAAAACATTTTCCCATGCACCCTATACATTTCCCAAAATATATCCCCTACATTTCCCTAAATAGAAACTAATGGATTTCAATGCTTCAGTGCAAAATTCCACAGACAGTCACTCTACTATCCCTTGGACTAGTATACTTCCTGACTATATTCATGTGAAAGGATGACAGCTCTGAATATAATACAACCTTTAAAATGGATCCTGACTAGCGCAAATAATGAATTTCCTGAAAAAGTCATTCAAATTTGCACTATCCATTGTTTGTATATATGCAATTTACTAAATAATTGTAAATCAATATGAAATTAAAATATAAACTTTTTAAACTATTTCTGTGATACTGGCCTGTTTTCTCATGCTTTATTACTATAAGGAACACAGAGAGCACAGATTTTGATTGCTAGTGTAAGGAGGACAAAAGTAATTAGCCTTTTCAGTCTTCTTCATTCAGACCTGTCCACGTGATTTACATGGATCATGTAGGGCATGATGGGGGTGGGTTAGGATAAGAAGAGCCCTTACTGTACTTCCCCAAAATACTTTGTTATTTTGCTGAGGGAAGACACAGGGAATGATTTACCAAGACAGGAGGTAGGAATTAAAAGAAATGTTCTGGCCCTAATTCAAATAAGCATTAGATTTCAAAACCCGGACTTAAGGATGCCAAACTATTTCTTTAGAAGGGCAAAATTGGCTGGTGTTTACATCATAAAAAAGCTAAAGGTGGCCAAGTGAACTCTGCTTCAATAGTGGAAAGAAGCTGTGTAGCAACCAAAAACCAGTAGATGGTAGCAAAGAGCAACTTCAGGGAAGTCTCATAGCAAAGAGATAAAGAGGCCAGTCAGCTGAGACATTTGCAGAAAAGAACCAAGCATCAGAGGACACCAGTGTAGTGGAGAAAAGAACTCATTCAATCAGTCATCAAGCATTTATTAACTATCCTATTTACATGGCACGAAGTTAGGAGCTGGGGATACAAATATAAAAGTAAAATAGTTCCTGCCCTCAAGGAGTTTACATTTTACTGGGAAGAAACAACATAGTTTACAACTAAATGTTGGATAGTAGTATAAGGGTGGGGATGAAGACTAAGTCAATCAACCAGTCAATAATCCCACCTTACTTAAAGTAACTGACAATACTTTGCCTTGAGAGCTTTGTCAGATCAGAACACATTCACTGAGTCAATCAATTGGTGGTGTGAGCTAAATGTGAGTAAAGTCTGGATATTCAATCAATCAATTAAAAGATTTACATTAGGTATGTTAAGTTCTTGATCAGCTTGGAAGTCCTCAAAAGTCATAACCTTTAGGATCAAATTTAAACTGTTTGACTTTTAAATCCCTTTATGACCTGACCCCAACCTATCTTCCAGCCTTTTTATAGATTACTACCCCCTTTCCCACAATCAGCAGTCCAGCCAATACCAGCCTTCTTCCCCTGTTCCTTATATATGTCACTCTATCTCCCATTGTATTGGCTGTCCTCCATGCCTGGAATGCCATGTCTCCTCATTTTTGCCTCTTAGAATGCCTTGTTTCCTTTCAACTTCAGCCTTTTATGAGCCCCCTAGAAGCTAGGGGGCAACTAGATGGCTCAGTGGATAGAGTGCTGGACCTGGAGTCAAGAAGACCTGAGTTCAAATCTGGTCTCAGACATTTACTAGCTGTGTGACCATGGGCAAGTCACTTAACCTCTGTTTGCCTTAATCCTCTAGAGAAGGAAATGGCAAACCAATCCAGTATCTTTGCCAAAAAAAAACAAAACCCAAATGGGGTCATGAAGAGTTGATCATGACTGAAAACAACTGAATAACAACAGTTGCTAGGGCGCTTCCCCAAAATTACCTTGTATTTATTTTGTATCTATTTATATGTGTTGTCTTCCACACAATTGAATGTCAGCTCCTTGCGGACAGAGGCTGTTTTCATTTTTGTCTTTTTATCTCCAGTACATATTAGAGCATCTGGAACATAATAAATGCTTGTTAATTGATCTATTGGTATAAGTAGGGATAAGAGAATAGAAGCAAGAGATGTCAAAGAGTTGGAATCAAAAAGACCTGTCAATGGATATAGGTGTGTGGAGTGAATGAGATTGTGAAGAGTTAAGGATGAAGATTCCAGGTAAATCTGAGTGAGTTTAAGAATGGTCAACAGAAATAGAGAAGTTAAAATGAGACAGGGATTTTGAGGGAAAGATATGAGTTCTGTTTTGCACATGATCAATTTGAGATGCTTATGGTACACCTAGGTAGAAAGGTCAAGGAGGAAATGAGAGATGTGGAACTAGAGCTCAGGAGAGAGGTAAAGGCTGGATCCATAGATTTCGGAGCTGTTTGTATAGAGATGATAGTTGAATTCATGGAATCCAATAAGATTGCTGAGAGAGAATACAGGGAGAGAAGGGGGGGGAGGATATGGATGATGAAAAAGATTTGAAGAAGTATTAGTTTGACAGGTAAGAAGAAAATCAGACCATTGTCACGAAAACTCATAAAGGAGTATCTAGAACAATGATTTCCACTTAGCAGTTTGTGAGTCCATTTGGGGTCTATGACATGAACCACAGGTTTTGTGGTAATGGTGCCTTAAACAGTAATTGCCCAATTATATTACAAATATATTTTTTGTTCTATGACAACAAGCATGTGCATTTTTGAAGCATTATAGGTTTGTTTCTGTAGTGATTCAAAACTGTCATGAACATACACACATTTTTTATACGTATGCAGTGATTACATCAAATTCTGTATCTAAGTGCAACATATTCTTAGTTTCACAACCTGTCATCAAATTGTTTCCAAACTTTCATAAATATTTGACATTCAAGCACCAACCAATTCCAAACAGATTATCAGATTAATGCATATACCCTCATTTGCACACTACACTAGGATAGCTCTCTCATTCTCCTCTATTACCTTGTAATTATACTTCATTAGCCAAGTTATCATGTGACCAAGATGTTATGAATGTTTGTATTTTTGTAGCACAAATGTCAGTCTTTTTTTAAAAAAAACCATGATTGCTGGGCATGTGCATTATAAGCCATCTTGAAATCATTACAGACCATTACAAATGTCCTGCAGAATTTACAACATTAAGACTGTTTTCTGATTTAAATTTGTTTAGTCAATTGGTAGTACCTGATTTTTCTTGACCCCATTTGGGGTTTTCTTGGCAAAGATAGAGTGGTTTGCCATTTCCTTCTTCAGCTCATTTGACAGATGAGGAAACTGAGGCAAACATGATTAAGTTGCCCAGGGTCACACAACTAGTAAGTATCTGAGCCCAAATTTGAACTCAGGTCTTCCTGACTCCAGGTAAGGTACTCTATTCACTGTTTCACCTGGCTGACCCAATTTAAACTTATCTTTCATGTATGTTATTCTTCTATTTGGAAGATGCTTTAATGAACCATTTGACAACACTACTCAGTCTTTCAATAAGAGTTTCTGTGAGTAGCCAGTGTGCCAGTGGTAGAAAAGAAGAAAGTCACCTCTGAAGAGATTATTTCTTTTGTTTAATAGTATTTTTTTTCAATTACATTTACAATTTTTAACATTCACTTAAAAAAAATTTGAGTTCCAAATTTTCATTCTCCCTCTCTCACCCCTTCCCTAAAACAGTAAGCAATTTGGTATAGGTTATATATGTGTAATCATGCAAAGCATATTTCCATGTTAGTCATGTTATGAAAGAAGAAACAGAAAACAAACCAAAAAACAAAAAAGTAATAATAGTATGCTTGGATCTGCATTTGGCCTCCATTGGTTCTTTTTCTGGATGTGGATAGCATTTTCCATCATGAGTCTTTTGGAATTGCCTTGGGTCATTGTATCTCAGAGAAGAGCTCTCATTCAAAATTGATCATCTCACAATGTTGCTGTTACTATGTACAATGTTGAAGAGGTTATTTCTTTACAAAGGTTAGTTTATGTATAAACATTGTTTTTAAAATGAAGCACTAGATGTACTTTAAGTACATTAATCATTTAATAGAGCACTTGTCTTTAGCCAGTTAAAAAGTAAGTATTTTATTTCTTAAGCAGCTATCCATTTTTGTGTGTGTGAATTAAGTGACTAAAATTTTCTTTAATGAATTTCTATCTGTCAACAAGGGGGCTTGTAAAATTCTCCTGCCATTCCCCACCACCTATTTGTGTTAGTGAGCATTTTCACTTTATTCTTGTTTATATATATATATATATATATATATATATATATATCAACTTGACACAAAACCAGATTTAAGATTTTATTTGTCTGGTGTTGAGTCAAATATTGCAAACTTTTGTTCAAATAAAAAAGTTCAACATCAAAAAGAAGTTTATATATTTATCTACTTTATATAACTATAATCATATATTTATATATTATTTATTAAGTTTATAGATATATTGTATATTAAGTTTATATATTATTTCATGTTAAAAATCTTCCAAGTTGTAACTTATTTAAGTGCTATTTATATTCAACAAAATTTGTAAAATAAATTAATTTAATATGAAGCCTTACAAATAATAGTAAACAGAGGAGGTCTTTCTGGCTTATTATTTTTTCATTCTTACAGAATGTCCTGCATAAAATATTTATAATTAATTTATAATTAATTCCATGATTAAAATTTTCATAGGTTGAATAATTTTCATACAATTACATAACATCAAATTTAATTTGGTGCTTTGGGAGGCAAAAGTTATCACTGTATTCATTATAAGCACTTAATGAACAAATCTAAGAGAATATTATGAGTAGCATATTAAATCACCCTGGAATTCACAACACATTTTTTGGGGGGCAGAGGGGTGAGACAATCAGGGTTAAGTGACTTGCCCAGGATCACACAGCTAGTAAGTGTCAAATGTCTGAGGTCAGATTTGAACTCAGGTCCTCCTGACTCCAAGGCTGGTGCGCTATCCACTGTGCCACCTAGCTATCCTCTACAACACATTTTTTTTTGAAAGACATTTGTGGAACAAAAAATATTAGGAACTACTGATCCAAAAGAAAGAGTTTGTTAACAGTATCAAACTCTTCAGAGAAGTCAAGAATGCTGAAGAGTTTTATTTTGTTTTTTTAAGGCCATTGAATTTAGCAATGAGTGGGATGTCCCCAAGAAGACTTCTCAGTGTAATTAAGGTTTGGGATAAGACTATCCTGAATTTGGAAATAAGTTCAGAAGGCAGAATAGGATAAGTATAGATTTCTATAGTTCCCTTTTTCTCCCAGTCTTACATCAGTAGTTAAAGATTGCCAAGCCTGAAACCCCCCATATTCTGTTGTTACATTCCAGTCACAGTGACCTTCCCACAGCAGCGTCTAGCTTGATCACACATTCTAAATTGTTCATTTTGACAGCAAACTAAGGTGATGGATATGTATGTTGTTCCTTTGCTCCCTGTCTCTGGGGGTAGATTTTCACATTTAGATTGTAAGTCAAAATATTGGTCAGTTAGTGGGAGGGGGAATCTCCCCATTAGGATTATTTAACCCGGCTTTTTGCTTCTGTACTCTGTCTCCCTTCATCAGAAGCATACTGGTGGAAGAACACCCAATTCTCGAGAATTGAAATAAACTTTCTGTTCCTACCTTGAGATACCTCTAAGTGGTTGTTTTTTTTTTTTTTAGTTTACATCTTACACAGCAATGAAGAGTTCTTTAGTTATCCTGGAAAGAGTAATTTCTACTGAGTGATGAGGTTTGAAGCCAGATTGCATGCCACTGATAAGCGAGTGCAGGTGAAAAAGTAGAAGCGACTAGCAGAGATTGCTTCTAACAGGAGTTTGACTGTGAAAGGGAGAGATATGATATCTTGAAGGTCTAATAGTGTTGTGTGCCCTCAGGGGCTACCTTTCCAATTCAGCCCTCATAGGTTTGCAGGTTGGGTTTCTAGGGTTGTTATATAGTCTCAGGTTCATGGGTACTCTGTGAATCTATACTCCTATAGCCCAGTTGCCCAACCTGTGTTTACCTTTAACAGTAAGCCAGCAGATACAATTTGCTCAAAGCAAATTTGTTCATTGACTAAGATGGCACAGTAAGAACAGCTACAAAACATTTCCTACATAAACTTGGGGTACATTCCCTCACATATGCACATCGCATCTGTGAGAAGAGAAGATACACTTTGGGAATACTGTTAATGAGGCACAAACACCAGGAAGAACTGTAGCCAAGACAACTCATGCTTCCAGCACGGCCGGGTCCTCGTGGCCTTTCTCTTCTCACTGTGGTCTCCTCTGGCTTGCTCTGGGTTCAGCATCCCTGCTGGGTGGGTAACCCCCTAGATCTGCTACTCTCTGCAGCCCAACCCTTGAGTTTCAGGGCTGTGTCCCTGTAGAATATATAATATAATTGGCCTTCTTCCCTGCTACCACAAGTCCCACTCCTTGAAGCTGAGTCTGCTCTTGACTGTGTGTCTTTGCCACTCTCTGTTCCCTGCTGAATGTGGTACGGCAAAGCGTCAGCCAGCCAATCGCTAATTGTCTTTTCAATTCCATCAAAGAAACTTCTTAATACTTCATAAAGGAATAACAGGGCTTGGATTCTTGGACTCCTTTACACTTCATTTTAAAATATTAACACCTCATCTCTCAGTTTCCTGCCCTTTTCTGTGATTATATCAACTGGGAGAAGAGACAAGAAATTAATCCTTTCATTTACCGCTATTACATTAGTGTCAAGTAAAGGATTTAATTTTTTTATTGTTTTAATTGTAACAATCCTCACAAAGACCTTGGGAATTGTTACTTCTTCCCATCTTGGAAAGACAGGGAGATAATTTGGGATCAAGACTGAAGAAAGGGGTTTCTCTCAGCACGGCAAGTGGTTTTTTAGACTGCAGAGAAAGATACGAGAGGACAAAGAGGAGGAGAGGAAGATGTTAAAGTTAGTCCCCAGACCCATTTTATTCTATTTTTCCCCACCTTTTTACTTTAATATTTCTTATTGCTCCCTGTAACTATTGGCTTCTATTTAGTCCATTCTAATTTTTAAGGGGTTTGTTTCTTGAACAAAATTTTGCCACTCGTGCCAAGTTGTTAATTCTCTTTCTATTTCTTTCTTCCGTAGCTCTCATTTTTTTTTCATTTTTTTCCCTCAAGCCTCTCATTGCATTTATAGAAACATTTTTAAATTCTTTTTTTAAACTCTTGCTTCCTCTCTTCCAAGAACTGTAATTGAGTTTTTGCCCAAGCTATGTTTTCTGCTGAGGCATTGCTTGCAGATTTTTTTTGGAATCATGCTATTCTGACTCTGTGTCTTGAACATCCCTGCCAGGACAATTGCTCACAATGGTGAGACTCTCTTTTTTGTCTGCCAATTTTTCCAGCCTACTTTCTGACTTGATATTAGGGCTGGGCTTTATGGCACTTCTGGAGGGGAGGTCTAGTTGATCCTGTTGTCGCTTTTGGCCAATATTGAACATTGTATTATTCCAAGATCCCAAGGACAGACTGGGGAACTGCAAGCTTTGTGCTCCCAAAGTGGTCTAATCAGGGCAAAGTTTGATTTCTGCCCTTCTGGTCTGAGTTCTGAAAGTTCCTGACCTGAGTATGGGTCTGTAAAAGACTAGACTGCTACTAGTCTCCACCCCTATTAGACACCTGGAAAACTCTGTTGACTCAGAGTGGCAGAATTGTAGATTCTCTTTAGGTCTGGGATTCCTGCCTTGGTTTTTCTATGGCAGACTCAGCTAGATGCTAAAAGTGAGACCCTCCTCTTCACCTGAGGTCTGAGCTGTATCACTATTGTTGCTGGCTTCTTCTTTTCTTCATACTCAACCCAGGACCTCTCCGTCCTCTAGAACACATCCTGCCACAAGTCCCCTTCTCAGTCTGCCCTGGATCTATGACCCAGAACTGGGCAGTGGGCAATAAAGCTGCCAGTTCACCCTTGTCTCTGTCATAGTGACCTGGTATGGATCTGGGGGCATCTCATATGGATCTGGGATCTCCTCTTGCCTTAGTGCACAGACTCTCTCTAGTTGCTGGAATGCTCCCAGCAGAGTGTGCTCCTGGCCTAATCCTGTGACATGATTTTTTCTGCATTTCTCCATCAAGATTTGGTCTGATCCATTTTCTAGGCGTGTTTGGAGGAGTTTGTGAAAGAAAGCTCACTTCATTGTTTCCTACAACTCTGCCATCTCAGCCCTACCCCTACCCCCTCTATTCCCACATAATAATTTTGATATAATCTCTCCATGGTGCCCAAACTAGTTATGTGATTTATATATAGGTTAGTAAGTACATGCTTCAAAACTATGAAAAGTTACATGCAAATTTATAGCCAGTCAGTCCTTCAAATAGGTCTTTTCATTACATTTAACTGAGAGGAAGTTTTCTCCAAGTTTATTATAATTTCCAGAGATTTTCTTTTTTATAAAAATTTAAATTCTGAACTTAAACAAGAAAAAAGAGCATTTCTATGTATACAGCACAACACAGAAAAGAGGATCCTGTGTGGAACCCAGAATCTCCACTTGCTTTTTTTAAAAAAAAACCATATATATATATAAAATTCTACATGTTCTTTCAAAATTTTCCAACCTACTTGCACTTCCTTCTGAACATCGTTCTGTTTTCTCCTGTGCATTTTAAAAAAATGTTATAATGGCTTCTTTTAGGTAACATTATTGCTAACTTTCCCTCCCCAATTTATTAACTAAATTAATAAGTTAGTTTTTAATAATTTAACTATTAAAAGATGAAAGAGAAAAAAATAACAACTAAACATAATCAAGCAAAACAAATATACACAGTGGTCATGTCCAAAAATGTCTTTTCCTGCACTTTATATTCATGACCTCTTTGTCAGGACATGGGTTAACAAGCTTCATTACAGCTCCTCTGGAAACAGTCATTGCATTGACCAGAGTTTTTAAGTCTTTCAAAGCTGTTTTTCTTTAGTGTTGCTGGGTCTGTGCACTGCACTCTGCCTCAGTTCATACTTCCCAGGATTCTCTGAAATTATCTTTCAACGAGCCTTATAGCTCAATAATGTTCCATTACATTCATAGCCAATTTATTCAGCTTTTCCCCAATTGCCTAAGAGGGATACAAATATAGCAATGAAAATCTATTTAACTTTTCATAGTTTTGAAGCACACACTTACTAATCCACATATCTATGCAATCTTAAATAATTTTAAAACATTCCCTCATAGTTTTCTTTCTCTTTATCTTATAATAACCCTATCAGAATCAGGAAGTTTGTTTTACTTGTGACTATTCCCAACCTAGTATTATTCTCCCTTTTTATCCCTCTCACCATCCCTGCTTGTTTCCCAGGTTGGGAAACTTCTTCCCTAAAGATATCAAAGATTATTTCTTTTTTTCTCTTCTTTATTTTCCTACTTTTAGGGGAGCCCTCAAAGTCCAGGAAGTGTCTACAAGTCTCCAATCACCAGGGGTTTTGAACCACCTATGATCATAATTTAGAATATTTTTGAGACGGTAATTGACAAAGGATCCACTGTGGTAAAGCTGGCCTGTATTTGATGTATTTCTACATCCATCTGTGTATGCATGCATGCATGTGTACGTATACTCAGATCTCCATGGTTCATTTTAGGTAAAATTGAGGTTCATTTGATGCCTACTCCCCTCATTCCTTTTGTTTATATACTTTTATATATGTTTACATATTTTTCTTGCACACTTCAATTATAAGAAATGGCAAGTTTAACATCCTTTTTCTTCCCTTTTATACTAACATACCACTTTTGACTCCCCCTTCTCTTTTCCCTCTACGAATTTTCAGAATAAAACCAATCTGCCAACAGGATCACTGTTTTCCATATTTAACTCCCTCAGCACCCTTTGAAGATTTTAAGTTGCTGTGTTTCTTCTCTCCCTATTAGAATGTTAGCATCACATCATCAAACAGCCCATTCTAAGTGCTCAAATTTACATTTCTAGGATACTCTAGGTTCATGTGTTGGTATTAAGCATAAACTTTCATTGTATACCAATTTGTATACCAAAACCTACACGGTACTTTGCATAACACAGATGTTTAATATGTTTATATCCTCCGTTTGATAAAAGAAATACAGTGACAGAAGCTTAGGATCTATGGTTGTAAATGGATGCAAACACATACCCACACCCACACCTAGAACTTCAGATATCATTCTAGGGGGAGGTTCCATGAGGAGAGGTGCCTGGATATTACCTTGCTGACTTTCATTCTTCACACACATACACATCACTTCTTCAACATTATGTTTATGATTTTCAATTTATTCATCCTTTTACTATGTTCTTGATTCATAACTTCTTTGAAGAAATTAAATTCATTTTTTCCATGGAATTTGAAATATAGCATTTCTCAAACAATATCAACTTCCGGATTTAAGTCACTCTATTGGGCAGCTAGGTGGCGCAGCAGATAAAGCACTGGGCTTAGAATCAGAAAGATTCACGTTCTCAAGTTCAAATCTAGCTTCAGATATTTACTAGCTATGTGATCTCTGGCCAAGTCACTTAACCCTTGCTTGCCTCAGTTCCTCATCTATAAAATGAGCTGGAGAAAGAAATGGCAAACTACTCCATTATCTTTGCCAAGAAAACTCCAAATGGGGTTACAAAGAGTTAAATATGAATGAACAACAACATACCATCTTAATCCAATAACATAGCAGTATGGCACTGAGCTACTTTATTTTTCCTGTCAGGGAAAAAAAAAACCTGTTTCCCCATATATAGCATAAATAAAAGTTTAGAATTTGTATAAAACCTCCTTAAACTTTTTGGTATTTTATATTTTGCATTGTATCTCATTTCTTCGCACAATTTCTTGTGACAATCTACTTCTTCACTCAATCTTATGACAAAGATGGAGGGTGACAGAGTAAATAGAGAGCACAGCCTTGGAACCTAGAGGATGTGGGTTCAAGCCTTATCTCTGTCTGTGTTACCCTAGTCAAGTCACTTAAGCTGTCAGTGTCCCAAGCTGTTCTCCTTCTGAAAAAATCTTTTATTTTTATTATGAATTTGACAAACATCAACAAACATAAACAATCCCATAGAAGAACAAAAAAAGATTGCATGTGACACTGAGTTTCTGTTATGTACAGCTTTTTTAAAAGTATGTTAAATTTAACATAGTAATTATAAACTATGGAATCAATAGATTAATATAACTCTATACTAGTTGCTATTTAATATTTTACTATTTAATGTAGTAATTACTATTACTATTTAACATAATAATTCTAACACTGCTCTGCTTGTTTGTTTTTTAAAAATTCTGAATTTAACACCACTAAATAAAACAAGCATTTCCCTACAAAAACAATGACAGAAAAAGAAGATTGAACACAAAATGTTCACCTCTGAAGAGAGTGGATTTCCATCTTTTGGGGGAGTAGGAGGACAGACGTGACTGGGCACTCTTGCCCTCATTCTTCTATTTTCAAGAAGATTAACAGATTTGAATTACATTTTTAAATTGCCCAGTAGATATTTGAAGTCTAGGGCAGCAAATCTTTTTTTGGAATTTTTTTATTTTTAATTAATTTATTTTTAGTTTTCAACAATCACTTCCATATGCTTTTGAGTTTTAAATTTCTCTCCCCCTCCCTCCTGCCTCCTTTCCCAAGACAGTGTACAATCTGATATAGGCTCTACATATACATTCCTATTAAACATATTTTCACATTAGTCATGTTGTAAGGAAGAATTAGAATCAATAGGAGGAACCACAAGAAAGAGGAAACAAAATAGAAGGAAAAAAAAAGAGCAAATAGTGTGCTTCGATCTGCATTCAAATTCCATAGTTCTTTCTCTGGATGTGGATGGCATTTTCCATCATGAGACTTTTGGAGATCCTTGCATTGCTGAGAAGGGCTAAGTCTATCTAAGTTAGTCATCGCACAATGTGGCTGTTACAATCTTCTCCTGGTATTGCTCACTTCACTCAGCATCAGTCCATACAAGTCTTTCCAGGTTTTTCTTAAGTCTGCCTGCTCATCATTTCTTATAGCACAATAGTATTCATATGCCACATTCATATGCCACAACTTGTTCAGCTATTCCCCAATTGGTAGGCATCCCCTCAATTTCCAATTCTTTGCTACCACAGAAAGAGCTGCTATAAATATTTTTGCATATATGGGTCCTTTCCCCATTTTTATGATCTCCTTGGGATACAGCCCTAGAAATGGTATTGCTGGGTATATGCTGAGCATGCACATTTTTATGGCCTTTTGGACATAGTTCCAAATTGCTCTCTAAAATGGTTGGATCAGTTCACACTCCACCAACAATGTATTGGTGTTCTAATTTTCCCACATCTTCTCCAACATTTAGCATTGTCCTGTTTTGTCATGTTGGCTAATCTGATAGGTGTGATGTGATACCTCAGAGTTGTTTTGATTTGTATTTCTCTAATCAACAGTAATTTAGAGCATTTTTTCATATGACTATAGATGACTTTAATTTCTTCATCTGAAAACTGACTGTTCATATCCTTTGGCCATTTATCAATTGGGGAATGACTTGTAGTCTTATAAATTTGACTTAGTTCTCTATATATTTTAGAAATGAGACCCTTATCAGAGACACTGGTTGTAGAAATTCTTTCCCAGTTTTCTGCTTCCCTCCTAACCTTGGTTGCATTGGCTTTGTGCAAAAACTTTTCAATTTTATATAATCAAAATTATCCATTTTGCATTTCACAATGTTCTCTATTTCCAGTTTGGTCATAAATTCTTCTTTCTCCATAAATCTGACAGGTGAACTATTCCTTGCTCTCCCAGTTTGTTTACCATATCAGCCTTTATATCTAAATCATGAACCCATTTTGACTTTATTTTGGTATATGGTGTAAGATGTTGGTCTATGCCTAGTTTCTGCCATACTCTTTTCCAGTTTTCCCAGCAGTTTTTGTCAAATAGTGAGCTCTTATCCCAAAATCTGGGATCTTTGGGTTTATCAAACAGTAGATTACTATAGTCATTGACTACTGTGTCTTGTTTACCTAACCTATTCCACTGATCCACCACTCTATTTCTTAGCCAGTCCCAAGCAGTCAAATCATCAAAGATTGCTGCTTCATAACACAATTTAAGATCTGGAATGGCTAGGCCACCTTCCTCTGCATTCTTGTCATTAGTTCCCTTGATATTCTGGACTTTTTGTTATTCCAAATGAATCTTATTTTTTTCTACCTCTATAAAATAATTTTTGGTAGTTTGGTTGGCATGGCGCTGAGTAAGTAAATTAGCTTAGAATTGTCATTTTTATTATATTAGCTCGGCCTATCCGTGAACAACTGATGTTTTTTCAATTATGTATATCTGATTTTATTTGTGTGAAAAGTGTTCATTGTGTTCATATAGTTCCTGGGTTTGTTTTGGTAGGTAGACTCCTAAATCTTTTATAACGTCTACAGTAACTTTAAATGGAATTTTTCTTTCTATCTCTTGCTGTTGGGCTTTGTTGGTTAATATATAGAAATGCTGATGATTTATGGTTTATTTTATAGCCTGCAACTTTGCTAAAGTTATTATTTCAAGTAGTTTTTTAACTTGATTCTCTAGGATTCTCTAGGTATACCATCATAGCATCTGCAAAGAGTGATAGTTTTGTTTCTTCTTTGCCTATTCTAATTCCTTCAGTTTCCTTAGGTCAGCAGTTCTTTTGGGGGTCAGGATAAAAGCAACTCTCTAGTAGCTGATCACTAGGATTAGTTCTGCCCCAGACTTGGAGAATAACAGTTAAATTAACCTAGCTTCTCCTTTCCAACAAGGAATTATTTTATAAAAGACAATCGCTAGATAGTGAGCAAACAATGCAAGTGAGAATCCATGCAGATTTTACTAAAAGATATATTGAGAAATTAAGACAATAACTATTCACATTTATATAGAGAACTTTCTTCATAAAAACTCCATAAAGTGGCTAGTACAACAGCATTATTATAGACATTTTACAGATGTGGAAACTGCTGAAGCACAAGGTTTGGATGCTTTACCTATGATCACAGACTTGAACTTCAGTCTTCTGACTTCAGTGTTCTTTCCATTATATAATATTACCTTCTACTAGTCATAAAGTTTGTTCTGGGCTTGGTTGTCAAAGAAGAGATTGTTCTAGTCAATATGGAAGAATGAGGAATGGCTTGTACATATATGCATATGTATATGTATATGTGTGTATGTGTGTGTGTGTGTATATATATATATATATAAACATATCTCTCCCCTCTATGTGTGTGTGTATATGTATATGTGTGTGTGTGTGTATATGTGTGCGCACGTGTGTGTGTGTGTGTGTGTGTGATAGGATCATAGATCAAGACCTGGAAAGGACCTTGGAATCCTTTCTCAGTCCAACCTTCTCAGTTTGCAATTAAGGAGACTGAGGCCCAGGAAGGAAGTTAAGTGACTTGTCCACACAGACAGCATCAAAGACAGTATTTGAACCCTGGTTCCCTCATTCCAGAGCCAGTGCTTTATTCACTGGATCAAAGGATTTAAAATTAGAAGGAACTTTAGAAATCATAGAATCATGGATGTGGAGCTGGAAGAAAGCTTCAAAGATAGCTAGCCCAACCCTCTCATTTTACAGATGAGACAATATTTAACCCTAGAGGGGTTAATTATTTGTCCAAAGTCATACAAGTAGTAAGTAGCACAAATGGGATTTGAATTTAGATCTATTAACGCCAAATCCAGGGCTTTTCCTACTATACTACACTGAATTAATTGTTCTTAGAAAACTAGAGGACTTCAACTAATTTCATTTTAATAAAAATATTTTAAATGAACCATTTTATATACTAACATTCCATAATCAGGACTATTAATTATTCAATACCTCAAGCTATTATTCTATAGCTCTCCTTTTTTTTCAGTGCCCAGTTCCAAAAGTAGCCACACCAGTGGTGTATGACTCAAAAAGAATGGGTCTACCAATGCATACACAAAGTTGCCTGCGGACTACATATCAACTTAGTTTTAAGATGTAATGTTATCTATATTTGATTATGTTTTTATTTATTTTGTTAAATATTTCTGAGATACATTTTAATCTGGTTTGGGCCAGAGTGTTTGACATCTCACTTACTCTATTCCTGATGCCTCCACTTTCTCACCACTCAATCTTTTTTCAAACCTTTAGAATCTCATTTCTAACCCAACCACCTTACTGAAGCTGTTCTCTCCAAAGTCACCAATAATCTAACTGCTAGTCCCAATGGTTTTTTTTAAACTTCTATCTCCTTGTCCTCTACAGCATTTCATGATCACCACTTACTTCTCCTACATACTTTTTCTGCCCTTGGTTTCCATTATATTGCTATTTCCTGGTTCTCCCATATAAACGATTGTTCCCTTTTATTTCCTTTTGCTGGTTCATCATAACCCATCCACTAAGCATGAGTCTCTCTCCAAGGTTCTGTCCTAAGCCTCTACTGCCTCATTACTCTCGTTGGTTTCATCAGCTCCCACAAATTTAATTATCATCTCTGCATAAATGACTTCTAAATACACAGATTAGACATTACTCTAATCTCTCTTCTGAGCTCTAGTTCTTCATCACCAAGTTCCTCCTGGACATCTCCATCTAAATATGCCCTCAACAACGCAAACTCAAAATGTCCAAAATATAATTCATTATCTTTCCCTCTAATCTAACCCTGTCCTTCCTCTAAACTTCCCTACCATTCTCTCAGTCACCCAGGTTCATAGCTTTGGAATAATTCTTTATGTTTCTCTCCCCATCCTTACACCCCCATATTGAATGAGTTGTCATATCTTATTGATTCTGCTGTAGCATCACTTGCATGTCTCCTTTTCTCCATATACAAGCCACTACCCTAATTTAGAACCTCAACAATTTCACCTTGCATATTATCATAGCCTCTTAGTCTCTCTGATTCCTATCTCTCTCATTCTCAATCTATCCTCCACATAGCTATCAAAAAAATAGGTCTGACCATATCATTCCCCTTCTAAAAACTTTTCAATTAGCCCCTATCACCTTCCAATCAGTTTTTCCAGTCTTATTTCACATTGTTCCCCTTTGAATATTCCATATTCCAGCCAAACTGGGATACTAGTTTTTTGCTGAATTCAACATTCATTCTCCCACCTCCATGTATATTCACAAGCTATCCCCATGCCCATCCCACATCCAAACCTTTAAGCCTTGGATGCACTTCCCTTCAAACTTTTTGCCTGCCTGTCTTCAAACTTCAAATCAGATACCACCTCCTCTTTGAAGCCTTCCTTAATCTTTCCAGTTGTTAATGCCCTTTCCCTCCTCTCCTTAAATTACCTTTATTTACTGATCTGTATACATGTTTTATATTCCACTCCTACAGAACATAAACTCACTATGAGTAAGGATTGTTTTGTCTTTGTATCCCCAGCATCTAGCAGTGTCTTGAACTTTGTTTTGTCTGTACCTACGATTTTATCAGTGTAGGGATTTCCCAGTGAGTGAAGTCTTTTTACCTATGTAAAGCAGCATCTGTTCTGCAACTGCAGACTTAGAGTTGCCCAGGGGCACTGAAAGTTAAGCCAATAGTCAATAAATATTTATTAAACTGCTTCTGTGTGACAGGCACAGTGCTTAGCACAGGGTAAAAATAAGAAAAATACAGTCCTTTCTCAAAGAGATTGAAATCTAATGAAGGAAGACATTACATAAAAGGAAATTTAAAAAGGAGGGGAGAGGGGGGACCACTGGAGGGTAACTATCACTGTGACATTGTGTTCATGAAGTCAAAACCAAGAGGATCAGATGAAGAAGGTTAAGTGACTTGGCCAGTGTCATATGATACAGCCAGCATGCATCAGAGACAGGACTTGAATCCAAGTTGTCCTCACAGACTCTGGTATGACCACACTGCCTCTTTGTCTTGAATATAATAGAAGTTAATGTTTGATAAGGGACAGCTAGGTGGCACAGAGAATAGAAAGCCAGTCCTGAAATCAGAAAGACTTCTTCCTGAGTTCAAATCTGGCCTCAAACACTTATTAGCTGTGTGACCTTGGGCAAGCCACTTCACCCTGTTTGCCTCAGTTCCTCATCTGTAAAATGAGTGGGAGAAGGAAATAGCAAACCACTCCAGTATCTTTGCAAAAAAACCAAAACAAAACAACAGACAAGTGGGGTCATCAAGAGCTGGACGTGACTGAAAATGAATGAACAAAAATGTTTGATGAATTCAAACTGAATTGAATCGAACAAAATACTCTTTCAAAAAAAAAAAAGGTCAACAAGGTCAGAAACCAGAATATCAGCCAATTACTGTCAGTCAATAAACATTTATTAAGTGCCTACTATGTGCCGAGAATTGTCTTAAACACTGGGAATTCTAAGAAAGGTAAGACAGTCCTTGCTCTCAAGGAGCTCACAACCTAATGAAGGAGACAACACTCAAACAACTATGTAAAAACAAGCTCTATACAGGACAAATTAGAAATAATGAACAGGAAGAAAGCACGAGAATTAAGGGGGATCAGGAAAGCTGTCCTATAAAAGGTGGGATTTTAGCTGGGACTTGAAGAAAATCTAGGGAAACCTGAGGAGGAAAGCCTGAGATGGGAAAGCATTCCAAATATGGGGATGGCCAGTGAAAATGCCTAGACCCTGGAGAAGGATGGAGTTTCTTATGCAAGAAACAAAGAGGCCAGTACTAGTGAATCTTAGATATCAAGGAGGGGTATAAGGTGTAAGAAAACTAGAAAGTTGGAGGAAGGGAGCAGGTTACTAGGGCTTTGAATACTAACCATAAGATTTTATATTTGATCCTGGAGGTGATAAGGAGCTACTGGATTTTACTGAGCTGGGAGGGTAACATAGTCACACATGCCCTTTAGAAAAATTACTGACAGTTTAGTGGAAAATGAGCTAGAGTGGGGAGAGATTTGTAGCAGGAAGCCCAACTAGCAGACTGTTGCAGTAGTATAAGTTTTAGGTGCTGAAAGCCTGCAGCAGGATAGTAGTGTGAAAGGAAGGCAAGGGGACACATGCCAGAGATATTATGAAGGTAAAATTGACAGGCTTTGGCAATAGATTGAATATGGGAAGTGAGTGAGAGTGAGGAGTGGAGGATGACACCTTCATTGTGAGCCTGGGATACTGGCATGATGGTGGTGCCTTCAACAGCAGTAGATGTCTTCAACAGATAATGATTTCAGTTTTGGTCATATTGCATTCAAGATGTTTAGGTCATCTAGTTTGAGATATCTAATAGGCAGTTAAAGACAGGAACTGGAGATCAGCAAAGAGATTAGGGCTAGAAAAGTAGATTTGAGAATCATTAGCATAGAGGTGATAATTGAATTCATAGAAGCTGATGAGATCATCAAGTGAAATAGTATAGAGGAAAAAGAGAATTCAGAATCCTTGTAAATATGCAAAATTCTCTCAGAAATATCTAAAAATAAAAATTATTTATATGAAAGATTTTTGCATATATAATTACATATACATATAGAGATTATTTATGTATATAATATACATAAAATATCATTTATATGAAATTTTTGTATATACATATGAATCCTAAAAATCCATGTAAAGTTATTTATGTGAGAGATTTCAGCACATGACAAAATAATATTTCAATAACTAACTTTGTAGTAATGTGTCAAAGCTTTAACCAGAATGCTTTTCTCAAAAAGGTTAGATTAACTGTTTGGCTGACCTCACTGGGCCAATAAGAACTATTTATTTATGGCCAAAATGGTTTCATAGCGGAGCTAAAAAATAAATGCTGTTTGAAACAAAAATCAACAGTAAATTTCAGTTAACAATCTTCTTTAAAAACAATCTTTAGCAATAATAATCTGAATCAAGATAATAGTAATAGCTAAACTGTATTCAACAACTTGACTATAGTTATAACTTTTCAAGTAACATGCAATTATTTACTCTTGAGCCTAAAATGTAGCAGAGGAAAATTAAAGAAATGAATACTTTATGCAAATGCAAAAGAAACTTAAAACTATTTCTAGAAAATCTACAGCCTAAATAGAAAAGTATAAACTATCAAAAAAAGAAGAAGAAAATCTATGGTAACAAATTTTATGTTATTATACCACTTAATTCAACTATGTAACTAAATTTTAAGTAAATAGCTTTTCTGCTTCCTTCATTTTTTTTTTCCTGTCCATTTTAGAAACTGCAGCCCAGCCATCTTGTCGCATTTTTCTCATAGCTGCAAATTTCAATGCTGATCCTGGAGTTGTTAAAGATAAAGGTCTATGATTCTAGAATAAAAATAAGATCACAAATATGTTTCTGTTTAATGAGTGATATAACTCCAACTTTTAAAATTTGGTTTCTGAATTAAAACCCATAATTTTACCTTCTTTGGTGTTGTGACACTTTGATAAGAAGCTTGAGGATAACCTTCATATAGTTTTTGTAATGTGTCTTCATCTGAAACCATGCTCTTAAAGAAAAGATAATGAAATGGAAATCAAAATTTCAAAAATGTTTTCTTTTTTATGGTATCATAATCAATATTAAATTTATTATATTCTTAAAATTGTATTATATATTCACCTCAGAGATAATCTAGTTTAAATATCCTCAAATCAAAAATCTCATAATTTCATCACTTAAAGTTTGAACCTTACTCAATATATTCTACAGAAGATTGTATAACATAAATAAAACTGCATTATGTATTATATTTATCCATTTATTTATATTTGAATTTCAGAAATATAGTCCCTCAAAAACTGAGGTAAATTATAACATAAGACTAAAGCCATCAAAATGGGGGCACCTAAGCTGCTTTCCTGCATTATTCAAAGCTTCTATATAATTAGCAAATCCCCCCTCCTTCCCTTTGGTCACAGAAGAAGAGTTATTCCTACTAGTTAAAGCTAATCTCTCAATCTTTCCTTTTTTTTCTTTTTCCCATAGAATTTTAAGGTTTACAAAGCACTTAAAAAATTGTTCTGAATTTAACAAACACCGAATAAAACTAGCATTTCCAGAAAAGAGGATTTCACATGAAAATGGGAGTTTCCATTACATATAGCTTGTTTTTCCTTGTATGCAGGTAGGTGGTACAGGGGATAGAACACTGAGCCTGTAAAATCTGAGTTAAAATCTGGCCTCAGATACTTACTGTGTGATCCTAGGCAAATCACTTAACCTCTATTTGCCTCAGTTCCTCATCTATAAATAGAGACATACTGGAGGAGGAAATGGCAAATCACTCCAGTATCTTTGCCAAGAAAATTCCATGGATAATAAGTCCATGGGGTCATGTAGAGTCAAACACAACTGAACAACAATATAATAAATTCAATATGTAACTTTCTAAAGCTGTCCTACTTGTATATGTTTCCTTCTGACCTTCTGTTCTCCTCTATACATTAAAAAATGTTCTAATGATTTCCTTCCTTCCTCCCTGCCTTCCTTCTCTTACTTTTTTCAGCAACATTATAACTAGCCCCCTTCTCCTACCTTTCCATTCAAATTGAAAGAAAAAGAAAATCCTTGTACAAATATGCATATGTCAAACAAATTCCCACATTTACTATGTCCAAAAATTCAATTTGCACTCTTAATCTCATTTCCTCCAACATCTTCAAGGACCTTGCTCTAGCAGTCATTCTTATTCTCTCATGTGTTTTCTTTATATGTGTGTATATATATATATATATATGTATGTATGTATGTATGTATGTATATACACACATATATATCTATGTTCTGGTGTATTTTTATTTTGTTAAATATTCCCAATTATATATTTTAAAAATAAACTTTAACATACATTTTTTAAAATTTTTGAGTTTCAAATTCTCTCCCTCCCTTCAATCCTTCCCCCAGCCATTGAGAAAGCAAGCAATATGATATCAATTATACATGTAAAGTTGTGCAAAACATATTTCCTTATTAGCCATGTTGAAAAAAAAAAGCAAGAAAAATAAAGTAAAAAAAGCATGCTTCAATCTGCACTGAGTTCATCAGTTCTCTCTCTTGATACATATAGCCTTATCCATAGATCTGACTGGTAAATTTTTTTCATCCTCCCCTAATTTGCTTATGATATTATTTTTTATGTATAAATCATGTAGTGATTTTGATCTTATCTTGGTATTTGTTGTGGGATGTTGATCTATGCCTAGCTTCTTCTAAAGTACTTTCTAGTTCTCCCAGCAATTTTTGTCAAATAGTGAATTCTTGCCCAAAAGCTTGAATCTTTGGGTTCATAAAACATTAGATTATTACCATCATTTACTACTATATATTGTGTACCTAATGTATTCCACTGATCCACCACTCTATATCTTAGCCAAAACTGGATTGTCTTTGTGATCACTACTTTATAATATAGTTTGAAATCTGTTACTATGAGGCTGCCTTCCATCACATTTTTTTCATCAATTCTCTTGATATTCTTGATCTTTTGTTCTTCCAGACAAATTATTATTTTTTCTATAAAATAATTTCCCATAAAATAATTATTTGGTGGCTTGATTAGTATGGCACTAAATAAATACATTTAGGTAAAAAGGTCATTTTTATTATATTGGCTTGACTCATTCATAAGCAATTAATATTTCTCCAATAGTTTACTCCCATGCATGTCAATCCCTCACCAATGGCTTCTTCCTGTTTATGAACATAGTGAAAGTCTTTCCAAACTTAAAAAAATCCTTCCCTTAGTCATTCCATATTGTTTTTCCCTTCATTACTAATCTTAAGGGGAAAAGTTTGTTGTTACCCATGACCGTACTATCAATATGGTGAGAAGGGGTAGCCCTGTGTTGCATGCTGCCTGTAGATCATGATTCTGGATTAGTGGAAAGACTGTGGACACAATCCTTTGTGACTGCATGAGGGACAGAATTGATTCAGGAGTTTTAGAGAGAATTCTTCATTCTTGCTTTGAGAGAGGGCATGCATAGCTCTATACTCTCTTGAGGACTAATTTGAAAAGTACAGAGAGAGAGATTTTGGAAAGCAGACAAGTAGGTAAAATCAGCTCCTCCATATATTCCTTATTTGTACGTAGGTGGTACAGTAATGTGACAGTTGTATAACCCTGGGCCAGTCACTTAAGTTCTGTCTGCTTCAGTTTCTCCATTCATAATACTGGGATAATAGCACCTCCCTCCCATGATTTTTATGAAGATAAAATTAGATAATATTCATAAAGTGCTTTGCAAACCTTAAAACACTATATAAATGCTATTATTATTATTATTGTTTTGTTATTGTGAGATTGGGTCCTCTCTGTTAAGTGAGATCGCAGTTCACTCTCATCTAAAGAGGTCATTCACTCATGTGAGTTTTCTGGTATATTTTAATCTGTATAACTTCACCAACCTCTGTTCATTTTTTGCTTAAATAAATGGATTTTCTTACTATTCTTTATTTGTGATGGTTTAATGTATAACTTATATTTGGTGGGAAGGGACCAAACCAGTGAGTAAAAGTTTGGAGTACCTTTTCCCCTTAGGAGATAGTGGCCAGTAAAGTAGCTTTTTGAACCCAAAAAACCCCATGTACTTATATCAGAAATATTTGGGGGGGGCAATGGGGACAGATAGATATAATTCTATACTGGGACCTCTCTCTTTCTCAGGAGAGAACATAATGGTCAGTCTCATGGTTCCTCCTCCTGTTCCTCTCAAGGCAAGAATCAGTTTCTCTGGGAAAGCAATGGACAAGATTCCAGAGATCTCTGTTCATGCCTCTCTATGAGCCACATTCAGCACTGGTTCCCAAGAGGGTCCAGAACCACACATTTTCTCTCTCGAATCAAGAAAATAAAAAATGTTTTTCATTTCCAAAGCTCTTGGACCAACTCTGCCCCTCATGCAGTGACACAGGGTCACATCCATGTTCTCTCCACCAATCTGGAATCACATTCTATAGGCTGCAGGAGCACAGGGATGCTTTTCTCCTACACAGCTTGGTTGCAAGTCAAGTTATATACCAAATATCTCTATTTCCCTACCATCCATTCTAGTTCAGGACCTAATAATCCCTCATTTGGACTACTATAGACTCCTATCATTTTTCTGCCTTCTGTTAATACTCCCATCACATTTTCCACACAGTTGCCAAAATAATCTTCTAAGGCACAGGTCTGATAATGCCACTTTACTACTACAAAATTTTCAGAGGCTTCTTGTTACCTCTAGAACATGCTGACTCCTCAAGAAAGGCAAATAAGCTGCTCCACTTTCTGGTTCCAACCTACCTTTCATTTTCATATACTGCAAATTCCAACCAAACTGAACTACTAATAATTCCATAATTCATTAGCTCATCTCCTTCCTTCATGTATTAATGTATACTTAAGCAATTCCTCAGAGCTGTAAGGCAGTCATTACCTCCACATCTCCACCTCTCAGAATCCTTATCTTTCTTCAAGGCTTAGCTCAGGTGCCATCTCCTTTGTAAAGCACTCCCTGATCCCTGCCACCTTCCCTAGTTGTTGGTGCCATCTTTCTTCTCAAAATAACTTGCATTTCCAGTGTATACATTTTATTCTCACCCTCCTCACCCTGCCATCTCCTCATAGAATATAAGCTATTTGAGGATAGGGACTGTTTTATTTTTATCTTTATACCCTTAGAGCCTAATAGAGTACCTTGTACATGGTAGCCACTTAATATATATTTGTTGACTTTGATTGAACTGGCAAAATCCTGATGGTCTTTTCTCATTTTCATCAAGTAACCTCAATACATGACCAACCTTCTGATGATGAGCCTCCCCATACTTAGTTTGGTCACTTCTTAGACCTGAAAACAATCTGTTTGCCAAATCATACTTGCAACTGTGTAAACTGACAGAATTTAGTTCTGCTGCATAACCTTTGAGAACCAAAGGTCACTTCCATGTTATGCATAAGGCAGGAGGCATGTGAGTAATATGAGGCAATAGAATATAATTACCGCATTAGTTGAATACCAATCAATCAGGTAAACTGAATCACAGATTCTCAGATTTAGAAGGAATGTCAGAAGCCTTTTAATCCAAGTCACACATACCAAGAATCCTCTCTACAGCACCCCCCAAGTCTCTGTTTAAAGATTCCTAGTGAGAGGTAACCCATTTGGGATAGTTCTAATTGTTAGGAAATTTTCCCTTACATTCTTCCAATCTACCTTTCTGTAACTTCTACCCATTACTCCTAGTTCTGTAGTCTAGTCCTAAGCAGGAAAAGTCTTTTTTCAAAACAGCTTTATCTCTCCAAAATCTACTTTTCCAGAATAAATATCTCTAGTACTTTTGACCTATCATCATATGCATGCTTTGAATACCTTTCATTATCTTGTTGGCTCTCTCTCTTCTTAAAGGTCTCCATTTTATCAATATTCCAACCTATCCATAATCTTGTCAATGTAGATAGATCCTCCAACAATGTCAATCACAATCCATACATGTTTGCCCTTCCTATGTGACTTTTGTCCATGTCCTCTCATAAGTTGCAGGAGGTACCCCCAACCTCCTGGGGTGCCTTCCTCACTTTTTCAAGACATGGCAAGGATATAAATAGAGCATGTGAGCTGTTCATCAACCATCCCTCAATCTTAGCACATCTTATTTTTCTATGTTCATCTTATTTTTTCAATCATACATGTCTTTGGTGACATCTTTTACACCACTTCTACCTATTTGTAATGTCTTGAAACCTGCTTACACCCACCATGTACCTCTGTGGGTAATTCTCAACTTCACTTCTTTAGTTTTCCATGATTCAGATCCATATAACATCACTATTAGAATGCTATTATTAAAATATAGGTTTTTGTTTCAGAGAGAAGCTTGGGTTATTAAAGTTTTCAAAGACAATCTAGCTAGCTCTTCTCTTCCTGTCTGATACTGGGACTAGCTTAATTAATTCTCAGTTTCTGTCCAAAATGTATATATATTTGTGTGTATGCATATTGTATGTAATGATGGACAAGCTCTATATATTGTCTATCCAACTGCATTGTATTGTCTAGAAAATAAACATGCTTTACTTAGTTTTTTCTTTATGGATAATCATATCAAATTCTTTTGAGGGATTATGGTTCTCATTAAGGAGGATTTGTAATATTCTAGGACTTGATTCAAACAATACAATAACATTCACAAGGATGCATCTCAAGGACTTTCCTATCTACATGGAATCTCTTCAACTTGGAGAGTGTGCAGGAACAACTCAATAACAGTGGCAAATACTTTTGAAAAACTCATGTCTACCTTTTTTATGCCTTACTTAATATTAATAGAGGGTAATTGAACAAGGTTACTTCCATCTTATCCTTTAAGGAACCTTGTATAATTTCTGACATATGCATGGGAGATATCTGTTCAAAGAGTGCTGTGTTTTGTTTTACTAAATGCTTATTGGTGTCCTTCCCAAAATGTAGCTATCAGAATTAAATTACTCTAGACATGGCCTGACCAGGATGACATTGCAAAGAATGGTCACCTTTCTTGTTCTGACACCATGCATCAATTGATGCAGTTTAAGTTTATATTAGTTTTTTTAGCTGCCATGTTGCATTTTTAATTCATATTAAATTTATGGCCCAGTAAAACTTCCAATTCTTTTTTACATGCAGTTGTCTAGCCACATATCTCTAATCTTGTACTTGATAAACTGCTGCTGTTTTTTTAAATGAAGTGTAAGATTTTACATTTGTCTCTGAAATCATTATCTTTTTAGGCCCATTTTTCAAAGTATTTTTCAGCTACAGATTCTGTCATGCACTATATTATCATTTGCATTCATCAAAGTTATAAATAAAAATGTTAAAAAAATATGGAACCAAGGACATATCCCTAGGGCACTTCATTAGCGACCTCTCCCTATGTTGATATCAACTCATTAATACCTATTCTCTGGTTTCAGACATCAAACAAAGTAAGAAAACAATTATTATTTCATCTAGCCCACATCTCTTCATCTTCTTTATAAGGATGACATGGGAGAATTCATCAAATGCTTGTTGAAATCTCCATCAACTTCCTATAGAATTCCCCTGATCTACTGGTCTGGAAACCTTGCATAAAAAAAAAAAAAAGGAAATTAATCTGACATGACCTATTCTTGCTTCTGATAGGATGTATGTTTTGTATTTGGATTACTGGCACCTAGGAGAGTATTTGGCACATAGTAGATTATCTAGTACATAACAGGACTTTAATGAATGTTTATGATTGATTGATTCTGCAGTTTATATGAAGTTTTGCTTCGGCTGTAAGGCCAGGGCAGAAAGCAAAAATATGTGCATATTTGAGGTGGGCGGGGGAGGTTATATCAATTTATAACTCCAGTTGATTGAACTTGTGAAAACAAATCTATACTAAGTAAATATTTGGAAAATGAGTTTGACCTATGTAATATTTGAGAGAGAAGAGCAAGATTCTCATCTCATCAATCAATGTCTCATCTCCAGTGTGTACCGAAATTCTGTTTATGCTGTTTACATTTAAAATAACTTTACAAATATGTGTGTACTAAGTATGTAGCAAGTTCATTAATCTTGTAGCAAATTAAATGTCAATCATAATTAAGGTACCAAAAGAAGTTGTGAACACACAAAAATTTTCTCCTGAAGTGACAATCCAGTCAATAGCACTATTTCAGAATCATGTAATCTCAGTCAGAAATCTTCTAATCCAACTATATTTGTAAAGGAATATTTTCTATAGCATCCATAAGTGACATAAAATCTTTACCTAAAGACCTCCAATAAGGGAGAATTTGCTATCACACTAAGTCTATTTCATTTTTGATAGCTCTATTCATAACCTTTTATCAGAGAATAAGGGTATCACCCATTTAGACTAATCACATTATAACAGACCTTTTTTTAATTTAGTCATACTTCAAGTAACACAATATAGTCAAATCTATACGTGGTATAGCATGAATATGGTATATCCACATTGGATCTGGATATGGAATATCTAAATCTATATAATAAAGAGGTACATTATACCAAGATTCAACTGACTCTCAATATAATAATGATAACTATGCCATTAATAATGCTATAAATGCAAATAATTTTTTAAAAATGTAGTACAAGAAATCCCACATCTTAGTAATAAGTTTACCAAAAGGTCATTGTGATCTGAACTATCTGAATTTGTATCAAAATCAAATAGTATTTTTCTTTTTCTAACTGTTCCTTCCTTGCATGGATTCTTCTTTTCACTCTGCAGTATTTTCAATTTTGTTGGTGTCTTCACAGTATATGCCTTTACATAAGAAAAGAAAAAATTACAATGATAAGTACATATATAAAACTTATGATAAGATTAAAAGAATTTTTCCCCAAAGGCAGTTTTTGTTCTCTGGTAATTAAAAAGCCTCTGTGCAAACATTTACCTAAAAAAAAGAATTTATAGATAAAAAATTTCTCTTGATATATTTAGCAATGCAGGTTTTGAAAACTTCCTAGAAAAAGTTATCATTCAGTTAAGAAATATGGACTAAAAAAACTTTAGAATTAACATGCAGTGATCATTATAAAGAGGGAATCAGTGTGTCTAATAACCACATTAAATATAAAAGGGAATTTTCAGGGTATGAACCAGAAAGTGATGGTGAATACTGCCATGGGATGAGAAAATCAACTTCATCATGTATTTTCTTTCTAAATTTTGTGAGGTAAGGATCTAGTCTCCAGTATTATGTAATGAATTCAAATATTAGGAAATATGGAAACTATTATCTTCATATATTACCCCAATACTTTACAAAATAGGTTCTTTTTTTCCCACTGTTACTCTGTGAAAATTTTACATAGGAAGGCATATTAATTCTTCAAAGTCAATAAAATGTCATTTAGTACCTGAAAGAATCAATGCTATTCCCTCAGGACCTAACATATCCAGAAAAAATAGATTAAGCAGAGAATAACAATACATTACCAAATGTTTCCCTAGTGATCTGAAAAGTATAAAAACTTGAATTACTGTCAAGAAAAGATTTAGGTACTGGTTTATCATAGTATAAAGGTGAGACTCTTTCTTTAATCCAATCAATCAATTTAATGAAGTTTTAAATGTGTAATCAGATTGTTTGTTCTCTGTGATCTCTTTAAGTCAAAAAAGAAAGTGATATGACTGCCTTAGACGATCAATTGCACTTACTGAACCTACTCATAAAATAGTCAGTCCTTCAATGAACTCAATCCACAAAGGTCCATCCCAGAAGTAAAAGATTTCACTCTTCCTTCCACTAACTATATCATTGGAGAGAAGGGACCAAAAGAAGACAACACAACCAGCCCAGAGTAGAGATATACCAAGGACAAACATAGACACATTACAAATGCTGAAAGATAACTATCCAAGGGAAAAAGCAGCTTCAAAGTTTGTGATCCCTTAAACCAGGGGAAAAAAAGACATCTTTGGAATCAAGAAAGTACTTCCAGTAATCAGGAATTATTAACTTATCCTTTGACATCATGGGTTGCCTCATGACAACAAGTGTGCCTCACCATCACTGCACTAAATTTAAGTCCAATCTTCCTATGACTTTTGTGGTTACTTGTGAGAGAGTGTGCCCCAGGCTTTTGGGGGGCAATGTTTTGTGCCAACTGATTTTACTGTACTACTTTAGTAAATGTCATTTTCTAAAAGCTAATTAATCCTGGCTGATAATTAATGAGGAACCTACCATAGTGAGGCATGTACACAACAAAATTAGAGAAACCCAGCCTCTCAGGATTATCCCTAGGATCCTAAGGGGAGAAGTAACATTCAATGCCCTCAGGGAGGCTAACTTGCCAGTGAGTTGGGAGAACTGCATGGGGGGGGGGGAGTTTTACAGTAGTTTATTATGTAACATATAATATATATTAATAGTATACTTAATGATTCAAAAAATTTAAAGTGAACAACGGTTTTATTATACTTCAATTTCTGACATTAAAACTATGCAATATGTTACACATATAAAAGTAGCTTATTTTAATACACTCATCATTTCCAAATAATACCACATTGACCCTAAATACAAAATAAGAGTTATTAAAGAAAATTAAAATGGTCAAATAAGATTTGCCATCTACTATTGCATGAATTGTGAACATATGGAGGATTCCATGGTAGACAAGCAGCTAGCTCCTTCTGAGACATGTGACACCTCAGTAACAGATGCTGCTTCTTCATCAACTGCCATTGGATACCTTTCATAAATGGTGGATCTCAAAAAGTCCAAGGAATAATGCCATTAAGGAAAAATCAAACAGATGGACTAAATACCAGTGATGAAATCCGCTTAAATCTCTCTTGTTGTTATAATCCTGTAAAGGTTGTTTTTTTTTTCTTGTTTTAGAAGAAAAGTAATGTGAAAAGAATATTTGAATGGATTTCAAGTTCTGAGATTCAGGTTCAAATCTCAGCTCTATCATTTAGAAGATGTGTGACATTAAATAAATCATTCAACCTGTTTGAAATGTATTCGCAAGTTGAGAAGAATAATATTTAGACTCATGAGGACCATAAGAGATACTGCATGTAAAGTGTTTGGGGCTCCATAAATGTAAACTACTATCATTATTTAGAAAACTAATTCTAAGTATCTCTGGTTTAAAGGGAGAAGGAACAAGGAACTGAATGCTCATTTTACTACTCTAGGTCACGTTTTGTAAATAAGCATATTTTGTCTATGTTGATATAAGTCATGGTAATCAATAATAGGTAAGATTTCAGTGAAAGAATGTATTAGAGTAATTTAAAATTTTTCTTGAAATGTAAGGTTACTTTAATATCAGGGTTATCATACTCAGGCCAATGTAAATAAATTGAATCTGAGACTAAGCAATGTAGTTTACTAAATTTCATAAATTCAATTAATTACATAATATTATATGTAAACTGATGGAGATATTAAATTATTTGTCTAATATGTGAGAACAAGCAAATAATAGAAACGAGGAACCAAAATGCTAATTTTTAAATATCGTTCTGAAAAACAATAGCTGCATAGAGATATTGCATAGATATTAATCTTACCAACACCAGAGGATTTTTTTAAAGTATCAAACACCTATAACATTGTTATCTTTTTGAAAAATTAAGCAACTAACCTTTAATGATGGTGTAGATAAGGATTTTTTGGCAGGGGTCCAAAAGGATTCTTCTCTTTTTTTTGATTGGACATGATCAACTGATACGAAATTTAATGATTCACTTTTTGAAGCATCTATTTTAGAATCAAATTTCCACTTGCTGGTTTCAGGAGTTGCCAAAACAGACGTTTGTATTTTCTGCATTGGATAATAAAAGCACTTAAAATCATCAGTAAAAATATTTCAAAGATGTATTTACTTAATTAAAAAAGGCAATTACTAAAAAGAATATTGAGTTGGCACTCAGGAGGCCTGGGTTCTAGCTTGTATTCTATTATTGGCTTTTAGATTATGAGCAAATAACATCCAACTCTGAGGGACGTAAAGAGTAAGAAGACTGTATAGGTAGGATGGGGCCAGATTATGAATACCTATAATCTAAGGTATATTCATTTCACTCACAAAGCAAGATAAATTTCTCGGACAGCCAAGAGAGCACAGAAAAAACCCCGAGAATTTGAAGGCTGTAGATAGTTGGGAAGCAAAAAGCCTTGTGGAAGAAAAACAAGACAGAGGGAGGATAGGGGAAAAAAAGGCTACAAACAATGGTATATAAAAAATCAGAAAATTCAATTGTGATTAGGTAATTAAGCACCTTCTGTGTGCAAGGCATAATATTAGCCACTATGAATACAAAGCCAAAAAAAAAATGGTCACTGCCCATAAGGAGTTTATAGTGTCCTGGTGGAATATAGCATATACACAGACAAGTATAACACAAGGTAAAGGGGGCAAAAGAAAAAGATCAGAGAAAGTATTACAGAAGATTTGGAGGTTAGTAAAGAGGTTGAAGCAGGATAGGTAGCTTTGAGAATCAACATCATACAGATGGTAATTAAATCCATGGTAGCTGATGAGATGAACAAATGAAGCAGTATAAAGAGAGAAGAGAAGAAGGACCAGGACAGGACCCTGAGGGACACCTAAAATTAGATGGCAGGACCTGGATGAGGATCTAGTAAAGGAGACTGAGAAGTAGTGGTCAGATAGACAGGAGGAAAACCAGGAGAGTGGTATCCTAAAAACATAGAAAAGAGAATCAAGGAGAGAGTGATAAGCAGTATAAAAGGCTGCAGAGAGGTCAAGGAGAACAAGGATTAAGAAAAGGCCACTGGATTTGGCAGTTAAGAGATCAAGGATAACTATGGAGAGAGTTTCAGTGGAATGATGAGGTTGGAAGCTGGATAGTAAGGGGTTAAGAGAGCTGAGAAGAGAGAAAATTGAGACATCTATTATAGACAGCCTTCCCAAAGAGTTTAGACACAAAGGGCACATGAGATATAGGATGATAGTCAACAGAGATGGAAGAATTAGGTAAAGACTTCTTGAGGATAGGGGAGACCTGGGCATGTTTGAAGGCAGTAAGGAATGAGCCAGTAGACCAGGAGATAATGAAGATAAGTGAGAGTGGAAATGAGAGAAGGTAATTTGTTGGAGGAGACAGAATAGAAGTGGGGTTGCTTGAGTAGGCAGAGGAGTTACCTCTTCATGTGAGACAGAGATGAAGGAGAAGATAATGGCAGAAGGCATCTGAATGGTATGAGATGAGGAATAAAGGGAAAAGAGGGAGCTCATAGCAAATGGCTTCAATTTTTTTCTGTAAAATACCAGACAAGGTTCTCAGCTGAGAGGGTGGGGGGAAAAGAAACTATGGGAGGTTTGAGGAGGGATAAAAAGGTTTGGAAGAACCATTGCAGAGAGTAGGTAAGGGAAATATAGGATTGCCTAGCAACAGTGAGGGCCCACTTGAGGTTGTATAACGTAAATTTGTAGTGGACCCAGTCAGAATGGTTTCATGATTTTCCCCACCTTTGTTCAGTAGCACATATATATGTGCAACTGGATGTCCCAATAATTCAAATTCAAATTCAACATTTCCAAAACAAGAACTCATTATTTTTTGCCCAAAACTCTTTCTAGTTTCTCTATTTTTGTCAAGGGCACAATAGTCACATAGGGTCTCAACCTCGGAGCCAGCTTTAACTTTTACTCTTCCTCAGCCTCACATCCAATTAATTAGCAAGTCTTCTAAATTCTATCTCAGCAATATTGACCCTTTTTTTCAATGGTACCACCTAGTTTGGGCCTACAACATCTCTTGATTAGACTATTATACTAGTGTCCTAGTTGGTTTCCCTACCTGTTTATCCCCAATCCAATCTATCCTCCACCAAAGTGATTTTCCTAAAGCATAGGCCTAACCATGTCATCACTCACCCCTTTCAATAAACTAGTGGTTGCTTGTTGCTCCTAGGATCAAATACAAACCCCTTTATTTTGCATTGAAAGCTCTTTACAACCAGATCATTTTCCTATATTTCTGGTCTTCTTACATATTACTTTTCTCTATGCACTCTACAATCCAACTAAATAGGCCTTTTCTCTGTCCCTCACGTATAAGAAATATCTATCCCCATGCCTTTCCACTGGCCATCCTCTATGCCGAGAGTTCCTTCCTTACTTTTCCCACTTAAAATTTTGATTTCCTTCAAGACTCAATTCGAGAGTCACCCTCTACAGGAAGCCCTTCCTAATATCCCTACTCTATCCTTCCTCCTAAAACTTTCTTTTAGCTATTTTCTATATATTCTGTGTATTATATATATGCAACAGGCAGTATAACAGTGCATAAAGAGCTAACTTCAGAACCAGGAAAAATTGGGTTCAAGTCCCCCCTCTGAAACATACTGGGCAAATCATTTAAACTCTAAATGTTCTAGACAATACTCTTAAGATTTTAAGTTTCTTTTTTATAGTTCTAAAAATTAATTATTTTTTAGCATTTAGTATCTCTCTGCACCAATCAAATGAAAAACAAAAATAGCAAAAATAAAATCCTCATTACAGATAGTCAGTATAGCAAAACAAATTCCATATTGGCCATGTCCAAAAATATGTGTCATTTTTTGTTTTAATTCCAATATTTACATCACTTCTCTGGCAGGAGGTAAGTAGCACTTTCATCTTCATTCATTTGGATACATGGTTTATCACTGTATTGACAGAACTCTAAAGTCTTTCAAAGTTATTTTTCTCTGTGATGTGATAATTGGATAAATTGTCTTCTTGATTCTACTTACTCTACTTTGCATCAGTTCATAGAGGTCTTCCCATTTCCTCTGAAATTGCCTATTTCATCATTTCTTATGGCACAATGATATTCCATTACATTCATATATCATAATTTATTTAGCCATTCCTCAACAGGAGGACACTCCCTTAATTTTTTTTGACCACTATGAAAAGAAGTATTATAAATATTTTTGTCCATATACATTCTTTTTCTCTTTGATTTCTTTTGGTAATAGAGTTAGTAGTGGTATAGCTGAGACAATCATGTTCAGGTTAGTAACTTTTTTGGGCATAGTTCACTTCCAGAATGTTTGAACAATTTATAGCTCTACCTATAGGGCAATTTAGTTTCCCACAGTCCCTATAACATTTTGTCATTTTCCCATTTTGTTATTTTTGCCATTCTGATGGGTGTGAGATGGAGTATCAGAGTTACTTTAATTTTCATTCCTCTAATTTTTGGTGATTTGATCATTTTTTTTCAGATTTCTAATTATAGCTTGGATTTCTTCCTTTGAAAACTGCTTGCTAACATCCTTTGACTATTTATCTATTGGGAAATGGCTCTTAGAAAGACAATAAGTTTCAGAGAAACTGGTGACTTGGCATCCCTATACAAATGAAATCACAGGTCCAGTCCCTATTTCTTCTATTTTACACTTTTTTTGCTATTTGCAACATTTCTACCAGTACACAGATAAAATACAGAAATTTTATTTTATTTGAAATTAACATTAACACTTTAAAACAAGGGCAAAAATAATAATAACTATTATCACATTATTTTTAATGTATCCTATCATAACTTAAATGACAAACATTGTGGTATAACTGGCATATAGTCTATCTTCATAAAGAAATATGAAATTGCCAAATTCCTACTAATGAACAAGCTACTTTTCATATTTAAATTCACTTACAGATCCACAACTAGCTCCACCTTCCATTTCTACTACAGCAAAATTATCTCAAGAATTATTTTTATCCAAGTTTCAGAAAATTGGACTTTTTGTTCTCAAAAATTTTTTTCAAATCATTCTGATTAAAAATTTTAGTTGAATGCATTAGTCTTGGTCACACACAGCAGTGTCATCAGGACAACTAGGGCTTCTGAGCCACTAATATTTATGATTTTGCTTTGACACAACTAATCGGTTCAACCAAAAATTATAGTTGTAATTCTTAACATTTTTGTTGCCAAGTTTGTTAGACACGGCCTACATCAATCAATCAATAACCATTCATCAAATGTCTACTATGCCCCAGACACTGTACTAAGCACTGGGGATACAAAGACAAAAGTGAAAATCTCTGCCCTCAAGGAGTTTATATTTTATTAAGGTGGACACTATGTATACATATAATAAGTATACCCAAAATATATACACGTGCAAGGCATTTGGTTGCTGTTGTTGGGGAGGCACTAGCAGCTAGAGGGATCAAGAAAGGTCAAATGTAGGAGGTAGTATCTAAGCTAAACTTTGAATTAAAGTTGTGCTGTGGCATAGAGAACAGCCTGTACAAAGACACAAGGATGGGAAAAGGAAGGTTGTTTATGAAGAGAGTAAGAGCAGAGAGTCTGGCTGGACCAACAAAGAGTACATGTAGAAGAGTAATGTAAAATAAGGCTGGAAAGACAGGTTGAAGCCAAGTGATAAGAAGAGCTTTAAATGTCAAGGAATTTATATTAGACCCTTTAGGTACATTAATAAAATAAAAGAGCAACTGGAGTTTATCGAGTAGCAAAGAGACATGGTTTAGGGTTATGCTTTAAGAATGTTACTTTGGAGGCAGCTACGTGGTGCAGTGGATACAGCACTGGCCCTGAAGTCAGGAAGACCTGAGTTCAAATCTGACCTCAGACCAAACACTTGACACTTACTACTTGTGTGACCCTGGGCAAGTGATTTAACCCCAACTGCCTAAAAAACAAACAAACAAACAAAAAACAAACAAAGAATATTACTTTGGCAGATGAATGAAGGTGAAACAAATAAGAACCTAGTTCTAGGATTATGCTGAAAACCATCTGTGACAAATCTTAGAAAATTCAAGCTGAGAAAATAGGTCATATGCATTTGAATGCATCTTGTAAATATTTGATAGCAGTATGTTCCTTAATAATGACTAATAGACATAAAAGTTTCTCATTTATTTAGGTCCCAAGTGAAAAAATGATTTTAAAATGTCAATAAATAGGAAAAAAAAACAGTTTAGGAAATGAAGTTGCCTTAAAAATATACAAATTTACTCCCCACCCCAACCCCTTAAAAGTTAGTTTGTTAGCCTAATGTTTGCTAAACCAAAAGACCTCACCTATGTGGATAAGAACTCACTATTTGTGATAAAACCTACTAGGAAAACTAGAAAACAGTCTGACAGAAACTATTTAGAGACCAGCATCTCATGCAACATAACCAAGGTAAGTTCCAAATGGATCTATTACTAAGACCCTTTATAGGGTGACATCCTAAACAAATTAGAGGAGCAAGGAAGAAAATACCTTTCTGATCTATGGGTAGGCAAACTGTTCATAACCAGATTAGGAATAAAGAGGATTACAAAATGTAAAATGGGCAATTTTGATTACACAAAATTTTAAAGGTTTTGCACTAACAAAACCAATGCAACTAAAATTAGAAAGAAAGCAGATAACTTGAAAAAATCTTTGCAACAAATTCCTCTAACAAGAGTTTCATTTCCAAGACATATAAGGAACTGATTTTATTTTACCCATTTATAAGAATGAGTCATTTCCCAATTAAATGGTCAAAGGATATGAACAAGTAGTATTCAAAGGAAAAAATACAAGTCGTCAATTGTCACATAAAAATTCTCCAAATCATATATAATTAAAGAAATACAAATTAAAGTAACTCTGAGATTCCACCTAACAACTATCAGATTGGCAAAGATGACCAAAAAAATAATGTTGGAGAGGCAATAGGAAAACAGGTACCTTTATATACTGTTGGAATAACTGTCGAATGGTCCAGCTTTCAGTAAAGCAGTTTAGGACTATGCCCTCCAAATTATCCTTTGGCCCAGCAATACCACTACTACTTGGTCTATTCCACCACCTCCTTTCCCAAAAGAAATTAAAGGGAGAAGAGAAGGACCCATCTGTACAAAAATATTTATAAAAGTGATTTTTGTAGTGGCAAAAAAAACCCTGGAAGCTAAGGGAATGCCATCACTTGGGTAATAGCTGAATAAATTATGACACATGAATGTAATGGAATACTCTTGTGTTGGAGAAATGATGACAGACAATTTCAGAGAAAAGTAGGTAGACTTGATTGAACTTCTGCAGAATACAATGAGTAGAGCCAAGAGAATGATTTTAAAGGTGAACAACTTTAAACTTATTAAGAACTCTGATCAACATAAAACTCAACCAAGATTCCAGAAAAATGAGGAAACATAATACCTACCTCCTACAAAAGATATCGGATTCAGGGTGTCAAATGAGACGTATATTTTTTGGACATAGCCAATGTAGGAATGAATTTTGTTTGACCATGCATTTTTGTCATGATTTATGTGGTTTTTTTCCTTTTCTTTTTTTTCAAAGGGGGTAGGGATACGGGAAGGAAAGAAAATATATATTTGTTAACTTAAAAATGAAAATTAAATTTAAAAAAGTAAGTTGTTTTATATGATTTCACATGCATAATGGGTATCATATTGCTTGCCTTATCAATGGATGAGGGAGGGGCTTAAGTGAGGGAGAGAATTGGGAACTTAAATTTTAAAATATGGATGTAAAAAAATAAACATGATTTAGAAAAAAGAAATAGTTTGTATTATCTAAAACTTCTAGGTATTTGTACAAAAAAGCCCTCAGAAGATAGATTGGTTATGAAAACAATTATGAAAAATAGAATTTTACCTTATCCTTTTTCTCTTTGAGCAAGGCCATATTCTCTTTTGCTTCTCGTAAAAGTTTTTCCTATTAAAAATATTCATAATAAGGATTCTATTTGCAACTTTTCAGTTTAAATCATTCTATTGTTATAATTACTACTACCATAATCAGATAGCATTTATCAAACACCCTCATGTGTATATTACATTAGAAGAGTTATTCATAACCTCTAGCAGCTTATAACACAACGAAAGGCAAAAAGTGTTTGATTTGTTTCTTTCTATTCAAGTCAAAAAAAATGGCCCCATAAGTACCAACTCTCAACAGTTATTTCTTTTCAAAAAGTTGCATCTCAATAGAAGTAGTGCAAAATCTGGAAAAAAATTCAGCCAAATAATAGGCACTGCTTTTAAGCTGGGCAGTACTATATCTATTTTTTATGTTGACAGCTTTGCCAAACTGTCCTAATAACACTTATGCTCCTAATTTCAGCCATGAAATAAAAACCACCAACATGCAAAATAATTACTATTCATTCTTGTTATCAAAACTGTACGTTGAATATAATATTATCTTTAGGTTAGAAGCACCTTTCTCCCTCAGCAACAAATCTTGGAAGGGGCAGAGGACCCACTCCCACACTCTTTTCCAATACTAGACAGTAATAATAGACAGGAGTGTATTGGAGCCACATGAGAAAATCTAATGTTATATTTTCAATGTGAACATTTAAACCTTAGAGCTTGATTTATTGTTTTATTGTCTAGACTTAAGAAAATAATGGAGAAAATGCTAACAATGTAGATGAAACTTAAAAGTATGCTAGAATAATTTTTCCCCTAAAGAGATGACTGTTAAAACATTTACCAGCACACTACTATTACAGACCAGAAGATTTTATAACATGTAAGACCTAGTGTAGGCTCATTTGATTGACTGAATTTTCTACTATCATGTTAGGTACATGATCCGTTTGTGGTTTAATTCATCAGAATTATAGTCAGATAATATTACTATACCTGGTTATGCTTTATGTAACCTTTTCTCACTTAGAATTGCATTGTTTTTACTATAAGTCATATGTAAAGCCTTGCTTGCTTCTGGGGATCTTATGAGGAGTAAAAGACCTCAGAATATAACCACAAAGGTCATCCTCTCCATTTTATAAAGGGAGCAGTTTAGTTTAACTCTATTCTATTACATAATTGTTATCCTGGACACTATTTCTGAAACCCATTCACAAATGGAAGCATGCAAATGCACATGCACACATATGTGCACACACACACACGTAACACACTGGATAGTTTATAGTCTCCTTTTCATGTGTAAATGATCCTGAAGCTGATATCCTATTTCCTCTGACCCATTGGCCCTTGACAATCATGATATTCTTTATTACAGGATTAGACAAGAAAAAAAGAGTCAAAGATAAGTTACATTAAAATACAAACATCTTAAGATTAATCTGAGAATTCTCCCTACATAATAACATAAACTTACTTTCTCCTCAGTTTCTATTTTAAGCTGAGTCTCAACAGATGAAAGTTGGCTTTTGAGGTTAGATACCTCGATTTCCTGAAGAAAACAGAAGGGAAGACAGTCAATGCTTCAACACAATGTTAAACAGTTTCAATACAAGCAAAACCATGCAAATAAACTTCCATTTCATACATAAATAAGTTCATCTGTAAAGCACAAACATTAAATTCTTCTACATAATTAGGCTGCTAATTAACCATAATTCTGAAATCTCCATAGAAAATTTTTTTTAAATATCCATAAGAAAGAAAATTTGAAGCTATTAGTAATAATTTCTCGTGCCTTCTTTGGGATAGAAACCTTCCCACGGCATTATTTGCTTTGCTTCCTTTTTTTCCACTACTCTATGCTATTTACATTTTCTGTTGCTATCCCAGTTTTCTTGTTTACCCTCTTTAATCTGCCACTCAACTACTTGCTAGTCTCATGATCCCAACCAAATACTTCTCCTCTGTTTCATTTTAATATCTTCAATACTAGAGAACTTTTATTCCTCCTATTCACCTTTTCTGATATGAGTATATCTAAACGTCTCTTAGGTGTTATCCTTCTATCATTCTATTCCGACCATTTTATTTTCTATGTTTTGTCTCTGTTCTCTTTGGTCATCTTTCTGAAATTTCTTTAAAGAAGGTGAGTAATAAAACTTTTGCTATTATAATTTGAAGGACTGTTTCTTTATTGTTTTTGTATCTTCCAGCCTAGCACAGTAAGTAGCACATGGTAGTTACTTAATAAATACTTTGTTGACTTATCGATTGATTGAAAACAGATCTCAAGGAGTTAACGACAGAGTACTGAGGAAGTAGAGGCAGAGTACAAACTATTTTTTACTAGATGTATGGCAGTAAATATAAAGGGAACAAAAAATATGATAGTGGATGGAAGGCTGGGAAGGAGGGTTGTAGGACTGGGAAGAAAAGAAAATTTGTGATCATATAGAAGAGAGCCACTAGAGAGCAATAAGCAAATTCTAGAGGAGGCAGAAAGAGAAAGGATCTGATATGAAAGAGAGAATCTACCAAAAAGTGTTGTAGTGTGCAGAAAGTGAATTGAAGGATCTAATGTCAGATGTCCTCAATTTTTTCAATAAAGTAAAAACTATACGGCGATCCATCAGCTGAGGAAAGATGGGATGTTTGGACAGTGTACAAGATCTATAAAAACTGCTGGGGGGAATTTTAGAAGGATCCCATGTGATATGAATGAAAGCAATACTGAGTAACAATACAGGCTGACCTAGTTGAGCTTGTATTTTGTAGAAGACTAAATCATCATAGGTTCATAAGCGCTATTGTAATTTCCTGCCAAAAAGTTGATGGGAGAATAGAAGTTTAAAAATCTATTTCCATTCCTTAAAAAGTTATATGGATTTTTTTTTTTACTCTTTGTCATTATGGGAAACTACCACTGAAGAACAACTTTTGTCAATTCAGATCTTAAACTGATATGCAATTTAAATTGGTCTGTAGACTTGGTGAGCAATCTGAGCCATTAAGAGGTAGATCTCAGAGGCAAGACTAGAATTCATATCTTCCCGACTATGAGGCCATCTGTCTGTCCACTATGCCGTACTGCATTTCTTGTACTCTGTATCTTTACCACCCTAAAAGAGACCACTTAACTCAGCAGAACTACTAGTCAATTCAGTAATAAATAAAAAAATGAACAAACAAACAAAAACAAGCACCAAAAAAGAAGTTTTATAGGAGTTCACGTCTATAAGAAGCCATGATCCCAGAATCATGTAGACAAAAAATTAATTTAACTAAACAACTTTGCTGAATTTTTCTCTTTCCAATGCAACTATGTTGACATTATTAAACACAGTCTTTATCCTATTTGTTAGAGAGCTCACCAAAGATGTTTTCTTCAGTGACTGCTCTTGCTCTTTGCTCTTATACAGTCCTAATTCTGTATCTCTCTCTTCAACTATTTTATCATATTGATCCTACATAAAACAGAGAAGTCATACATGAAAAAATAACAAAATCTAACACTTACTAAGCTTTATGCAATAAACGAAAGTTAACATTGGTAGAACATGTTTAAAAATCTCACAGATACATATGATTGTCTTTAGGTTATATGCTTCACAGATTTCCAGTTCAAAAAGTTTCCATATTGCCAATCCAATATATAATAAAGAGTATGTCATGGCTAAATCAACATGAAACTGAACAAAAAGGTAAGAACAAATTATTCTCCTATATGTGTAACAGAACTTCAACAATTAAAAGATGTTATTTAGAATCACAACAGTACTCATATTGCTGCATACCAGAATAAATTTCTAACTATGAATGGGCAAATTAAATCTAAAGAAAACCTTAATGGTTATTACACAATGGGTGATTAATTTTTTTAAATGACTAGCTGAAAACATTGCTAAAGTATTATATAAAAAAAGACAATTGTTGTATGGATATAATTTTCTCTTATGGGTATTCTCATTCTTATTAATGTCATTACTTTAAACAAGTATATCAAAAGAATTTAAAATCTAAATAAAAATTTAAAATTACCTTATGTTTTTCCATAAGTGCTACCATTTCAGCAATTTTATGCTGACATCTTATATCAATTTCTTTTTGTAGTTTAACAGCTTCATCTGCTATCACCTTTGCTTTTTCAACCTATTAATTAAAATTATAAATAAAATATATAAGCAATAGATTAATTTTATTTGAACAAAACCACACAATAACATATATGTTCTATCATCTACATTACAAATTTAAAGTCAAGGCTATCAAGAAGATTAGAAAATTCACTAGCTTTGCCCTATTTGTGTTTTTATTATGAAGTTCAATTATTTGCCTGAGCTAGTTTTTACTTTCACAAGTAAACAGTTATGCATTTGATTGTTCCCACTGAACAAGATTCAAAGGTCAACCAATATTTTCTACATAGCCTCAAGCTACAGTGTCTATATAAATGCTTCATAAATGAATTATAAATAGTGCCTATTTCATCAATTTACTAATGATCCTTCAGAGTACATAATAGCTTTGATTTACTTACTAGCCATTAAATATATTATGATTGTGCATAATTAAGTTTAAAATTGGACTTATGTTTTATAATAGTTTGAATTTATAGTGTTTGGATTTTGAGAAAAACCACTCTAAGTTGTTATAATAAACCAACCCACTAATTGAACATTATTTTTTTAAAAGATTTCATTTGCCTAGGTCAATAGTAGGATTCTGTGAGCATAGTCCTTTGAAAAAGAAGTAAAATAACTTCACTGCAACTTAATCCCTACACAAAAATTTGGGCATAAATGATAGCTATACTTTGAATTACTATAAAATTATCATTTAATAGACCCAAGGAACTACCTTATATAAATTTAATACCAAGTGTTTAAATTATTTCCATAATCAGTTTCTCAAATTTATTAAGAACAGCAAACCCTTTCCTTTTGAGAACAGGAAGAAACTACATCATCATAAGATATAATTTTTTTCACACATTTAGTTTTTCTTACCTCTCCCAAAAGATTTTCTTCTGATATCTTTTTGTTAGCAATTTCTTTTTGGTAGTTGTCAGTCATTTCCTCAAAATTTTTGTTAGCATCACCTAGCTCTGACTCTAATTTATTCACCTTATAACAAGAAAAGAAAAATATTTCCATTGATAAGTGCCATGCCTTCTTTGGTAAGAGTCCACATTTATGTTTTGCTTTTATGAATTTTGTTTTAATGCTGATTAATAGATAATTGCTAATTTTTTCTAGTTTTAATATTCCATGGAAACTCTACTGGAATTTCCTTTCCCCAAAAAATTATATTTTCCATATGCTATTATTTAATATTACACAAAATCTATCTTTTTAAAACTGTGTGTTTGAGCATTTGTTTATTTTCCCCTTTTCTTTAAATGCATCTCTGAAGATGGTGCCATAGAATTTAAGTTACTCAATTTCAGCCTAATATAATTCAACATTTTATAATTAGAATTAATAACTATTCTAGTTTGAAAAAGACAATCTGTGATTCAATGAAAAAGGAAAATTTAAATGGTTTTAATTTGCTATTGTCAATAAATAATAACTTTCATTTACATAATGCTTTACTGATGTAAGTCATTTAGTGTACATTATCTGTTTTGATGCTCATAATACTGACAGGTACTTATTTTGCAGAGAAGGAAAATGATCCTCAAAAAAATTAAAGATTTGCTTTTAATCAAAAAAAATGGCAAAGTTGAATCTGCAATACAAGTTCATTAATTTTATTGTATTCTAATACTTGCTCAAATAATGTCAGTAATCTAGATATGCCCTTAATATAATAATTATTATTTTGTTTTCTGGAATATGTGATGCATTATGATTAAAAGATTTTCTTAGTTCCAACATATAATTCTCTTTGATAGATAGGTAGCTATAATATAACATGTTGGTCAGATATGTGATACATTAAACCCCCAACTATGGATACTCTTTTCCCTGATGCAAATCAAAAATCCTCTGCAACCAAAAGTCTTATATAGTTGCCAGGAGTACTACTGAGAGGATAAAGTGACTTGCCCATGGTGAAAAAGGCAAAACCTGAATCTAGGTTTCACTGACTCCAAGGCCAACTGTCTATACAGAACAACAAATAAGCATAAAATGTTCATCATTTTACAAGATAAAAAACTTTATAATATGAAAACTCCAAATACCTTTATCTCATAGGTACTCAACTGTTTGTTCTCTGCCATACTTTTCTTTTTTAAGGCTTTATTCTGTAAAATGATTTTAAAATAAACAAAGTTATACTTACTGATATTGTTTTATACTGACCTAAGAATCATGGCAAATACAATATTATTGTTTTTAAAATTATTGCTGTAATAACATTTTAAATTTCTAAACTGCCTGTAAATTAAGCATACCTCTTGCTGTAGTTCTTCAAAGGATTTGTTTTTATTTTCCATCTGTTTTTTTAAATTGCTAAACTAAAAACAAAAAGACATTTTATAGTTATTTTCTACCTTTATTGTTATTCTAGACAATTACTCTAGTTTAGTTTTCCTGTATAATACTTTGCTTAAAAAGCATATCTTAAAGAATTCCATGAGGTAACATGAAAAATTAATTTCAAACATCAACTTTACAAATACAAGATTAGGGATTTGTGTGTGTGTGTGTGTGTGTGTGTGTGTGTGTGTGTGTGGTATATGTATTGTGTAATATAACATTGTTATTCAGCCTTTTCAGTTATGTCCAACTCTTCATGACCCCATTTGGGGTTTTCTTGGCAAAAAGTGGTTTGCCATTTCCTTTTCCAGTTCTATTTACAGATGAGGAAACTAAGGCAAACAAGGTTAAGTGACTTGCCCATGGTCACATAGCTAGTAAGTATATGAGGTCATATTTGAACTCAGAAAAATGAGTCTTCCTGGCATTCTATCCACTGTACCACCTAGCTACCCTACATGCAAATATTATGTGTAACATATGTACATATTACATCTGCGTATATATCTGTGTGTGTATGTACATGCACACTAATTACTAAGTGTAGCTGCCTTCCTGCTACAGTATGTGCAATATGTGTTTTTCATTCATATCATTTGTCTAATATGAATGTTTAGGCTGATATCTTTTGAATTACAGTTGAGTTTCTCTTAGGAGGCTTTGCAGTGTTCTGAGTTTTCACACAATCAGCACAACATTTCTTTTAAAAAAGCATATTTGGAGAATGCCACCATCAACAGGGATTCCTTCTGTTTGGATGTTATGCAGAACACCACACTAGCAAACACCTTAGACAAGCATATGTCTTCTTGTTTTATACTTCACTTTTTGTTGATAATCAATCACAAGGTGAACAAACTTATCTCTATAATCACATAAGTGAAAGAATATTGTATTTGAGATTTTTGTGTAAGAGACACATTGTTTGAAGATAGGTTTCAAGGCTACATTTTGTTTTACCTAGGGAAAAAATTAAATAGATCAATAAACAGTGTCATCTTATATTTTCTAAAACTCCATTTAACTTGTGACTATGAAGATATAGACTGCTTATAGAAGATCACTTGCAAAAGCCTGCCTGTTCAACTCTCATGTTTTTCCACAAAGGATACCTTCAAGGGGTACCAAAACCATTCACAGATATTACAGAGATGAAAAAGTAGTATATGAGTTAATAATTGTTGATATCTTGTCACCTTTTTAAAAAAAATTAAAGTCACAAATGCAATACTTTCCATTGTTTGGAATCTTCCTCTCTTGAAAATTAATAAATTTTCAAATGTCTTTAAAATTGACTACCTTAAAAAATGGTAAATTGTGGGATTTTTCTTATTCAGGCTTAATAGTGGAAGGCACTGTGCTAAGCACTGGAGATGAAAATACAAGCAAGTATGACAGCCCCTGACCTCAAAGAGCTTGCATTCAAATAACAAAAGATAACACATAAAGGGGTACATAAAAGTAGAGAGGAGGAGAAGGTATTTCTACAGGGAGATGGTGAGAAGACTGCAGGAAGTTTCAAGTAAGCTTGATTCCTCATAAGATATGGCAAAAGGTTCACCTATCAGAACAGAGAGAATAAGGGATGGAGTTCAAATTTCTCATGAGGTAGAGATCATCTAAGTGTAGATCTATCGCAAAGAGACTGAGTTTGACATTTCTATTCTCTTTTTAATTTTTTTTGACATTTCTATTCTTTTAATGCCCAATTCTGTGACCTAAGGATCCTGACTAGGCTGTAGGAGTTGTCCTGTACCAGGTTGTTTTTTATTTCAATGTAATGATTCATAGAATTGTATTGTTGTCTTACAGCTCAGTCTTTCAAGGAATAAAGTCTGGGATGGATTTTCTTTTAACATAGATTTTCTTTTCACAAGGAAAAGAAAATACTCTAGGTCTTAGTCCCTTCATTTCAGCAGAAAATATCTGGGATCATGGGGGACATAGGCTCTCTGCCTCTGCTTTGCCATTTAGTTCAGCCTGGGGGGCAATACTCAGAGGAGATGAACTGCCTTCTTTTGCCACAGAACATTGTTCCTCCTGTCCTATACTGGCAAATTAGAAATATTATCTTTTGTCCCATGAAATACTGTAATGCTAAAATTAATTACCTTTCAAAATAGTGCTTTTATTTTCAATTATCTTTCACAGATATTTAGTGAAATAATTAGAAATTCTTGGAAAGGTTTAAAACCTTAAAATGATAATAAACTCTATACTCTAAAATGTATAATTTTAATCATACCTTGTTTTCTAATACCTTTAGTTGCTTATCTTTTTTCAAAATTTCACTTTCAATGCTTCTGGCCTGAAAAAAAAATATTTAAGGTGTTATTTAAAATGTAAGCATGCACATTTTAGTAAATGACTTTTTTTTCTATTTGTAGCCTTTGCCTTCCAGTTTATATAATCTCAGTTCAATACTCAACTTTATTTCATCAACTTTCCATTTTATTTCTGTATCCTTCTTTAAAAAACTTTCCCTCAATTGTTTTCATGTTCCTTGAGTATATTATCTTTTTTTAAATTTCACACTTATTATTTTAAATCAGCCAGAAAAATTAAACTTTTAGAATATTGTGTGAAAGAATAACCACTTTCTTGTTAGGAGAATCCATCTCTTATTATTACTATATGTTTAAAGTTTTATTTTGATGCTGTAAAACTGTAATAATAGGATTCTGGAAACATACTCTTCTGAGAAGATCTCTAAGGAATGAGAACTTCTCTTCATCAAAGACATTCTAGAAAGTAAGGGGAGCTGATTGTGGTCATCTGAGACCAGAAATCAATCATTAGGTTCAAAACCTGTCAGTCAATTAAGTTATAAAGATAAACTGGGATCTAGAGGCTACTTTGGACTGAAAACCAGGACTTAATAAAAAGTCCAATAGACTATGGGAACTTTGAAACAGGAAGACAAGAGTTGTCCCTTAGAGATAAGCATCAAAATGTAGACAGATTTTAAGAAATGGTGATATCAACAATCATGGCATGTTGCACTAGGTCAGATAAGACCAAATGCCAACCTAGGGGAAAAGGTGAAGAAGAAATAATTACAATAACCTGTTTCAGGCATACTAAACAGCGGGAACCAGATCAAAGTTATGATCAGATTTCCAAGGCTAAGGCCACTAAAACTGCCAGAGAAGATGAAGAGGATGACTTCAAGGTTAGTTCTGGACATCTTGAAGTCCAGAAAAAAGACTCCATAAGGACAAGAATGTGCCTTACTTAAACAGATACCGCACATCAGGAAACAAAACAAGATCTAGAAGAAGCTGAAAACTCCAGTAACTTTGACAATCAACTCTAATAATGACAATAATTATTAACAACTAACATGTCTATACCACTTTATCATTTGCAAATCACTTTATTAACAATATCTCATTTAATATTTCCAACTCTGCAAAGTAGGTGCTATTAGTTTCACCATATTGCACATAAGAAACAAAGATTCAAAAATTTAAATGGCTTACTCAAGGTCACAGAACTAATCTGCCTCAGGTTAGAAGTGGCATCCAGATCAAATAAGATTGAACCAGCTAACTCCAGAGCCGAGAACAAAAAGAACAGGTCACTGAAAAAGGAAATCCAATAGAGATCAAGACCTAGTTCCCTTTACATTTCACTGAAGACTGGGACTATTTAAGTTTTTGAAATCCCTTGTAGCTTTCTCCTCTTCGTTTTACCTCCTGTAGATTTCAGTTGTAATTTAGAAGCCAAAAGAAGTATTTTCTTATTTCAGAGCACAGGTAATCTGGGCAAAATGAACCATGGACAGAAGGGATAACAGTAGTAATACTAAAGGTAAAACAGCACACAGTTCTGGACTCCAAAGTGGAAGAAAGTAGGGCAAAGGGAGCTGGCCAAAGACCAAGAAGTATTTCCAGTACTTTAATACTGATGAGAAATCCTGTAAAGCATTACAAAATTGAAAAAGCACAGAACCTAAAAAAACTTAGGTTACATGAAGGACAATGTAATGGATCTGAAAGACAGGACAAGCAATCCAACTTTATGTGATTAGAGGTTGCTTGTACCCAGAATGTTGCTTAACCTCAACAACTCGCCAGGAATGAGGGAGAGGGCTACAAGGCATTTTGGATTCCCTTCACGTCCTGAATGCTCTCAAAGCCCTTTTTGGGATCCCCACACCAAGGTCTTGTTTTGGGTCCATCAAAGCTTGTATTTTGGGTTCCCTAAAAGTGATATGTGACTTGTGCAGAAACCTTTGCCAAAATCCTATATAATGTAAACTTTCCCATACCTGGGATAGTAAGCCACCTCTAATTTCTGACTCTCTCTCTCTACCAAATGAGCTAACAAATTTCTTTCTAAAACTATTTCAGATTTTTGGCTTTGTTCTCACAAGCAACTCTTATTTTACAATTTTGATGTTGTCTTTTATACAATTTCTCATGCACATCAGTGGTATATGCAACAACCCATTTACTCCCAACATATTTCTCTTCATTGTCTTTTGAGTCACCCATAATTTTGATTCTTCCAAGTTTGTAGTGTTCCATGATTTGTAGCTATGTAGTTTCACTCTTATATTCCAATGAAACTGTAATCATATCAATGTAGGTATTCCCTCCAACGATGCAGACTACAATCCATCCATGCCTGTCTGACTTGTATTACTCTCCTCCATTATATAGGTTAACAGGAACCCACAAAATATGTTGAGCTTGCCTCTTCTCCTGGAGATACCAATGAAGTATTTGAACTTATCCCTTGCTCTACCCTCCATGATTGACCCATCTTCATTTTTAGTTATTTATTTCTCCAACAGTATTCTTTTCACCACTCCTCTTGTGCAACTTTTAAAATTGTTGCAGTGTTGCAAACAACTCGTTCCCACCATGTACTTCTCCATTGTCCTCTGAGTAATATTAAACTTCAGATCTTCGGAGACTGTAACGATTTACAGTCTTGCTGAATCACCAAAAGAATATTAATATTAAAAATGAGCTTTTATTTCAGGAAGAAGCTTAGAATCATTCAAAGAACTTCGAAATTTCTCAAAGGCAATCTGTTTTTTTCCTCCTGTTGAATGCTAGGCCCAGAGTATTGTCCATTTGTAGGGTCTGTCCAAGATACAGATATTGAGTTTTTCTTGTTAGAGTCAGTCCAAACTCAAAGTTTATTGATCTCATTTGGAAAGTTTTACAATTTTCCCAGGTGTGACATAATCAATACAATGTCACTCATAAATGACAGCATCTATAAGACCTCATCATCTACAAGCAATCCCTTTCAATGTGGACTTTGGGCTGACTCACCACCATGATAGTGGCAAACACCTTTAGCAAACATGTATCTCCATGTTTTAAGCCTCATTCAATTATCAGGGGGTGGTTAAATAAAATTCTTTCTAATATTCTATCTTTCAAGGACTCTTACATAATTTTGACATTTGCATTGAAGAAACCTTGATTGAGGAGAACCTTTAGTGTTTTGTTCTACTGAATCAAATGCTTTTTTCATAGTCAACAAATAGTAAACACAATTAAATTGTGTAGCATCTATACCTTTCAGTCAAAGGTATGAAAGTAAAGATGTTGTCTAATTTAAAATACCTGCAAAAGCCCTCCTGTTCCGATCTAATGCTCTCATCAAGGATGTTCTTAATGCATATGCAAATTCCCATAGTTTTACATATACATATATGTGTATATGAAAGTAGACATATGAGCAAATAGTTGTTGATGTTCCCTTGATTGCCTTTTTTCGGTAATAATTTCTGAGACTTTTTCCACATACATAATATCGTCCCATCCTTTTTATAATTTGAGAATCAATTCCTCGATGCCCTCAAAATGATGTCACTGCCAGCACAGATGTCCTTTGTCTAACACTTTCTTTACTTTCTTTTCTTCTGTGCCGTTTCCACCCTGTCAAGAAGCATGTTAAGAGTTCAAAGGTTGTATCTCCACTATTGTTCATAGCATAAAAAGTTTTCAGTGAAAAACTTTAAGGATATTTTCCCTTTTTTATCTGTTTGTTAAGCCTCCTTCCAGTTTCATCCTTAAATCCCCTTGGAATAACTTTGCTTTGGGTCTTTGGCCTCATCTTTTAAAAACTGGTTTTGTTCTAAAATGCTTCTCTCTGATTTACAAGGCAATATTTTTCATAAACTTCCCCCTCCTTCTGCAGAAGACTTTACAAATGAGTTTCTAGTCTAAAACAAGGTTTCCACTGGTCACTACCTTTGGCAAGGTGACTGAGTATTTGCTGACTTAGGTGGTTTTTAGGTTATGGTTTAGACTGTATAACTGCAGAGGTACCTTCTAATTATGAAATTCTGTGATTCGATGATACAGAGAACTACATGCACACAGGAGCTAATACTATATGGATATATAAAAAAGAAAAAAGAAGGATCCTCAACAGGAGAGAGGGATTCAAAAAGATAAGAGATTTAAAACCTCCGCTGGAGAAGGTAAAAGAGAAGAGATAGAAATGACTGATCTCACTTGGACCTGAAGACAGATCTGCTGACCACCTCATCTATGCAATTCTAAAGGGGAAAAATAATCACCACAGCAGAGAAAGACATGTACGAATAACCTTTTGCTACGTCCAGGGGAAAAATGTGACCTTCTATAGGGGAAAGTTGCTTGATTCTCTTGGAAAGTACAGGAGACATTTACTAACTGTCAAAGGGTTCAGATTAAAGTCTTTTGTTAGGTTGAAAAAACCTGTCCTCTGTCTCATAACTTTTTAGTTTGAATGTTTGCAAGGGAGCTAGGAGTCCCTGAGACAAATCCTGATGTTCTTAGTGGAAACTCTGTCTGGAGGCATAAGCCACAGATATTATTACTGAAAAGAGCCCTCAGAGTGAGCCCGGTCTGTCATGTCACAGGCTAGGCATCAATTAACACAAGTACTACAAATATAACATACATTTTCTTCACTCTCGTTCAATTTACTTTCAACTTCTTCACTTTTTTGTTTTAACTGCTCTTTTACAGCATCCACTTCATTCCTATAGAAATGAAAAAGAAGGTAAAACTGCAATTAGAATTTTTTTTTTCATTTTACTATATTAATAGGTAGTTTGTTCTTGGTTTTGTTTGGTTTGGTTTTGCCTGAAAATCAGGCTTTACAGACAAGTTTACTCACATTTTAAATGAGATTACATTAATTTTTTCCTCTCCTAAACTTCACATTGAAAAGTTTTCTCTAGAAAAAAACATTTTTCCAGGAGAAAAAAATGGTACCTAGCTAAAGAGATAAGCATCGTTTTCTCTTGCTATTTTCATTTATAATCAATTATTATTTTAAAAACATGATTATAAGTTCGTGATTTCATAGGAATGAAATAGGACTAGTTACTAATGACTTTCAATAAAGTGCTGCTTCTTGAAAGTAAAGTTAATGCTATTGACAGAAAAATGTGCATTCAAAACTATTGTTTCAAAATAACGATGGGTTGTAGTGGGCCTCTATCCTTTCCCTTGCACTCCAACTCTTTCATTCAATCTTCTTTATGGCCAAAATAATTAATTAGCCACTGATTTTCCTTGCTTCAATAGGTTTTTTGTTTCTTATGGCCAATGGTTATTCACTGACAAGAATGCTAAATAGATGAGTTGTCCTTTATACAAAGGTGACTGGCAAATATGGGAATTAAACTTATTCTTTGCTTTTTCACTTAGAATAATTCAAATTATGTTTCCCAGTTCTTTCATGCATGTCTAAATAATGTTTGGCTAAGGGGCAGCTAGGTGGCGCAGTGTATAGAGCACCGGCCCTGAAGTCAGGAGGACCTGAGTTCAAATCTGGCCTCAGACCAAACACTTGACACTTACTAGCTGGGTGACCCTGGGCAAGTCTCTTAACCCCAACTGCCTAAAAAAAAAAAAAAAATCAAAAAAATAAATAAATAATGTTTGGCTAAATAATTAATTTGATACAAATATTTTTATGAACTAGAAATACCCACATTTTAAATTATACAGGACAGCACTATTGATGGCTATAAGGCTATATGGCCTCATATTGGCCAGTTACCTTTGTATAGGTGGAGAAAGAACTAACTCCAATAGAAGAATGATTTTTTTAAAGTGTTGAAGAGTATCTCATATAAAATTAATATGAACTAACTACAATATACAAAGAAAAAATATTAACATGTTAGATTAAAAGGTAATAATAATATAATAGGCCCAAAATATTTAGTCACTCATTTTCCTTGCCTCAATAGGTTTTTTGTTTCTTCTAGATTTTCAATTTGCTTCATCATTTTTTCTTCTTGCTTTTTGTTATCCTAAACAAATAAATAATTGATGTTATCCAAATTAATTATTTTACATATATTTTAAATACAAAAGTTTTTAAAACTAACATTAAAATGATTCTTATTTGGCACAAAGTGCACCAAATTCAAGGTCTATCAGCCTCCCTTCTTAACTTGTCTTTATTTCCTCCACAACCCTGCTAACTCCCTCTACTGAAATCCTACCCATCTGTTGAAATCTTGTCCAACCCTCAAGGCCCAGTTCAAATGCTAACCCACACCAATTTGCCTGGAAAGTAGAATAGTAAAGAAAATAACACAAGACTGGAAAGATTGGATGGTGCCAAACTTAAAAGAATCTTTAATACCCAGGAATGGAATCTAAACTTTTATCTTGTAGACCCATTAAAGATTTTGAGCAGAGGCATAGAATGACCCAATCTATATTTAAGAAAGATAATTGTTATAGTGGTATGAAGGATAGTTTGAAGGAGAAGGGAATTAGAAGCATGAAGACCCGTTTGGAGGCAATTACAGTAGTATCAGTGGTTGGTAATGAGTGTTTAAACTAGAATTGTTATAATAGAAATAGTGAGGTAAGTATGAATAAAAGAGATAATCCAGAAGTGAAATCAGCATGACTTCATAATTAAATATTAATTCAATAAGCATTTATCAAGTGCCTGCTATGTGCCAAACATTGTGCTAGGCACCAGGGATATAACTATATGGTCTACTCTGGAATATCAACAAAAGTCTCTGTCCTCAAGGAGCTTACTTTTTTTTGAGGAGAAGCAACATGTACACAGGTAAGTAAATACAAAATAATATTTAAAATTATTTCCGTGGGAGAGGGCACTAACAACTGGAGATAAACAGGATAGGCAGGTCTCATGTAGGAGGTGGCACTTGAACTAAGACATGAAGAAAGCTGGAAATTTTACAAGATAGAAGTGAGGAGAGAAAGCATTGCACACATGATGGGTAGCTCATGCAATGGCACAGAAATGGGAGATAGAATGTCACACTGCAAACATCAAATAGGCCAGTATGTCTAGACCTTACAGTATATGAAGGAAAGTAATATAAAAAAGTATATATATAAAAGTATAAAAACAAAGGCTACAGCCAGATTGTGAAGGCCTTTAAATGCCCTTCAAATACATTCTTGTGGCAGCAATATCAAAGGTAAACATGAGGGAAGAGTCAAAGATAACCATAAGGTTGTGAACAGGAGAAACAAGAATGAGTACTGGTGCCACAGAAAGATGTAGTGAAGTTAGAGGAAGGAAAAGTTTTAAGGGAAAAGAAAGTCAGCTTGGTTTTGGACGTATTGATTTCTGAAATGCTTTAGAGAGATCCTGTAGGCATTTGAAAATGTGAATCTGGCATATAAAAGAAAGGTCAGCACCAGAGTTATAGATGTAGGAGTATTTGTACAGAAGTAGAAGTTGAAAACATGGGATTGAATGATATTGTCAAAGGAAAAAAGAGGACTAAGAACATACCCTTGAGGAACACACACATCAATGAGTAGGAATAGGTTGAAGGGCCAGTGATAAAGAAAAATAAACAGACAAGAGTATAAGGAGAGAGTTCATGATCAAAATTAGACTTATACTTTACACTCCTCCGTGTACTATGTGATCCAGTGACATGTCTCCTTCTTATTCTATCTCCCAACTTCCTGCATTTTCACTGACTGTCCCCCAGACTTGGAATACTCTCCTGTCTCATCTCTGCCTCCTAGCTTGCCTGGCTTCCTTCAAGTTCAACTAAAATCTGACCTTCCACAGGAAACCTTTCCTGATAGCTCTTAAATTTAATAGTGTTTTCTCTTTGCTGATTATTTTGAATTTACCCTATATATCACTTATTTGTACATAGTTGTTTGCATGGTATCTTTCTCATTATACTCTGGGTTCCTTGAGAAAAGGGATTGTCTTTTACATTTTTTGTATCCCTAGTGTACCTGTCACATAGTAGGTGACTGACTTTTAATGGAGCAAGTACTGAACTTGGGCTCAGCAAGTACTGGGCTTAATCCCTGCCTCTAACACTTATTAGCTGTGTGATTCTCAGCACCTTAGGAAACTCTCTAAGACTTTTTATTAAGTTATAGATGGGTTTAGATCTGTTTCAGGGTTTCTCATGCTAATGAAAACATAGATTCTTGATGTATTGATGTAAAATTGGATTTATGGTTTATCTGTAGATTTCACCAAAATTTTTTACCCATTATCACTGCCAATCCAAAAAGAATAAAAGACTTTCAGAGTTAGGAGAGATCTTAGAGATAATCTACTAAAACTCCATCTTTCAGACGAGAAAAAGTTACTTGTATTTATCAACTTACATTAATATCTTTTTGCAGTTTCTTGGATTCTAAGGCTGTAATCATTCTTTCTTGTGCCATCTGTTTGTTTTCCAGTGACAGCTTGTTGAAATTTGCAGTTAATTCACTATTTTTTAGCCTATTAAAACATAAAATGAAGTAAATGTATTATGTACTTTTATTTTCCCACAATTTCCTTCTTCACTCAATTTTAAAAAGTAAATAAAAACAAGCTTTCTCTCCTCAGCAATTTTTCACTCAGTAGCTTATTTTACATTTCTTTCTCAATTACGTGTATTGTTAATTTTTTTCAAAAATTTGACTTATAAATTCTCTCCTTCCCTCCTTCCCCTTACTCTTCAACAAAGCAATTGATTTGATATATAGAATATACATGGGCACTCATGCAAAACATTTCCATAATAGCCATGCTGCAAGAGAAAACAAACACCAAAAAATAAGAATAATAAAGAAAGTTTAAAAGTTATGTTTCAATCTGCATTCAGGCTCCATCAGTTCTTTCCCTAGAGGTGGAAGGCATTTTTCACCATAAGTCTTTCAGAATTGTCTTGGATTGTTAAGAATAGCTAAGTCATTCATAGTTGATCATCATACAGTATTGCTGTTACTGTGTACAATGTTCTCATGGTTCTGCTTATTTCACTTTGTATCAGTTCATATAAGTTTTCTCAGGTTTTTCTGAAAGCATCGTTCTTCAGTAAAGCATCATTTCTTACAGTACAATAGTATTCTATCACAATCATATACCACAATTTGTTCAGCCATTCCCCAATTGATGGGCATCTCCTCAATTTCTAATTCTTTGCCATTACAAAAAGAGCTGCTATAATTATTTTTGTATATACAGGTCCTTTTCCTTTTTCTTTGATCTTTGTGGTACAGACTTAGTAGGGCATTGCTGGGTCAAAGTGTATGCATAGTTTTATATCCCTTTGGGCATAGTTCTAAATTGTTCTCCAGAATGGCTGGATCATTTCACAACTCTACCAACAGTACATTAGTGTCCATATTTTCCCATATGCCCTCCAACATTTGTCATTTTCCTTTTCTGAAATATAGCCAATTTGTGAGGTGGTACCTCAGAGTTGTTTTAATTTTCATTTCTCTAATCAATAGTGATTTAGAGCATTTTTTTCATATGAGCATAGCTAGTTTTCATTTCCTCTTCTGAAAACTGCCTGTTCATATCCTTTGACTACTTATCAATTGGGAAATGACTCTTATTCTTATAAATTTGACTCAGTTCTCTATATATTTGAGAAGTCTTTATCATAGAAACACTGAAAAAAAATTCCCCCAGTTTCCTGCTTTTTCTTCTAATTTTGGCTGCATTGATTTTGTTTGTGCAAAAACTTTTTTCATTTCATAAAACCAAAATTATCCATTTTACATGCTGTAATACTCCTGTCTCTTATTTAGTCATAAATTCTTCCCTTATCCAGAAATCTGAGAGGTAAAATATTACATGTTCCCATAATTTGCTTATGATATTACTTTTTATATCTAAAAAAACATCGCAATTTTGACCTTATCTTGATATATAGTGTTAGATGTTGGTCTATGCCTAGTTTCTGCCAAACTGATTTCTAATTTTCCCAGCAATTTTTGTCAAATAGTGATTTGTTGTCTCAAAATCTTGAATCATTGGGTTTATCAAACACTAAATTACTATGGTCATTTATTACATGTATTGTGTACCTAATATATTCCACTGATCCACCACTCTATTTTTTAGCTATTATCAGATTGTTTTGATGATTACAGTTCTATTATACAGTTTGAGATCTGGTACTGCTGGGCACCTTCCTTCATATTTTTTTCATTGATTCTCTTGATATTTTTGACTTTTTGTTCTTCCAGATGGATTTTGTTACTATTTTTTCTAGCTCTTAAAAATAATTTTTTTGGTATTTTGATTGGTATGGCACTGAATAAGTAAATTAATTTAGGCAGAATTGTTATTTTCATCATATTGGCTCAGCCTACCCACGAGCAATTAATATTTCTCCATTTGTTTAGATCTGACTTTATTTGTGTAAAAAGTGTTTTGTAATTATGTTTACATAGTTTCTGGGTTTGTCTTAGCAGGTAGACTCCCGAGTATTTAATATTGTCTACAGTTATTTTAAATGGATTTTTTTCTTCTATCTCTTCCTGCTAGACTTTGTTGATAATATATAGAAATGCTAATAAATTATATAAGTTTATCCAAGTATCCTGGCCCAAGCATTTGTGGAAGTCCAGAGCTTTTAAGAGAAGCTGTGAAAAGAGAATTGGACTTAAAGATAAAAGTAAAGAAAGAGAGAGAGAGAGAGAGAGAGAGAGAGAGAGAGAGAGAGAGAGAGAAAGAGAGAGAGAGAGAAAGCATTAGAGCTGTGGGAATGAGTAGGGATGGAGAAGAATCCAGGCAGATCCTCACGACCCCAGAGCTAAGGGAAGCTACTTCTCTTGATTCCATCTTTATTTCTTGAGAAATTATCAAATATCAATGCTATCTGATAGTGTGTTGAGGGGACATCAAGGACCTAATTGAATCCATCTCAGTTTTGCTATGCTTTCATAAGTTTTCCACAAGAAGTTTCAATCTCCTTTCTTTGGGAAAATGTAGGAGATTACACTCATGTATATGGGGTCAAAGAATGACTTTATTACTTTCTTGTTTTAATTTCTTTTGTGTCTTAGATTATTTTCTTATTAGATATATGTATCTTTTTATGGTCTGGCAAAACAGAATATACTAGATTGAAGAATAGACTATGAGGTACATAACTGATTATCCCCAAATAGCCACATTGAGCCTAAGGTACAGAGTTTTCAGGGTTGCATAAAACTTGTACTAAATGTAAACTGTTCTTTCTAGATGATTAATGATAAAAGAGATGAGACAGATAAGATGATAATCTGGGGAGTTTGTAGGGTCAAGGAAAGGAGTTTCTTTTCTTTTGGATAGGGAGACCTAAGCATATGTCTAAGGTCAAAGAGCAGGAGCCAGTAGAGGGAAAAATTTAGGATATGTGAGAGAGGATGACTAATAGAGCAAGGAGAAAGAAGGGGCAGGGTGGTGTGGGAGCATGGGCACAGTTGGAGTGGTTATCCCTGGCAAGATAGAAGTGCTTCATAGTGTAGCAGATAGAGTGTTAGAATTAGAATCAAGTAGATAAAGTTACTGTGTGATGATGGGCAAGTTACTTAATATCTCTGAGCCTCAGTTTCTTTTTCTGTAATTGGGAATAATAATACCTGTAGTACCTAATCACAGAGTTATTGTGAAGCTCAAATAATATAATGTATGTAAATCATTCTGAAAAATCTTAGTGTTAGATATTTATGATCATTGAATATGAGGACATAAAGAAGTTTAGAAAGGTGTAGGAAAAGCATTGAAGGACCTTGTATCTTTGGATGGAATCTACTTTTTCTATCAAATAGTAGGCAAGGTTATCTACTAAAAATAAGGGGCAGTAGATAGAGTTAGTGGCTTGAGGATAGTGAAAAAATTTGAAGCACTTTTAATTAAAAGTAATTCATAACTCTACTATTGCTCTTTTCAAGCCTTTATAAGTTCAGGACTGTTAAAATAGTCTTATTCCCAATAAGACTGGGAGTGAATCAAGGATGCCCATTATCACCACTATTCAATATTGTTCTAGAAATGCTAGCTATAACAAAGAAAAGACAAGAAAAAGAAATTGAAGAATTGGAGTGGGCAATGAGAAAATAAAACTATCACTCTTTGCAGATGATATGATGGTATACTTAGAGGATCCTAGAAAATGAACTAAAAAACTAGTTGAAATATTTAACAACTTCCAGGATATAAAATAAACTTACATAATTTACTTATCCAAGTATCCAAGAACAAGAGTCCCAGATTAAAAAAAATTTTTTCCAGTGTATCCTTGCAAATGCAAAAGGACCACAGACTATTCGAGTTGAATCTCTACAACGCAGCACTCATTCTAGGGCTGTTTCTCTAAGTTTTACTTGCACTGGTGGGCCAGGTCACCACATGCAGATATCTGTTGTCCTTCAGTGTTCTAGGGATATGCTATAGGGGGTAGAGTTTCTAGTACTAATACGTATGAGACTTCATGAGTATGACTAACATTAATAGTCATTCAATAGGCATTTATTAAGTACTTACTATGGATGTGGCAAGCACTGGGAATAAAAAAACCCCAAAGAGAAACAGTTTCTGCCCTCAAGAATCATATATTCTTGGGGCAGCTAGGTGGCGCAATGGATAGAGCACCAGTCCTGAAGTCAGGAGGACCTGAGTTCAAATCCAGCCTCAGACCAAACACTTGACACTTACTAGCTGTGTGACCCTGGGCAAGTCACTTAACCCAAATTGCCTAAAAAAAATAAAAAATAAATAAAATAAGAATCACATATTCTAATTGGGGAAAGTCAGTACCTTCAATTATCTTTTGGAAAGGGTATTTACTGAAAAATTATAGCATGAACAGAAGTTTTTTAAAAATTATTTCCCCCAAAAAAGAGACACATTTTCCCCTGCATATATAGGGTTAGAGTGGGCTCAGATTTAGAAAGCAACCATAATGAAGCACATATGGAGAAAACATATGGCCAAACGATAAACTCACAACTCCTGGTTACTGGAAGTCCTTTTTTTCCCTTTGTGGAGTCCTCAAGAAGTTCTGCTTAGTTATAATGCTCTGCTGGACTTCAAGGATTGGTGCCTTTCTAAAGTCCATAACCAGGATAGTTCTTTCTGCCACTAGGGCTTTACTCCCTGAAGCAATTACTTGAGTTCTTGAGTGACTGTCTTTCCATATCTGACAACAGGCACTTCTTCTGTTATCAGTCATGTTTATGGCTCTATTGGGGTTATCTCCACTAGTAACTCTTGGGATCTCTTATGTCTCTGATGAATCTCCCAAGCTCACTGTCATTCTTTCCTCCTCCCCAAACAATTTCCTCTCAAGGTCTTGACTAGAGTTCCTTCCCTACAATACTGGCATGCCACTGGAATATCTGCAATTCCTAACTGGCTTGCTGTTTTATACATAGGCTAGAGGTATGTATTAGATTCTTTTAGTCAATCAAAAATATTTCTTGTGTGACTTTATCCAATGATCAAAGCACTTTATTCCTCTAAAACTGATAAGAACTTGTTTGCAATCTAATTTAGACTTCATTTTTTTTTTCAATTGAGTTGCCTGGGCTTTCCATTACTAAATTAATTAGGCTGGGAGTGTAGAGCCCCACTCTTAAACTATTCTAATCTTGCATTCAAGGTCTTGTAGTTCCATACTATCTGCTCAACTTTTTATTTCACACTGTTCCCTTTTTTAAAATTTTTTTAAATTTATGTAATAAAACAAGTATTTCCATAACATAGTATAATAAAAAGATGTATGTACTTGCTATTTCTTTTAAATATTTAATAAAGTTGTCATGTAAATTTCTTTTTTTTCCTTTTTTTCTTCCCTCTCCTTCCCCCACCCTAGAGATGGTAACTATTAGACACAAAGAGGTGTATACATATATGTATATATGTGTGTGTATGTATATGTATATATATGTATATGTATAAATGTGTATGTAAAATTATTCTATAAATACTTCTATTCATCAGTTCTTTCTCTGGATGCAAATAGTGTCTTTCTTCATACGTCCTTTATAATTCATTTTGAGTATAATAGTCAAAATGAATTATTCACTCAAAGTCAGTCTTAAAACAATATTGTTGTTACTGTATACAATGTTCTCTTGGCTCTGCTCATTTCACTCTTAATTATTTTGCGAAAGTCTTTCCATGTTTTTATAAGATGATTGAGTTCATTATTTTTTATATTGCAGTAGCATTCCATCACAATCATATACCACAAATTGTTCAGCCATTCCCCAATTGACAGGCATCCCTGCAATTTCTAGTTCTTTGCCATCACAAAGAGAGATGTTACAATCATTTTAGAACATATAGGTTCTTTTTTTCCCCTAATCATCTTTGGAAATAGACCTAATAGTGGTATTTCTGGGTCCAAGGGTATAGACAGTTTAATAACTCTTTGCACATAATTCCATATTGCTCTCCAAAAGATTGAATCAGTTCACAATTCCACCAACAATGAATTAGTGTCCCACCTATTCCACATCCCCTCCAACATTTATTGTTTTCCCCTTAAATCATTTTAACCAATCTGGTAAGTGTAAAAAGATATCTCAAGGTTGTTTTAATTGACATTTTTCTAATCAATAATGATTTAGAGAATTTTTTCATATGACTATAAATTGTTTGAATTCCTCATTGGAAAACTGCCTGTTCATATCCTTTGACCATTTATCAGTTGGGAAATGACTTATATTCTTATAGATTTGACAAAGTTCTTCATATATTTGAGACATGGTACTTTTACCTGAGAAACTGTCTATAAAATTTTTTTCACAATTTTCTGCTTTCCTTCTGATCTTAGTTATATTTGTTTTATTTGTACAAAAACTTTTTTAATGTAATGTAATACATATTATCCATTTTACACTTACCTTTGCTCTCTGTTTATTCATAAATTGCTCACCTATCCTTAAGTTTAACAAATAACATGTTCCATATTCTTCTAATTTTCTTGTAATATCTCTATATCTAAGTCATGTATCCATTTTGACCTTATGTTGATAAATGGTATAAGGTATTAATCTATACCCAATTTTTGCCATACTGCTTTCCAGTTTTCCCAACAATTTTTTTTACCAAATAATAAATTCTCATCCCAAAATCTTGTCTTTACACTTGTCAAATACAGGTTCATCCCATTCACATTCAAAGTTATAATTATTACTTACAAATTTCCCTCCATCTTATTTTACTCACTATTTTCCTTCTCAGCCTCTTTTTTACCCTATCTTCTCTCCTTACCCTCCTATTCCTTATTTTACACAGCCCTCTAAGAGTCCCTCTCTTATCTTCTTCCCACACCCCATTAATCTTAATCTATATACTCTTCTAAAAGTCCCTCCCCTACCCTGTCCCCCAGTTTTCTCACCTCTCTACAACTTCAGAAGACTTCTACACCTCCCTGGATGTACACACTCTCTTCAACCCAGATGAGAGTAAGATTCCAACATTACCAGCCCTGTACCTATACCTGCGTCCTCTGTATTAGTTCTTCCTTTCATACTCCATTTTTATGAGATAATTGCTCCTTTGTACCTTTTCCTACCTAATTTTTTAATCACCCTATCATAACAATTCACTCCCAATCTTTCTTTCAAACTATCAAACACTATTCCCTTTCAAACATTTTCTATTATAAGCAAACTGGATTACTCACCATTCCCCCTTTTCATCCTGTTCTTTTCTACTTCTTTGCCTTTGCTCATACTATCCCCCATAGAATGTATTCTCTCCCCCTTTTCAGCTCCAACAATCATCTGCTAAAATTCTTCCCTTCCTTTAAGTCAAATGCCACCTTCTCCATGAAGCTCTCCCTCATTCCTCGGGCAGGAAGCGATATCTTCTCCCTCAGATTGTACATTTACACGGACCTCTCCTTTGCTATTATTTTCTAATTTATATTATAGATATTTGTGTGCATAGGGTGTAAACTTTATAGAACTAGGTTAGATTTCTTCTTTGTATTCCTAGCACTTAGCACAGTGTCCTACATGTATTAGGTGCTTAATACCTGGCTTTTTTCTAAATGGAATTGAATTAAATTGAATTGAAAACCTTTTTGTTGAAAAGTAAATAAAAAAATTATTAATTGCAATTGACATCTCTTAAGTTACTCTTATATCGAGATTGTGAAGCTCCACCTAAAAAGTCTATTAGTGTTAGGAGAAGCAGTTGCTTTATATGTGGTAGGTTAGATGTGAATTTAAAGGCACCTATCTCCTATACTTGTAGGAAGTATCCTTAAAGAATACTGCCCTTATAACAAAAGGCAACAGTTGAGGGTGACTGGGTTATTCTATTATTTAATTAACAAGAAAAATATATATAGCTCAGTATTCATCTAATTATATATTCATGTAAGTTTAACAGGATTACAGTTTATGAGAAATATCTGAGAATAATGGAAATATGACCTTGGAGTCAGGAAGACCTCCATTCAAGGCATCCTCTGACCCATTTTGGCTAAGTGACCCTAGGCAATTATCTAAGATAAGTTGCAAGTGCCTCAGACAATTATCTAAGATGATAAGTTGCAAAGCAGGTGCTCATTTGCGTTCATATAGTTTCTTCACCCCAAATTCCTAATGAACAAAAGCACAAGTCCAATCCCTCTAAAATGGTTTAAAACAAAACTTTGGGAGAAAATACACGTGGTTCACAAATAAATGAAAAACATACCTCTCCTGTTCAAGCTCAATTTTAAATTTGGCAATCTGCTGTGAGTAATTTTGTTCATTTGCAGCAGCTTCGTTAAATTTTGCTTCCAAATCATGTACTTCTTTCTGAAAAAGAAAAAGTATACAAGTACATAGGATGTGGTTTAAAATTTTTTCATTATTAAAAAAATTGAACCCAAAAGTAACAATACTATCTCATCTGAGTAATACTAATACTACTTCAGTTCTTCAAAGATCTATGATATCATCAGAGTATGTATTTTCCTCCTCTGATGCACATCACAACCCCTCTATGCCTCAGTAGATAGTCATTATGAGTTGTGACAAAAAAATTATATCAGCTTCTAACCAGTCTGATAATGGGCTTCTCTAAAAACTATTTGGGCTGTATTTGAGAAAGTCCCCATGATAGCCATGCTCACTTCTCTCCTGACTCTTGGACTTTTACTCCTCCTTTTCCTAAACCCTCACCCCAGATTTTCAGCTTCCTTTGTGTGCTATCTTTCCCTCTAAATTCCTTGAGGGTAAGGACTGTCTTTCTCTGTATTTACTTTTGTATAACCAGCACTCAGCACAGTGCCTGGCATAATAAGAATTTAATAAATACTTTATCTGTTCATTTAGGCTGGTCTTCAGACCACCCACATACAATTTATCATCAGGCTATGCTCAGACACCTTCCAGCTTTGTACCATCTCCTAGAGTTTGTGCTATTCTAGCACAATCTACAAAAACACTGGTTTATCTCCATCCCATGAGATAGTATCAGAATAGGTTGTAGATATTATAGAGTTGTCATGTGAGATTTTATAACTACTTTAAAATTCATGTAGATAAAACATTGGAATTTTTAAATAACAAGCTTTAAAGAATTTATTTGTATAATGGTACTTTCACTGAACTGAGAAGTTTTCAGAGTGCTCCACCAGTACAAATAACAATCTCATTCATGCTTCTCATCCTATTCCAAACTCTTGCCACACATTTTCCATATAAGATCCTTTAAACATACTGGTGACTTTTCTCTCTTTTAAAAAAATATGTCAGAGGTACTAATAGAATATTCACACTATTCAGCACTTTCTTTTATATAATTGGATCACTTCCTTTTCCAGACATATATTTCCTAAATAAAGTTTTTATATCACTTCTTGCATACAAACCATCCTTATTAATGTGCTAAAAATCTACTCATACCTACCATGAGTCTTTCCATCTTTGTGAGTAACTTATAATCTAGATTCATCAAAAATTAAAGTGTCCCAGGAGTCACGGTCATATAGCATCACCCAAAGAATATCAGTATTAAATGAAAATGAATAGTTTGGAAATATTAGACAGTGCTTTCAATGCCTCAAATTCAATCTAGTCTTATTTCTTTTTGCTCTTCAATTCTGAGCTTGTTTCATTGTTCATGAGTAGCCTGTTTAAGACATGTAATATCGATGGACTAACTCAATCAAATGGTTATCCAGCTCTATGTTATACTCTTAAGTAATAAGCACTTTTCAACTAGTTCAATTATCCTATATAGATTAAGAGGCTAATGTCTTTTGTATTCCTATAGATTTCACTGAGGAAGTTTTGTAGTATTCCAGGACTAACTACAGCAAGAAGAATTTCATCTGAGGATGGAAACATTTGAAGAATTTCACCATCAAAATGGAATCCTGTTTTGGGGGGGGGGGTTAGTTTTTTTGTTTTTGTTTTTGTTTTTTTTTGGCAGGGGGACTCTGCACAGAAAATTTTCCCTTATACTGGAGAAGGCCTCAGTTAAATATATTAAGTCTTTCTCTTTGATACCTGGCTTGATACCAATACTTAGCAGATTGTTGTATAAAATCACTTCCAAAATCATGTTATAATGCCTTGTATATTTTAATGTATACATGAGATGCAACTTACATGAAGAGAAATTTCAAGATGTTATTTTGTTCTATATAGTCAACTTTTTTTAAAGAGCAATAAAAAAGACACAATGAAATTTTATATTCTCTATGTCTTTAGTCAGTTATGTGACCATAAATATATAGAAAATAATCTGCAAAGGGCCTTCCTATTTACTGCTAATATTTTCATCAATGTTATTCTCAATGTATAGAAAATTTTCATAAAGATTTTCATGGAGAAGAAGTAGGTACATGGGTCAGTTATTACTGATGTCTTCTCATCACTTTTTTTAAAAGTAAAAATACTACCTATAATCTTTCCTGTTCCTTTAGAATTTTCTCCTTTTTGCTATCCCTAAGTACTTTTAAATTTGTATTGTCTCTAGTATAGATTTGTTCTATATATATTTAGTCAGGAACAGTCCCCTCATCCTAATTTCACCTTTTTAAATAGCATTGTCACTTCTGTACAAAGCATATCAAGTATTGAGGTATAAATGTCCAAATGTGGGGGTTCCATTAGCATTACCCATCCCATCCTCAACAGATCACTACAAAAATATGTTTCATTGTGCTTTTGAATTCATCCTCTTTCCATTTTCACCTACAAATGTTCCTGTGAGACTACCTGAGTCTCATGACAACACAATTGACTAAATGATGTAGAACACAAAGATTTAATTATACTTATTTTTTGATATAGTAATCAAATAAAAATTGATTTTGTATAGTAAAACATAACTTTAAAGGTTCTCCTCCAACGAAATGTCTTTCATGCATATATTAAAATCATGCAAGATTTCCTGAAGTGTAAAAATGGAGAAAACTTAATTCAGCAACCCTTTGATTGTTAATACCAAGTTAATATCTCTCTCCAACATAGGCCCAACTCTTTAACATCAGTATTCTTTCAGTGATACTATATGGCTATGAATCATAGGATACCACAGTCTCTAAAGACTTAAAGTGATATGTCACCCAAATGACAACAAAAAGGAACATTGAGAGTATGAGCAGGCTATATCATATTACTAATTAGAATTACCTAGGAAAAGTGATATAAAGGATGTCATTAGAGACTGTGTAACTACAAAAGCAGGTAAAGTAGTTACATAGCAAAAAGGATAACTAATAGACAATTTAAAATGTCTATAAACATTAATGTAACTATAAGATATATCCTCACTAACAAAAATATCTGAAACAAAATAATTACACATACCTCTCTGACTTGAAGAGTCCCATTTAGCTCTATTTCTGTTGCCTTCAGTTTTTCAGTAATCATCTCTAAATGTTTATTTTCATTTAAAAGTCTTTGATTTACCTCCTAATTAAGAATATAAAGGAATCATGAATTCCAAAGTACAACTATTCACAATCATGAAATCTACAAACAAAAGCTGTGAACAGAACCATAATTTCAATAAAGATTTTTTCCTTTGGCTGGAACTACAAAATGCATACAAAACACATCTTTAGTCAATAAATAAATATGAAGGAACTGCAGTATAATTAAAAGGCCACTAGAGAGGGAGTCAAGAGAACCTAGGTACTAAGTACAGCTATGTCATTAACTAGCTCTATGGACATAAGCAAAAGACTAAATCCTTTTCAGAACTCAATTTTCTTACATGTAAAATGAATGGTTGGACAAAATTATTTTTTAAAATTCCTTCTAAATCTAAAATTTTATGATTCCTTTAAGAGATTATTTCTAAGCTCCTTTATAGTCTTACAGACCTGATTCTATGAAAAATTGTCAATTGTTTTGGCAAGTAAAATGAAAATTTGTTTGTAAATATTACAGTTTCATGTGCTACAAGGTCATACATGGAAGGGGAAATCACCTAATACAGGAAATCTCATTTTAAAAAGACCACTATAATTTCTGATTCTATATAATAAAAGATTCATGTTCATGATTACAATAGATATATTTTGATGAATCAAGTTCAGAAAAAATTATTTATAACTGATACCTTTACTAACTCTTGTCCACATAGAAATCAACCTCTATAATAAAATGTTACTTTGGTATTTACTATATACATATATATATACGTACATACATATATATAATGACATATAAGCTATCCTTAAAATTTAACAGGTTTCACAAAAGGGTGTGTTGTGGTTTTCAGTGAGGGCACTGGTAAATAGGAGACTAAAGATCTGATAGTTCTAAGTGAAGATAAAAACCAAATTAAAAATGGGAGGTCCTGGTCCAGATTTTTCTATCAGGCATATTAAAAAATCAATTATCTGAACCTGCAAATACTATCACCTTCTACATAGCATAAAAATTAAAACCACAACCAAATAAGTATATCTTTAAAAGTTTATTAAAATGGAATTGTACATGCAAACTAACCCTATACGCAAAATATAATGACTTTCTTTAGTAAATACTCATGAACTAAAAGAATGAACACAACCTTCAAAGAAGTCTTCTTTATAACCATAAAATGTCACATTCAAATTAATATAAGATCATAGTTTTAGAACTGGAAGAGGCTTTAGAGGGCATCTATTCCCATTCCTTCATGTTATAGATGAAGAAATAGAGGCCAAATAATATTAGATGACTTGCCCAATGCAAGATTTAAATTTAAATTTAGATATTCTGATTCCATAGCCAGTATTTTTTCCATTGTACCATAGTAAAATTGTTGATATGACAAACATGACAATAAGATGGGGCAATGTATAATTTCGTTCTTTTAGGTAAACGAGAAAGAGAAATCATGAGGAACTTATTAAGGTTGGATTGTTTACATTTCTACCTGGAAAGATGATATTTGTAAATCATGAGACCTTTGTCAGTATTAGGGTAGTTGGGGGGAAAAATTCTATGTAGATAGATAGATAGATAGATAAATAGATAGATAGACAGACAGATAGATGGAACAGGGTAAGTTCAAGATGAAGGGGTGATATCTGGAGAATAAAATTAAGGGGTGAGAGAGTATTATACTGAGAGAAGGGCAAAGGGAGAAGTAGAATAGAATAAATTATCTCACATAAAAGAGACCAAAAAAAAGGCTTTTACAGTGGAGGAGATGTACGGGAAGGTGAGAGGAAATGAGTGAATCTTACTCTCATCAGATTTGGCTTAAGGAGGGAATACCATACACACTCAATTGGGTATGGAAATCTATCTTACCCTATAGGAAAATAGGGGGTAAGGGGATAAGAGAGCAGGGGGATGATAAAGGGGAGGACAGGTTGGGGGAGGGGGTAATCAGAAGCAAACACTTCTGAGGAGGGACAGGGTCAAAAGATGACAGAACAGAATAAAAGGGGGCGGGACAGGATGAAGGGAAATAGTTAGTTTTCCACAACATGACTACTATGGAAGTGTTTTGCATGACTACACATGTATAAAATGTATCTAGCTGCTTGCCTTCTCAATGAAGGTGGGTAAGGAAGGAGGAAGGGAGAAAATTTGAAACTCAAAGTTTTAAAAACAAATGTTAAAAACTGTTTTCACATGCAACTGGGAAATAAGATATACAAGCAATGGAGTATAGAAATCTACCCTGCCCTACAGGAAAATAGAAGGGGAAGAGGACAAGAGAAGTGGGGAGGGAGATAGAAGGGAAGGCAGATTAGAGGAAGGGGCGTTCAGAATGCATGCCGTCTTGGGGTGGAGGGACAAGATGGGGAGAAAATTTGGAACTCAAAATCTTGTGGAAGTGAATGTTGAAAACTAAAAATATATAAATAAATTAGAAAAAAATAATAATTTCCTTCTTTTAAGATGGACCCAGAATTCTCAACAAATTGTGGTACATAAATATAATGAAATATTATATCCACTAAGAATTGATGAATTAAAATAACACAGGCAAACACAAGAAGACTTATTATATAAAATGATACAAAGTTAAAGAAATAAAAGCAGGAAGATAATATACACAATTATTACAATGCAAATGGAAAGAACAACAACAACAACAAAGACTCCAGACCTGAACATTGTATAATTATAATCATCAAGCTTGGTCCTGAAGAAAAGCAGAGAAAATGTATCCTCCTTTCTTTGCATAAAGAGGAAATATGGGTGTGGAACATTAAATACACTGTCAGACTTGGCTTATGTATTCACTAGTTTTCCTGAAATGTTTTTTTCCCTTTCTCTTTTTTATTCATTGCTATAAAATATAGTTACAGGGAAGACAGACAGAAGGGATACCTTTGAAAAAGCAAAGTTATACTTTAATGAAAAGTATGTTTTTGGAAAGGTGGGACCTAAAATTGTTAAATTTTATTTTGTTTTTTAAAATTTGTTTGTTAAAATTCTAGAAGTCATAATAACATGCTGGACAAAAGCAACCTACTAATGGTTGCCATCATCTAAATTACTTAGAGGGACAATCATATATATTTACCAAGGTTCTTTTTAATTCTTCAAGTTGTATTTCTTTGTCCTTTTCACATAGTTTCATGTCTTCTAAAATAAAAAAACATAAATATATTAAAAGAACTAATTGTGTTACTGAGATTAAAAGATTGAGAATGATATGTGAAATGGTTGAAGAAGTAGGAAATAAAAGAGTAACAGAAAGAGGAAATCAATCAACATATATTTATTCAGCACATCACATGTGTCAGCCACCGTGCTAGGCATTGGAGATACCATAATTTAAGGGGAATGGCCTCTGCCCTCAAAGAGTTGATATACTATTAGGGAAAAACATAAATAAATATAAAATAAACCCAAGGAATTTTTTTTTTTAGAGAAGGCACTAGAGGCTAGGGTGGGTAGGAAAGACTTCATGTAGAAGGTAGCACTTCAACTGGGCTTTAAAGGAAACTATGTATTCTAAGAGATGGAGACGAAGAAGAGTGAATTCCAGGGATCTGATCAAAGGCACAGGGATGAGAGATATAATGTTGTGTGTGAGGAATGACAAAAAGATTAATTTGGCAAGAAATAAAAAAATATTTTTAAAAGGGAAGCACTAGGCAGAGATAGATTAAGGACACTATGAAAAACTAAAAACCAGGTAATATAATATAGACAAATACATAATCTTATAGGAAACTAATAAATTTAAAATAGATCTATTATAAGATCATCCATCATATACTGTTTCATATACATTTGCCTTAATTTCAGTTTATCACTATTTCTGTATCTTATTATACCTATATCTATTCTAATCCTTCCCTATAATCTCAAAGGAAGCTGGATGGTATTCTTCTCTGAAACTAATCTTACACTTATTATCATGACCCCATTCCTTCCTGTGTCTTTAAGAACCTTACTCCAACAAGGATACCTTCCTTTTAAATATACTCTACTCTCTTCCTCTCCATAACTTTCTTATACCACTATCAATTCAATCAACAAATTCCATTGTTAGCATTAATTATCAAGCATTACAAATCTCCTTTATCTTACAAATATTTAACCCTAATATTCCTTCTATCTATTATACAATTTCTTTCCTTCCTTTTATTACTACACTCCTTAAGCATGTGGTATTTTATAATCCAGTGCCTTTACTTCCTCTCCATTCACTTAGGAAATGTCTGCAAGCAGCTAGAAAGAAATAATTCAAATACTGTGAAGTCACAGTCAAGATCACACACAACTTAGCAGCCACAACCTTAAAGGAGTGGAGAGTTTAGAATATGTTACAAAAGGCAAAGAAGCTAGCATTACAACCAAAAATAACTCATCCAACAAAACTAAATATAATCTTACAGGAGAAAAAATAGATCTTTAATAAAATAAAGGACTTTCAAGCATTCCTGTTGCTTTCTACTCAAAAATCTGACATTCAAAAACAAAACATTATAGAGAAGCATAAAAAAGATAAACACAAGTAAGAAATCATAAGGGACTATGTAGAGTTAAATGGTTCACATTCTTATATAGGGAGATGATACAGAAAACCCCTCAGAACTTTATTATCACCAGGGCTCTTAGAGGGAATCTAATTAGACAGAAGACCTGAATGTGATTCTTTTATGTTTGAATGATCTCAAAAGAAGAATGGATGGGTGGGGAAGAGGAATATACTAGGAAAAAGGGGAAGGAGAAAGATTAATGGGGAAAATTATCTCTCATAAATGGGGTGCTCAAGGAAGTTTATACAGTGGAGAAATTAGTGAGGTAGAACAGATGACACTTGAACTAAACTTTCATCTGAAATAGTTAAGGAGGGAAGAATATACATACATACAATGTTGGGTACAGAAATTCATCTTTTCTAACAGAGCTAAGATTTAAAGGGATTAAGAGAAAGAGCAGGGTGTAATAAGAGGGAGGGTAGAATGAGGGAGGCAATGGTCAGAAACAAAATAGACTCTTAAAGAGGGGACAGGGGAAAAAACAGAAGGAAAAGTATAAGATACTTTTTAGAGGGAAATACATGTTTAGCAATCATAATTATGAATGTGAATGGGATGAACTCACTCATGAAATAGAAGAGAATAATAGAATGTATTAGAAACCAGAATCCAACAATACGTTTATGAGAGACACACTTGAAACAGAAAGATACACACAGAGTTAAAATAAGGAACTGGCACAGGATCTATTATGCTTCAGTTTAAGTTACAAAGGAAGGGATAGCAATCATGATCTTAGACAAAGCAAAGGGAAAAAATAGACCTAATTAAAAGAGATAAACAAGTAAACTACATTTTGCTTAATAAGTACCATAGACAATAAATTCATATCAATATTAAACATATATGCACCCCTGTCAGATCTAGACAAATATAACCATAAAATAAATAAGAAAGAAGTTAAGAAATTAAATAGAATTTTAGAAAAGTTAAATATGACAGCCCTCCAGAGAATATTGAATGGGAATAGAAAGGAAGAGGAAGGGAAATAATCATTTATATGTTGTCTACTATGTGCCTGACACTGTGCTAAGCTTTACAGTGTTATATGCTACAAAAAATTCAAGAATGATGAGGAGTGAAAAGGCATTTGATTTAACACTGTTATTGGTTAGTTTATAGAGAGCAGCTTCAGTAGAATGATGTGGACAGAAGCCAGATTACAGGTGGTGAGGAAGTAAAGACAGTGAATATAGACTACTCAGTAGAAGTTTAGCAGTGAAAGTGAATAGAAAGATAGGGAATTAGCTAGAGAATGCAGCAGAATGCAGGGGAAAAATATCCAAGTTTTTTGTTTGTTTTTTGTTTAAATGATGAAAGAGAATTGAGCACATTTCTACCCAGAAGGAAAGAAGCCACAGGAGGACTTGAGTTCAAATCTGGCCTCAGACCAAACACTTGACACTTGCTAGCTGTGTGACCCTGGGCAAGTCACTTAACCCCAACTGCCTAAAAATAAAAAAATTAAAATTTTTTTTAAAAAGCCAGTAGAAAAAGATTTGAAACGCAGAATAGGAAGGTAGTGCATGATAGATCAAAGTCCTGGAGGATGAGATAGGATAGAGCACAAATTTAGGGGTTAATTTGGGCAAGAAGCAGAGTAACTTCATCCTTTGAAAACAGAGAAAAGGAAGAAAGTATGGGGAAGACATACAGAGGTTTTGAGATATCAAAAAGATAAAACATGGAGCATGTCATTTAGTCTCAATTTTCTCTATAAAGCAGGAGACATAGTAATCTGAAAAAGAACTAAGAATGAAACTAGGTTTGAGAAGAGGATAACCTTTGCAACAGCAGCTATGAAAAATATAAAAAGGAATTAATTTTTAAAAGCAGTGAGGGCCCAGTTAAAGTTTGATAGTACCATTGTTAATTACATGTAAAATTATATATGGCATATATTTTAAAGATAAACTTACATTTTTCCTATATATATTTAATTCTCCAGAATGGCTAAAATATTAAATATGCATGTGAGATACAAAATATAAATGCTATGTCTAACAATAAAAACTTTTAAGAATCCTGAAGTCAGTAATCTAGGTACCCTATGACCCCTTCAGGTTCCTTACAATTAAAAGAGTCCATGAACTGGAAAACTTGGTAAGCTTTTTTTAAGAGTTGATTTTAAGACTTTCCTATTTCCTTAAAGCTAGACAAAATGATCAAATAAAAAACTAGAAACCACATAGTAGCTAACCTATTTTATTTTGAAATAATTAATTTTTAGATTAATTATTAAAAAGCATACTTGTTACTCTTTAAACTTTACCCAGTTCACTTGATTTCTTCTGTAGCTCCAAGGTAAGAGTTTTCAGCTGTTCTTCATTTTGCTCCAATCTTTTAAAATATATTTTAAAAATGTAAAATGTCAACTACAAATATATTTAAGTAAACAATTCAGTTATCTAAGGTCAGATTATATAAAAGATAGTCAGAACTTAAGTAATATATTTATTTGCCTACTTCATTTGAATGCAAAGATCCCTTTGAAATCAATAGGGATTTTATATTAATTCATTATCAGTTCTTATAAATGTTTATTTTGAAAATGTGATATTTTATCATTAAAAATAAATGACTGAATCCTATCCTATATTGCCTTTATTTAAAAATGTAAATCATATCCTTATAATCTTGTATCTTAAATTTTTACTCCAAACTAAACATTTAGGAAGAAATACAGAGAATTAGCATTTAATTTACTCAGTGTCATCTATAAGATGCACTTTGATATACAGTGTAACCCAGAGGTGGGAACCCTATGGCCTTAAGGTCACATGTGGCCCTCTAGGTCCTCAAGTGCAGCCCTTTTTACTGAATCCAAACTTTACAGAACAAATTAGGTTCTCAAGTGTGGCCCTTTGAAAAAATCTAAACTTCACAGAACACTGTCAAAGGGCCAAACTTGAGGACCTAAAGGGCCATATGTGGCCACGAGGCCGCAGGTTCCCCACCCTTGATGTAACCTATTAAAAAGAAGATAGGTTTGAAAACTAGCTATATGACTTGGACAATTCATTTAAACTCATCAGAGCTCATTTCCTAAACTTTCAAAATGAAAGATTTGTACTTGATCACCAAGGTCCTTCCTAATTATAAAATTCTATTATTCTATAATCACAAAAAAAAATTTCTCTTTATTGCACATTAAGATATGACCATATTTTTTTTTACTAGATAATTCAGGATAGCAGATGGGCACAGTAGCCAGGGCAGGTGGGACAATGATAGAAAGGATAAGAAAGGTTAGTTCCTCTCCCTTCTCCACTGCCCCCAGACTAATGAGTTTAAGTCAGTTGTGCAGTGAGGGAAAAACATTGAGAATACTGCTGAAGCTAGGATTATAGTTTTTGTGAAGAACTTCATCTTTCTTCACCAGAGTCCCCAGATTGAGTCCTACAGCTGAACCTTGGGCTAGTCCCCCTTGATAGCAGCTAAAAATAGATTGGGGGGAGAAGAAAGGAAATAGTTTTAAGGGAATGAAAAGTCTCTTTTTTCTACAAGCTGGGGGTTACTGGCCTCCAAACTCTAAAAATACAACTAAAGCACGAAGAATTGCTTGAGAATTAGTATAAACATTATCTATCTTAGATATGTTCATAGTCAGTGGGTGGCTACAGGATCAAAATGATCAAAATCTAAATGATCTCAAGTGGAAAGCATACATGCCCAATAGCAAAGGATTTTTGAAGAAAATATTGATGCTACAGAGATGATGAGACTTCTCAGTCAAGTCAACAAGCATTTATTAAGTATTTTATGTGACTTGGCACTACGCTAAGTATTGGAAATAGACAAAAATATGGTCCTTGCCCTCAAGGAGCTCATCACACATATTTCTCAGCTATGCTAGGCACTGTGCTAAGTACTGGGGATTCAAAGAGATACAAAGTAATCCCTATCCTCAATGAGCTCACAATCTAATGGGGGTAATAGCATTCAAAGCACTTATGTAAAAAACAGATACATACAGGGTAAATGGAAGGTAATCTCAGAGGGAAGGCACCATTGAAGGAAAATGGAAAAGACTTTTTACAGAAGACCAAATTTTAGCTAAGACCTGAAGAAAGCCAGGGATGATAATTAAATGCATGGGAGTTGAGATCTCTAAGCTAAAATAGTATAGAGGGACAAAAGGACCCAGGACCAAGCTCTGGGAAACACTGACAGTTCACATTACATAAGTAATGTGCTCAGCAGACCTCTATGTAAAACAATTTTACATAATATGAATTTGCCCTTACCCATCTACTTCACTTAGCCTATACAACAAAGGCATACACAAAATAAAACCTTATACAAGTCACACATGTACTAAAATGCAGACATATTAAGTACTGTATCATGATAATAAACAGAATTATGACATTAAAGGTAAAGTAAATGATAAAGCATGCACAATACTATACAGTAAAATTAGCACAGGTGTGCAGTATGTTGCCCCTTCCCACTGCACCTAAGCCTTTATCACTGGTGGGTGACTGGGCAACTTTTTTTATGAAGCTTTCCAGAGATGTCTGAAGAGTGGCTCTCTTTTTTTTCCTTGCATATCATAACAAGCAATATTATCAACTAGACTTTGAACTTTTAAAAATCTTGAAGTATTTGGATCCATCTTTTCAATAAAAGAAAAAAAATTCACTCAAATGATGAAATGCTTCTGCTAACTGTTTCATTGTGAACCTTTTTGGTTTGACCTCAAGTTCTAAAGCTTTTCTTTCATTTTCTGAAATCTTTGCAGCTAAAAGTTCATTCAGATGCTCATCTGACAGTTCTTCTCCATGAGATGAAATCAACTCCTCCACATCATCTTGCTAATTTTACAATCTTGTTACTCACTTCTTTAAATAGTTCATCTTTGTCAATCCATAAATCAGAATGAACTGTGCGCCCTTTTTTCCAAACTATCTTCATACTTGTTTCAGTTACATCTTCCCATACCTTAGTAATATATAGCAAATATAATATTTGCATGGCAAATATCATAAGACTTCCAGAAATCTCTCAACATCAAGTCCTTATCAGCATCCCAAAGCTGCAATTCCCTGGGTAAATATAGTGTACAATCACTCCCTGATCTATAGGTTGTAATAATGAGGTAGTTTTAGGGGGGAAAGTAGATCATTTTTACATTTTCATTAAAATCATCCAGATGGAGAATGTGACCTCAGGCATTATCAAAAGAAGTAGAATCTTTAAAGGAATGACATTATCATTACATAACTTTTTGGTTTAGGGAATAAAGCATTGCATAAACCAGGGGTGGGGAACCTGTGGCCTTCTAGGTCCTCAAGTGTGGCCCTTTGACTGAATCCAAACAAATGTTCTGTGAAATTTAGATTCAGTCAAAGCTCCGTACTTGAGGACCTAGAAGGTGGCCTCAAGGACACAGGTTCCCCATCTCTGGATAAACCATTGTTCAAAGATAATAATGCTTTTTTGTTGTTGTTCAGTCATTTTTCAGGCACGTCTGACTCTTCACGACCCCATCTGGGGTTTTCTTGACAAAGATACTGGAGTGTTTTGCCATTTCCTTCTCCTACTCATTTTACAGATGAGGAAACTGAGGTAAACAGGGTCAAGTGACTTGCCCAGGGTCACACAGCTAGTGAGTATCTGAGGACAGAGGTTTGTTGTTGTTTTTGCTGTTGCTGTTGTTGTTTTGGGGAGGATAAGCAAGGCAATTGGGGTCAAGTGACTTGCCCAGAATCACACAGCTATTAAGTGTTATGTGTCTGAAGTTGGATTTGAACTCAGGTCCTCCTGACTCTAGGGCCAGTACACTATCCACGACACCACCTAGTTGCCCTGAGGCCAGAGTTTTTAACTCAGATAGTTGAGTCTTCATGATTCCAGATTTGGTTCACTATCCACTACACCACCTAGCTGCCCCATGCCTTAAGCTTGGTGAAATAATGCACAAGTAATATTGCCTTGGTGATTCCTTTCAATGCTCTGGGATTTTCTGAGTAGTGCATAAGACAACTTTTAATTTGTAAGTTCCAGACACATTCCCTCCAAGCAGAAGAGAAACCATTTTTTGAAGCTTTATGCCCCAGCATAGTTTTTTTTCCTCCACAAAGATGTAGTTTCAAGATTGCATTCTTTGATCAAATAGGATGGTTTCATCTATATTAAAGATTGGCTCTGGGAAGCAGGGACCTTCTTTTTGCATTTTTACCTTTAAATCTTCAAAGAGGCATTGAACCTTGGCTTGAATTGCCATAAAACTTAAAGGAATATTCTTCTAAGTCTGGTCTTCTGTCCATGTGGTTAATAGTTTTTCCATTTCTAGAACAGCATCTTCCCTTTGTTTTGACAGATAAGTCAACTTCATGCAAGTACTGCCTTTTGTGTGCTCCTTTTCCTGGGCAATATCCTTCACTATAGTGTTCAGAGTCGATACTACAAGACTAAGTTCATGTGCCACTGATGACAATTTTTGCCTTTCATATTTTCTAATTATTTTCATTTTCATTTCCAATTCTATTGGCTTATGCTTACGACAGTTCACTTTTCCTCTTGAGCACATTTGCTGCCAGTCATGGTGAAAATATAGGGATCACTATTGAATGCAGGGGAAGGAACAGTATCATTCACTGTCTGCAGACAACTGGGAACTTACTCAGAGAAGCTTCCAGCTTCCCACCCATTGACACTGCCCACATCATACAGTGTCTTATTGTATAGTATCTGCTTTGTATTAAGGAATTTTTATAATTTTTTTGGAATGTGGATTTCTTTGGAATTCTTTACATAAAGTTGAATTTGCATAACATGAAATTATGTAAAGCAAGAACTGTTTATACCACAGCAGTGGGCCTGATCTAAATAAAGATCCAGCAAAAGAGACTAAGAAGGATCAGTCAGAAAGTTAGGAGAACCACCAGGAGAAAGAAGTGTGGAAAAAATCTAGAGAGAATAGAATATCAAGGAGAAGGTGATTAACAGCACAAAAGGCTGCAGAGATGTCAAGAAGGATGAGGACTGAGAAAGGGCCATTAGAATTGTCAATTAAGAGATAAATGACAATTTTGAAGATTGTGAGCTCGTTGACACTGTTTTTTTACCTTTAGTTGTATCCCCAAGCACAGTGCTTGCCACTTTTCTTACTTGATTGCTCTAAGTTGGGACAGCTTTGACTTCTCCACCATGTGCCAAGCAAGCTCATTATTGTGAAAACCTCATCACCTTACAAGATGTCATCATCTTTAGGACTCCCCCTCATCACCAATCCCTGTCTCTCTGATTGCAAGGTGAAGCAATGAACTCCAAAACCTCCACTTAACGAGGGAGCTTGGATCAGAAAAAACTACTCATTTCTCACCCGGCTACACTATTTTTTGAGACTTCCTTGATTTTCCCACCATGCCCTTACATCTGGTAGTTTCCTTGGCTGCACTCCCTTCCTCACTTTTCACCTTCCTTTTATGAGTAATCTTCTACCATTAGATTGTAAACTCCTTGAGGACAGGGACTTTTTTTCATATTTATATCTCCAGCACTTAGCATAGTGCCTAACATATAATAGGCATTTAATAAATGTTTATTTACTGACATCTTAGGTACTTAATAAATGTTTGCTGACTGATTTTGGAAAGAGAAGTTCCAGTTGAATGATGAGTTTGGAAACCAGACTGCAGAAAGTTCAGGGAAAGAAGTGGAGGCCCTGATTGCAGAGGGCTTTCTCAAGGAATTTAGCTATGAAATTAAGGAGATACATAAGACAATAGTTAGTGGGGATTAATGGATTTTAAAAAGGGGTTTTTAAGGACTGGGGAGACAGGGACATGTTTGGAGGCAGTGGAGAAGCAGCCAATAAACAGGGAAAGATTGAAAGTTAGTGAAATAGTGAGAATTATAGAGGGAACAATATACTGAAGAAGATGAGATAGAATGGGATAATGTGTACATGTAGAAGAGTTTGCCTTGGCAAAGAGAAAGGCCACCTTTTCATGCAAGATAAGGGCTAAGAATATAGTGAAGAAAGGCATCTGAATGATGAGATGAGGAGGAAGGTGAAGGGGGAGGTCTCAATGGATAACCTCAATTTTTTTAGTGATTTATGAGGCAAGATTATAAGATTCTAAGCTGAGAGGGTGGAAAAAAGGGGAGCAATGGGGTGTTTGAGAAAGGAGAAAAAGGTTTGGAAAAGCTACTATAATGACTGGGATAATCAAATAATAATATGTAAAAGAACTGCCTTGCTTCAGTGAGGGCCTCTTTAATTTCTTGATTCCAAATCATGTTTTTCAATTTTTACTCTCCTCCTCTGTAACCACCTTTAATAAAGTCACTCAGCACTGACAAAGATGATAGACAGAAATAGTCAATGTTGGTGGGGCTGATGGAGGCCAGGCTCACTAACACATTGTTAGTGGAGCCGTGAATTCATTCCTGTAAAACAATTTGGAATTATGTGAGAAAATGAATAAATGGATAAAAAATATTTCTTCAGTGCTTACTATGTACCAAGCACTGCACTAACTGTTGGAATGAAAACACAAAAGCAAAATAGTCCCAGTCTTCACGAGACATACTAGTAGGAGGAGATAATACACTCATTCTCACAACTCAAACTGTCTAGTTGGTTAGGCTCTGAAAGGGCAATGACTATGATTTCTTCTCTCAGGGATCCAGGAGCAACCCTGAGGGTCTCTAGGGTTTTTGGTTTTCTGGTACTAGTCCCCTCTGGTGTGCTCCCCACTGATTAGCAACCAGTTAATTAGCTTTTAGAAAAGCGCTAAGTTAATATAATAAGAACAGTTGGTATAAAACATTTACCTCCTCCCCCAAAACTTTGGGGCATACTCTTGCATGAGTACACACAGAGTCTAAGAGAGTCTAAGTAGAAGAGTACTCTTAAACTTAAGAGTATAATGATGGTGAGGATATATGCAGACAATGTATGTATGACCAAAAGATTAAATCACAACTACTGGTTACTCTAAGTCCTTTCTTGAGTCTGGATGGTATTCTTTTTTGGTTCAAGGTATTACATACCTTTAACCAGTTTCTTCCCTCAGGTTGCTTTCTTTCTATACCATTCTATGTCTGCATTTGCTCATGGTTCTCCTCAGTGTGTGTCTCTCTATTCCATATTGCATGAGTTGTCTCCCCTTGTCCTTCTCTTTCTAATGACATAGTCAGTGGAAGGAGGGGAAGAAAGAGAATGAGTTCTACCTTCTGCGTAAGAGTGGCTCTCTTTCAGGCTTGGCTTGAACTAGAATCCTTAACCCCAGAACTGAAATCCTCCATGGCCTGTACACTTTGGGACTGAGCTCACCAATGAACTGACTGCCATTTTATATATGTTTAATGACTGATCTTCTCAGTCAATCTGCCTCTCGTTGACTGGCCAACAATAAGACCCAGACCAAGCCCTACTAGATCATTGTTTGGGTCCTGAAGGCTCAGAACAAATGTAAATAGCAATTATTTCTGTTTTGGCCAGAAATCCTCTCAAGTTGATTTTTTTGACTAGGCAAAAGAGGCCACTCTTTGCTTCATTTCTTACCTAGCCTTAATCACTAAGTGGGCATTGCCTCAAACTGAGATCTGTTAAAGACCTTAGCTTGAAAAGGCCAAGGTCTCCCACTGCATCCAGGGCCATCACCAGTCATCCTGAGCTATATCTTGCCACTGGACCCAGATGGCTTTGGAGAAGTAAGGTTGGTGATTTTTCACAGCCATCCCTCACTCAAATCCAATTCACGTGCATGTCATGGCATCACCTCCCTGATGTTATGGTCCTCTTCAGAAGGAAAGACAAACAACAACAACCTTCTCAGTCAATCACATCATTTTCTTCCTTGACCCAATCAAAATATTCATACCTCATAAAGTAGTATGATCACAGGGTATGAAGCATTTTGTTTTTATACTAAATTTTCATCAGGTTCTTTGATTTATTTGTTAAATGTGGTAAGAGAGGAATCCTACCCTGAAACATAAAGTATAATAGAGTAGTGGCTAGACATTATAAAAATAAGTTATTGTTATTATTAGCTAATATTTATATAATGCTTTAAGGATGTTTTAGTTTGGAAAGTCACAAGGTTGCTGAGTGGACTCATAGGGGAGTCAACTGAAACACTCTTTCCATAATTGATGGTAGTACTGATTTGATTACTCTATCCAAAGTAAGAGGTGAAAGGGGAAGAAAAGAGGGAAGGAAAATATGCCTACAGCAGCAGTGAAGATGTGAACATTATAGGCAAGGTAGATGATTGGATGGAATGGGAAGCATGGCCTTGGATCTAGGACCCACTATATATAGTAGGCTAGGTTTGGCTGTACTGGCTAATTCACAATTAAGACCCAGGAAAGTCATTACAAAGGTGACTGCATTGTCTCTACTGACTCCTATATAAAGTCCTTTTTGGGATTTGAAGTTGCTCACAATCTGGTTCCAACCTATATCTCCACACTCATATATCACTCCCTTCCCAGGACGCTACAGTCCAGTCAAACTGGCCTTGACTCTGTTCCTCACATGTTCCATCTCCCATTTCCATGTCTGTGTACTAACTTTCCCCAAAAGGGACAGTTCTCTATTTCATAACCTTAACCTGCATTACCTAAGCACCACCTTTTTATGAAGGCTTTCCTGATTTCCCCAACTACTAGTAATCATCCCTCCTAACTACTTTGCATTTAACTTTCTTGAATTTATTTTGTACCTATTCTGTATATATATACATGTATAAATGTGTGTACATGTATTATATGTATATGTTATCTCCCTCCATAGAGTATAAGAGCTCCTTGGGAGCAGAGATTATTTTACCTTTTGTTTTTTTTATCTCCTAACAGCAGCAGCATTAATATAAGACTTTAAGGTCTTATATCAATGAAATGATACAGAGCAAAGAAAGCAAAATCAGGAGAACAATATACATAATGACTACATTATTATAGATACTGTGTAAATTGTTCACCCGCTTTTGCATATTTCATGCTGTATCAGTTCATTCAATTCTTCCTATATTTTTCTGAATTCTTCATATTCATTGTTTCTTAAGATTCAATAATATTCCATTACATTCATATACCATAATTTGTTCAACCATTCCCCAACTGATGGGCACTCATTTTCCTTTTAGTTCTTTGTTACTATAAAACAATGCTGCTATAAATAGTTTCATTTATATACAAAGACCTTTCCTATATATTTGCTATCATTGAAGTATATGCCTAATATACTAGTATCATTGGGCCAAAGAATATGTATAGTTTGATAACTTTTCTAGTATAGTTTCAGATATTTCCAGAATGATTGGACCAAGTAGACTATGGTGCTTATCTTCTAACAGCCCCTCTAATATTTGCCATTTTTGTTCTTTGTCATCTCTGACAATAAATATCATTAGTGTGAGGTAACATCTTATAATTGTTTTAATTCATATTTCTGCTATTACTGAAGATTTGGAGCATTCTTTCATTTGACTGTTAACAGATGGCATTTCTTCATTTGAAATCTGCCTATCCATACTCTTTAACCATTTGGATAGTAGGGATTAGCTCTTGTTCTTATATGTTTATGTCAATTCCTTATATATCTCGATATTATAGTAATTTTTCACAAATTATCCTCAATTTAGTTTATTAGTGGACAGTCATTCACAAAGCAATCTACAAATACTATCAAGTTTGTGTAATGGCTATATTCAAGGCCCTTTGAGCCTCAAACAGAGCCTACTTAGAACTTTCCCTAACATACCTCCCTATCTAGGATAAGTCTTTAAAAATTAAGACTATTCCAATAAAACACTGATGTTCTGTTCACCTGAATCATACACAACGGGAATAAATTATAATTGCTATAAGAAGTTAATTTGATAATTAGTAGAAAATACTCAATGTATAACAAAAGCAGGTGAATTTTCATCATGCTAAATCTAAAGTTGTATTTTGTTATTGTTTTCACCTGTGCTGTTCTCTTCTCAACAGTTCCTTCAAGTTGGAAATAGTAGTTGTAAATTCAGCAACGACTGATGAATGTGTAACCTTAGCTTCACTCATTTCTTCCATTTGAGCTTCTTTTTCTCTCGTAAGCTGAATTATTGTTTTGCCAGCAGTCTGTAATTCTTCCTCTAATATCTTTTGAGAACTCTAAAATGAATTAAATACAAAACAAAAAGACATATTCAAAATGCATTTAAAAAGAAAAGTTTTGGGTTTTTGTTTGTTTTTGAGACTGGGTCTCTCTATCTCTCTCCCAAGCTAGAAGTACAGCAGCCACTCACAAGTCCAATCCTAATGTTGATACATGTGGAAGCTTTGACCTGCTCCATTTCCAATCTGGGAAGATTTGCTCCTTCTTACGTATCCTGGTGGCCTCCACTCCTGGGGTCTCACCATATTGGTGGGAGACTCAATAAGCTTTAGCCCTACTATATCTCAGAACTTCCGAACTCAAGGGATCTACCAGCCTCAGTCTATAGGCATGAACAACCTAGCAAAGGAAAAGTTTTCAGCTTAAATAGATAAATGTATGTTCCGGTCTCTGTAATTTGCCTCTGTATGATGTGACATCCCTCATATCTATTAACTGTAGTAAGGGTTTGAGAACTGAGTGGCATCTTTGGATTTGTAGTTCACAGGATTGAGCATTCCCCTTCTCAAGATAGAATTTCCCACCTTAATATCAACTTGGCATTACTGTGATCTTTGAGTCAGAAGGCAAAATTGAGCCACACTCTGAACTTACACAATCTAAGAAATTCCTACTGAGAAGAAAAAAAATGGTGGAGACTTCAGTAGATAAGCAGCAGCAGCAATAAGGTCAGCCTCCCCAGCTCTGAGACAGAAAGAATTAGCAACATAAGGACCACAGGAAAAAAGAACAACAAATTGAACTGAGTTGTGGCAAAGAAGGGAGAGATCAAGGAAGACTATTGGCCTTAGAGGTATCTTAGACTTGAGGGGCAGCCAGGTGGCACAGTGGATAGAGCACTAGCCCTGGATTCAGGAGGACCTGAGATCAAATCCGGCCTCAAAAACATAACACTTACAGTGTGACTTTGGGCAAGTCACTTAACCCCATTGCCTAGCCAAAAATAAATAAATAAATAAAATATAAAAGACTTGATATCACCAGTTTTGCCCATTTCTTCATGGACCAAGGGAAGTCCAAGATGTCTACTAACTTTCCCCAGGTTCCCCTTCTGGTGCCTATCCATTAACAGACAGTATAACATACTTCACTCACTTCTTTACCCAAATGTTTTCAGGAACCTGGATTTTGACTCAACTATAGGATGTGAGAGATAAAAATAAGTTTAAATTAAGGCAGAGAGCCAAGCTTCTATCTAAATGTTAGGAATTTTCCCAACTAGAGGTTCTAAGCAATGGTGATTGGGGTCATAACTTTTAAACTTAACTTTTAAAATCAATAAAACAGCACAGAAGATTCCATGGAGCTAAGGGATTATTATATTGATTGCCCTTAGGCTTAAAAAATGAACTAATTGGTGTACCAGAGTAAGGCTAACTAAATTTCCAAAGACTAAGGGAAGGTAGGGAGGAGAACTTTTGGTATTAATTCTCACCCTCCTCCACCATACTACATCCACTTGGTATTACATTGGGAGTACAATAAATGTTGAGCTCTACCATTGTACCTTTCCTTCAAAGCCCAGCTGAAGTCCTTTCTCTGATGGAACACCTTCTTAAGCTTCTCCAACCCACAATGATCTCTTGCTTCTCTGAATTCATATACCATTTTACTTAAACCAATATTTATTAAGGCCTGACTATATTCAGGGCCTTATTTGAAGCAATGTAGAGGACAAAAAGATTGAAGGAAACATGATCCTTGGACTCACTGAGTTTACAGTCTAACCAGGAGACATGATATAATACATATTCCAAAAATTATAGTACCAAATGATGCATAAATAATATAAAATAATCCACTTATTGCCTATATTACCTATTTGACACATAAAAAACTATCTTTTAGTGTTTCATTTTTATCTTTATATCCCTAACTTGTAATATAGTGCTTGAGACATAGGAGGTAATTAATAAATGTTTGGTAACTGTTTATTGATGATTACCTTTTTAGATCTTGTCTCACCTCTTTGAGGTCAAGGACTATGTCATATCTCCTTAGTTTTCTCTTTATCATGCACAAAGTAGTAATCAAAAAATGTCTGTTCATTGGGTTTTACTGCCTATAAAGAATATTTAAAATAACATAAAACATACCTCACTTTTTTGCAGAGACATTTTAATTTCTTCTAATTCTGACATCAAATGATCCTGTTGGTCTTTGGATTCTTTTAAGTTTTCATTTTGCCATTCTAAAAAAATAATTTTTACATAAATATCAAATTTTAGTAGAAAAAATATACTAAAAGAATATATTTACCCTATTTACTTAATACTTTAAGGATCTTTAGGGTTGGCATTCTCTCTACCAAAATGAATCATAACCTCTCTGAGACAGTTTCCAAGAGTGACTGTGACTGATCTAGTTACGAGTTTCATAAGCTTTTATCTGTGAGAAGTGTCACTTAGGAAAAAAGATGAGTAATTTAAGGGACCTAGAAATCAGTTTGTCTAGAGTAGTCAATTCACTTGGTTAGAGCATATGCCACTAATAGTGCTGCAGACTTGATACCTGTAAAGTCAGTTGGTTTCATACAAAGAAAAAAAATCTTCTGTAGACTACTTTGTTGCCTTGACCTATCCTCTCACAAATGCATGTCACTGGTCACATGCAATAATGTGTGGCTGACTCAGTACTAACCCATTATCACTACTAAAAACAAGGGCAAAAGAGTATATTTTTACATGGAAAACAGTACCTATCATGATCAATCAATCAAGTATTTATTAAACACTTACTAGAACAGTACCATAACTGGTCTAGACCCTAAGGACATAAATACAAAGAATTAACAACGAAACAATCCCTCTTCTCAAGGAGTTTACATTCTAATAGGGGAGGAAAAAACTTACATAAGTAAATACAGAATAAATATGAAGGGAATAAATACAAAGTAGTTAAATTAAAGGTAGTTTAAGAGGGGAAGCACTAGCAGTTGGTAATGGTGAATCAGGAGAGACTTCACATAGCAAACAGTGTTTGAGCTAAGTCTTTAAGGAAGAGAGAGAATCTATGAGGTGGAGTTGAAGAGATACATTGTTAAGGTCTTTAAAAGTTAGAAAAGTTTATATTTAATCCTATGGGCAATATGAAGTCATTGGAGTTTTCTGAATAGGGGAATGACATGATCCAATCAGTGCCTAAGGAAAATCACTTTGGCATCAAGTATAGAATGAACTGGAGTGGGAGAGACTTGAGACAGTAAAACTAATTAGTAGTTGGTCAATAATAATCTAATTGAGAGGTGATAAGACACTAAAGTAATGGCAGTATGATAGAGAGAAGGAGACAGATGTAAGACATATTTCGGAGGTAGAAATGGCAGGATTTGGTAACTAAAAATGTGGGGGAAAAGAGAGTAATGACTCAAGGATAATAACAAGATTATGAAACTTGAAGACTGGAAAAATGCTTTGTGTTCAACAGAAATAGGTATTTGGAAGAAATATGAGTTCGGGGGAAGACATTAAATCCTTTTTTGGATATGTTGAGTTTGAGATGTCTCCAGAATATTCAGTTTGAAATATCTAATATGCAATTAGTGATATGGTAATTGTGAAACTCAGAGTAGAGATGGGGGGGAGGCTGGATATATAAAACTGTAAATCATCTGCATAGAGGTGATAATTAAATACATTAGAGTTGATCAGATCACCAAGAGAATGAGTCTAGAGAAAAGAAAAGAGGGTCCCAGGACAGGCACTGGGGAAGCACCCACAGTTAAGTGGATGTGGATGATGATAGCACAAAAGTCTGAGAACAAATGGTTAGAAAGGTAGGAAAAGAACCAGGAGAGTAGTGTCATAAAAATGCCAAAGGAGAGAGCATCCAGGAAGAAATGATATCATCAACAATATTAAATGAAACAAATAGGTAAAGGAGAATGAGAACTGAGAAAAGATCACCCAATTTAGCAATTAAAAGACAATGGGATGATAAAGGAGTGAGGATAAAGCCAAGATGGAGGGGTAAAGGCAAGGACTCACATAAACTCTACCAAATTCCCATCAAAACAACTTTAAAATAACACCTCAAATCGAATTCTGGAGCAGTAAAACAAACAAAATGTCAGGAAGAAATAATTTTCTAGCCTAGAACAACTTAGGAGGTTGGCAGGAAAGATCTGTTTCATCAGGGTGACAGTTGAACCTAAAGCCCAGTGCAGACCATGCAGGCAGGTGCCAAGGTGCCAACAGCATTCCTTGGAGGCAGCTGTATCAGTGAAAGCAGCAGTAGCTTTAAGACCTCTCAACCCACAGGTAGTAAGGGGGTTGGCCAACTGGTCAGAAGGAGATTATGGGAACTCTTTGTTGGCACTGGGTGCATGACTCTGTTGCATTGCCCATACTCAGTTCCAGATCCCAGTCACAGGGACAAAGAAGAGCATTAGCTAATTGGCATTTGTGACTACAGGAGTGCAGGGCCCTGGTCACTGATCCATAATGGAGAAGAGTACTTCTGGTGGATCACAGACCACAGCACAGGCCAGTAAAGCAGTACCCCATCTCTCCTTAGATCATACCACCTTTGAAGAACCAAACACTTATAGTCCCCCAGAGCTAGCTCTGAAAATAGCAGCAAGAAAAAATTCAAACTGGAGATAGTGCCCCTCTACTCCAAGAGCAGAGCCCAACTTTAACATAAAGCTAAAAGTCAAGAAATAGGCTGGAAAATGAGCAAAAAACAAAATCTGTCTGGAGGAACAAAAGGTCAAGAATATCAAAGGAATCAATGAAAAAAAAAGTGAAGGAAGGTGCCCAGTAGTACTAGATCTCAAACTTTATTACAAAGCAGTAACCATCAAAACAATCTGGTACTGGAGAAGAAATAAAGTAGTGGACCAGTGAGATAGATTAGGTACACAATACAGACACATATCAGAGATATTGAGGGTTCAGTTCCAGACCACCACAATACAGCGATTATCACTAAAAAAGCAAGTCACGTGATTTTTTTTTTGTTTCCCAGTGCATATGTACAAGTTATATTTACATCATTTCTGTTGTTCAGTCATTCAGTCGTATCTGATTCCAGATGATGCCATGGGTATTGACCAAGGAGTCTTCTTGGCAAAGATACTAGAATAGTTTGCCATTTCCTTTTGCAGTGTGTCTCCATTTTAAAGGGAACTGAGGAGCAAATAAGGGTATTTTCCCAAAGTCACACAGCTAGTAAGTGTCTGAGGCCAGATTTGAATTCAGATATTCTTGACTCCAGGTCTAGTATGCTATCTATTGTATATTTTTGTCTATTAAGTTTACAATAGTATTGTGCCTAAAAAAAAACCAATGTACATACCTTAATCAAAAAATACTTTATTCCTAAAAAATGCTTAACCATCATCTGAGCCTTCAGCAAGTCATAATCTTTTTACTGTTGGAGAATCTTGCCTCAATGTTGATGGCTGCTGACTGATCAGAGTGGTGGCTGCTGAGGGGTGGGGTGGGTATGGCAATTTCTTAAAGTAAGACAACCAGGAAGTTTGCCACATTGACTGACTTCCTTTCTCTTAAACATTTAGAGATCATTGTAGGATTATTAATTGGCCTAATTTCAATATTGTTGTGTCTCAGTGAATAGGGAAGCCCAAGGAGAGAGAGAGAGAGAGAGAGAGAGAGAGAGAGAGAGAGAGAGA